>NC_135638.1:27500-327500 GCF_053574225.1 Canis aureus | reverse complement strand
GGGGAGCCCGGGCTTGGGCCGTGGCCGGTCTTCTGCGGCGGAGGCCAGGCCGAGCCCCTGGCAGGCGGTGATGCGGGAACTGGCCCTTCGGGGGCAGAGAGTCTAACCCAACGACAACAGGAGAAAATAATTAAGGGCGTCGCGCCCAAGTCTGTCGGAAGTTCCCTGACATAATGGGACTTTCTGGGCTTGAAACACCGTTTCCCGAAGTTTCTTTTGCTCGGTGTGTTCTGTTTCCGGAGACGAGCGCCGTGGCCTGTAGGTGACGCCGCAGCCGGGCGCGGGAATAAGGGAAAGGTTTGACCTTCCGTGTCGGCCTGACGTGGTCCTGGGCGCTCCGTGGCTCTAAGCACAGGAGCGCGTGCCCGGAACGGCAGATCGTGACCGACAACGTCCTTAACGGAGTGACGAGAACCCGTGGGCTTTCTCACTTTAAAAGTCTGCAGCGTTGGGCGAGGATTGCCAAGGCAGGGATTCTAGACATCCATGTCTCCGAGGCCCCGCAGGCGGTCACTTCGGACCCGGGCTTTTCCTGGTTCGATTCATTTTAGGGAAGAGAAACTGCACGGTCTGGGCCCCTCGCTCGGCTCCGCTGGGGACGCGTCGGCATCACTGGGGCCCTAAGACACCGGCTCTCGGCCTCGGCTGCGCTGGACGATCACCTGAGAAGCTTCACGAAACCGTGGACGCCCGGGCCCCATGCATAGGGGCTGCCCGGAGCGTCGGATGGACTCGGGCTCGAGGGCAGCCTGGGCATCGGGCGTGCCAGCGTCCGCAGCTGGAGCGGCTCTCAGGGCGCGGTGCCCAGGACCAGGGCTCAGGAGGCCGTCGTCCTTACAAGGAGGGGGTGGCGGCGGCGCAAGCGGGACCAGGCTCTTCACCCTCCAGTGCTGGGCCATCCCTGCCCCCTATTCGGCCAGCGCAGAATTAGGAACCAGGAGGGAGGGAAGTCCGGGAGAAAGAGCGATGAACAAGCCCAGCACCGTGAGCTGCACCGCGGTCCGGAGGGCACCCCCCGCCCCGTGCACTCTCCTTGGGACCTTCCAGCTGGAAGCCAAGGTCCTGGGTTGCAGCACTTGGGGCCTAGACTCAGAAAATGCAATTCTTGGGTCCCGCGGGGTCAGAAATCCTTACAGAGAGAGCGAGAGAGGGAGCTGCAGTCTTCACTGGCTCCTCGGCCGACGAGGGTCCCCACCCGGAGAGGAACCGGTGCCCGCGCTGAGAACGGGGGCCGAGGGAACGGAATAAACTCGAAAACCTGGAAACTGGCGACGGGCGTGTTTGTTTATATTCTGCCCCCAGAACAGGGAGGCCTTTGAACGTCTCCTCTGCTCAGAGCGTCTGTTTTCCACATGTCCCAACGGTGCGTAAAGGGAAAGAGGAAAAGGGAGAAAGGGATTTTAAGAAGCACGGGCCATAAAGCCCCGTTGGCCAAACAACCCCCGTGCCCGGTGCCAGACATTTACCTTTCACGTAGTCCCAGCAGCTTGGAATGAAAAACCCTGACCTATAAACATCGCTTTATGGGTAACAGTCCCAGAGGCAAGCTCGATGGCATAATTCCGCCATCATCGGGGAACTGTGTTTTCCAGAACCAGCACCGAGTTCATTTAAAATAAACGACCAGTTTGTGGAATTCGTGCCACGCAGGATGCGGAGTCATTTCACGCAGGAAAGGTAGATGCTTAACGGAGCGGGGAAACCTACACCGGGCTGACACCTGTTTCATACAAAAATTCTGGGCTTTCTACAAACGTATCACTGAGTTGCAAATATTTTTTATTTGGGGCCGGGGGGGGGGGGGGGGGAGCTGCGCTTTTGCTCTATAAACAACCGAGGTTGTGAAGGCCTTCGAGAGAGTTTTCTTGATTTGGAAGCAATCCGACATGCCGCTGTTGGGTCTGACTCCGATCCCCGCTTTTTTAAAGATTTTTAAAATTTATTCATGAGAGACACGGGCAGAGGGAGAAGCAGGCTCCCTGCGGGGAGCCCCATGCAGGACTCGATCCCAGGACCCCGGGGTCACGCCCTGGGCCAAAGGCAGATGCTCAACCTCTGAACCCCCGGGTGCCCCCACCTCTGACCCCTGTAAGCATCTCGAGAGCAATGAGGTCTCCCAAGTATCCAGGTTCCCACCGACCCTAAAAGCCGCATCGCTCAGGCAATCCAGTTCAGCCAAAGGCAAATCCATGCAATAGGGCTCTGCATTATCTTCCCTCAGTTGATTTGCCCCCTGGGCTGTGGCTCCCATGGGGCGGGTCCCCCCATAACTCCAGGGCTGTCCTCCCCTGCTGCAGGGGTGTCCCCAGGCGCCACCCCTGCTGCACCCCCCCCGGCGGAGTCCCCTCCTGTGGGCCCCCCACATCCTGCCCCAAGCTCACCCCGTGCACGTGCGATGCCCCCATGGCCTCTGGGACTGCAGGTGCCCTGGGCCCGCCTCCCTGCGCCCGTGGGTCGGAGGCTCCTGCACCAGGCGCGGCCACACCGCGGGCTCTGACACGCAGGGGGAGGCTGGACCTGCAGAGCATCAGTGCCCGCGGGGGACATGTGAGCCCCCTCCGCCAGGGGCCCCTTCCCGCCTCTGTGGGGAGCCTGCCTGGGGACGGGGCGCCCACCTCGGGAACCCAGAGCGACCCCCCCGACGGTGCCCCAACCTGGGAGCCGTGTCCTGCAGGCAAGGGGTGGAGACCCTTGGTGGCCCCGGTCGTGGGCTCTGCCTGGAAGGAGGACAGGATGGAGGCCCACCCAGCAACCCCCCCAGGTCGTGGGGCGCACCCAGTCTCCCCCGGCCTCCCCCTGCACCTTGGGGAGGAGCAGCAGGAAGCGGGCGGTGCTCCTGGGCAGGAGGGAACGTCGTTTCCAGTATCAACGCGTCTCTGCCGAAAACCAGTGGCAAAGGCACCAGCTTCCTTGTCGACCTGAGGTCTTTCGCCCAACAGCTGTGGTTCCCCCTTGGGGGGTGAGGGGCGCCCAAATGTGAAGGGAGCGGGCCCTCTTCCCACCGCGCCCACGCAGCCCCCGGCTGGAGCACCCAGCACCCCGGGCAGGAGGCCGTGCAGCCCCCCCACCCCGCCAGGCCAGGCCGCCCCCGCCTCCCGCACCCCTGCCCCGGCCTCACCGGGAAGAGCGTCCCCTGCGCTGGGCTCACTGATGGGGGGAAGGCGGTGGGAAGCCTCGCTGTGCTGGGACAGCAGGAGCCCTGCCCCGCGTGTCCCCTGTCCCCAGTCCCCAGCCGCACCTCTGCACATGGGTGTCAGGGGCCTGAGCACAGGCCGGCCTAGATCTCCTAAATCAGGAGACTCTGGAGTCACTCTCTTACTGTGTGTGTACGTGTGCATGTGTGTATATCTGTGAGAGGGTGTGTGTGTGTGTGTGTGTGTGAGTGGGCATGTGTGTAGGTGCCCGTACATGCATGTGTGCGGGTATGTGTACATGTATTGTGCAGCTGTGTGTAGGCGCACATGCATGTATGTGCAGGTATGTGTACATGTGTGTGCCTACATGCATGCATGTGGGTGTGTGGCTGTGTGTTGATGCAAGTGTATAGGTATGCATGCATGTATGTATGTAGGTGTGTACATGCATGTGTAGGTGTGAGTACCTGTATGTGTGCAGCTGTGTGTGGATGCATGCGTGTAGGTGTGTGTACGTGTGTGGGTGTGCGTGCATGTATGTGTGCAGCTGTGTGTGCCTGTGTAGGTGTGTACACGCATGTGTAGTTGTGCCTACATGTATGGATGTAGGTGTGCCTACATGTATGCGTGTGGGTGTGCATACACGTGTGCGTGTAGCTGCGTGTCCGTGTCCTACACTCCCCTGCTCTTCCACCGCCATCAGACTCCCTGCTTCCTGCCCCCAAACGGCTGCTCTGTCTACGGGGAGACAGTTTCTAGAGCATCGACAACCTGGGTTGGGCCTGGACTGCTCGCCTTGGCCATGTGCCGCTTTCATGACCTTGACAATATGTGCCCTGTGCCTCAGTTTCCTCGTCTGCAAGCCTGGCAGTTGAACCATTGTCTTCATGTCATTGGAGCGGAGCCCAGCGTGCCACACAAGCTGTAAGTGTCCGCCGCTGTCGGCACTAGTGGCGCTCACGATCCTCCGAGTCAGGGGCCCGGTGAGAAGACGGCTCAGGGCCCGTGGGGGCTCCCCTCTCCCTCCTGCCTCACGCTTGCCGCAGGGGTGACGGGAAACCGGGGCCTGGGCTCCTCGCAGCCCCGAGGGCGGAGTGTGGGGCAAACGCAAAATAGTCCGAGGCCCCAGGTCCCCACGGCGGGTCTCACCCGAGCTTCCCCGAGGTTTCCGCGGGCGCACGTCTTAATAAAGCAGCTCTTTGCTCTCATTTGTCTCCTGCTCTCGATCCCTCAGAAGCCTGGGGGCCAGACAGGGGCTGCAGGCGGAGGTCAGGTCGGGCGTCCCCGGGGCCTGGCCGCAAGATCAGCAGAGAAGCAGCAGGGGCACCGCTTGTGCACCACGGGCCGGGCGCCGGCAAACCTCCCTGGACTCGTGGGCACCAGGAGAGCTTATGGTCTCACAGGTAAGACCATTTCTCCCGGGGGGGGGCGGGTGTCTAACCTTAGCAAGACTCAGAATCCCCGGGAGGGCTTGTTAAAGCGCAGATGGTCGGCCCCAACCTCACCTTTCAGGATCCTGCAGGCCTGGGGCCTAAGACTTTGCGTCTCTAACCACTCCCAGTGGTGGTGACGATGCCGGTCTGAGAACCACGGTCCGAGCCACCTGCCTCCTGTGGTGTGGACGGGCACGCAGAGCACCGGGTAGACACCTGCCTGCACTTCGGGGGTCTCCACGGTGCTGCAGCCCCACAGAACTCCACAGGGGCACGTGTAAGAGCCAGAAAGCGAGGGTCCACACCACTGACTTTAGGTATTTAAAACAAAATTCTGAGGCCACCCCCGGGCTCAGGTACACATACACGCTGGGAATCCGGGAAAAGGCCTGCAGGGAGGGACCTAGAAGCAGCCCCATGAAATTTGCACAAGGAATTTCAGCGTCCCGGGTTCTCAAAGTTCAGTCTAGACAGAGTACGTCTTCCTAGATCCGTGGACTCGGACTCCTTGCCGGGGGGGAGGTAGAAAAGCCCGGAAGGATGCCCTCCAGAGCTCAGGGCAGCAGTGGGAGAGGTGTGGGCGGGTGACCTGGCACGGAGCCGGAGGTTTTCCAGAAGTCGCCGCATGTCCTGGTTTCGGGGTGGGGAGGTGGGGAGAAGCAAGGACGGGTGGTCCTTGGGCAGGGGCCTCGGGACTGACTCGGCCCACTCACCCCACCCGTCACTCTCCGACCCAGGAACCTCAGCCAAGACACCTGGCTGCCCAGTGGCCCCGGGAGAGCGGAGACGGTCGCTGCCCCCCAGGACCTCGTGAGGGTTCACCGAGGCAGGCGGCGGGGCACCTGGCATTCCCTCGGCTGGGAGCCTTCGCTCTGCCCCCAGCCCTCTGACCCGCCCGTGGGACCCCCCTCCCCCGGAGTACCCTGGCCCCACCATCGGCCGGTGCCTTGCCCGGCTGCGAGCTCCGGCTCCCCACCAGGCCCCAGGCGAGGCCAGCAGCTCGCGGGGACACGTGGGGCCCAGGAGGGGCTGCAGGAGGTGGGCCTCACAGGAGCAGGGCCTGGGGGCTGCTAGTGGGGAACCTGCACTTCCCGGGGGCTCCATGCACCTCCGTGAGCACCTGTGGGCTGCACGGCCCTCCCTGAGGCCACGGCCGAGGAACCTGAGCCTGTGACCCAGAGCACGGCCGCCCGCCCTGGGGACCCCAAGGGGCCATCGCTGAGGGCGCCCCCCCCACAGACCCCCAGGGGCCAGCGCTCAGGTCCCCCATGGACCTCACATGGCTGCAGCACCCCCAGGCCTGGACGCCCCCCGCTCACTCGCCCCCAGAGCCATGACGGGAGCAAAGCACCTGAGCTCTTGGCTCAGAAACCCAGTGTCTTTCCTTGTGTGGGGCGCACGGGACAGTGCACGGGACCCCTCCCGACCTCCATGGACCATTCCAGTGACCCGTGCGCGAGGCGTGGGGTCTGTCTCCGACTTAGACCCCGCGTGGCCAGGAGGGGGCTGCCCTGTGGACAGGGTGTCCCGTGGGTCAGGGTGTCCCGTGGGGCTGCCGTCGCGTCAGTCCCTGTGTGTCCGTGTCTCACACGTCTGCACGTCGCTTCCTCGAGGCTCCGGGCCCCTCCCGAGCCGCCGAGGGTGGGCGTTAGCCCCCGATGCTGGGCAGAGGTGCCACCTGTCACTGCCTAGGGCGGCGAGGCAGCTGGCTACCCCTGCGGGACGGACGTCCTGGGAGGAAAGCCTCAATAGGGGGGCGTCAGGCTTCTCGACAGCTGGGCTTGTGCTCCAGCCACAGGGTATCAGAAGCAGTGACTCCCGGGTCTCGCTGCAGGGCATCCCCACGGGGTCGCCGCAGTCCCGTACCTCGGGCCCACCCTCCCCAGGGCTCTAATCCAGTTACCCTGGGGTGCGGCCAGACCACGGCAATTGTTTTGGGCTGCGCCGGGCGACTCCGACGCGCGGCCGGGGCTGAGGCCCAGCAAGGCGAGGACCCCCTCCCTGATCCGTGTTCCATCCCTCTGGGGTCGGGCGACCCGGGAGCCGGGACGGGCTGGGCGAGCGGCGCCTCTGCCTCCAGCGGTTGGGGCCAGTCACCGCCCGGTCGTGAGCCCCGGGGAAGGCGCCCGGAGTACATGGGGGCGAAGGGATGAAGGATTGGCTTGGGTCATCTCCTTCCCCAGGAGCCCACTTGGAGACCCCGCAGGAGCCGCGGGGTTCGCACTCCTCTCCTTGAGGACCTGCAACGGCGACGGAGACGAGAGGGCTCCAGAGGCCGGTCCCTGCCGCTCTCCTCCAGTGCCCGAAGTGTCCCCTCCCGCCCGCCTTCCCCCGCCCTCCCCGCCGAGGCCCCCTTCCCAGCCAGGCTGCACCGCTCTGCTCCCGTGGCCCCAAGTCCTCCGTTTCCCCCACGGGGTGGGAGCCGGTCTGCGCTCCAGCCCACGCTCCGGGTCCTCAGCACCAAGAGCCCGCGTGTCAGTCACCTCTGCACCGCGCTGGCCCCTACCCTGGTGCCCCCGGATGACCCGCCCTCAGCAGGCATTTACCCAATAGGTACGGATTGCCAGAAGCGTCTCCAGAAGTCTCATTTATCGTGCTGCTCCCGGGGGGGAAACACTTGACGCTTGAGCTTCTCGGAGAGCCTTTCAGATCCACTCGGACACTTTGGCTGGAGACTCTTCTTAGGCCTGAACAGGATCAGAAGACTCCCTGCGGACGCGCTCGCGTTACTTATGTTCACTGAGACAGCGGTCCAGGGTCCCAAGTGGCTCCCTTCCAGCCGCCGCGACTCATCTGACATTTCAGAATAAAGCAAACATCCCTCCTAAGGAAGAAAAAGAAAAATCCTAAAGTCGCTCTTTAGGGACCTTAGGGTTCTTGGGGAAGAAGGAAAAAGGGAAAAAAAAAACCAAACAGGGGCAGGTGGGCTCCACTGGTCAACAGTGAAAGACAGACAGTCGTTGCAAACAACAGCTTTTAATGATAAAACCTAAAGAAAGGGGAGGAGGGCGGGGTGTGGGAGTGAATGGGTGACGGGCACTGGGGGTTATTCTATATGTTAGTAAATTGAACACCAATAAAAAATAAATTAAAAAAAAAAAGAAAAGAAAAGATGCTTTCCAGACGCCGAGTCGTTCTTCAGTGGCACGAGACTGTCCGTCTCCAGGGAGCCTGGAGGACGCGGCGGAGAACAGGCAAAGGACGTCGCCGCCAGACACATTTCCTGCTTTTTTAAAACTGTAAAGACGCAGCCGAACACTCCGCCTCCCGGGCAAGAGTCACGTGAGGTGTGGGCACGTTTGCGGGGTCGGGGTCGACAGATCCATGGTATTCTCGTTGTGAAACCCACACAACCGCCAGGAACAGCTGGCACCTTACGCACGTTTCCTGGGCCCCGTGTCCCTCCGGAGCCGCGGGAACCCCCGGGAGGAACAGGAGTCGCGACCCGCCTTCCACCGAGCACGGAGCTGGGGCGCTGGTTCCGGGAGGACAAGGGGCCAAGGGCCGCCTCGTGGTCGTGGCCGGGGTCACGCGCGGGGACTCACCAGCCTCACGTGGCGACAGGCTCCTCCACCGTAGGAGGACGTGGTCCCGCCCGCGGGGCTCCCCGAGGACTGGACGGACCCTCAGCGGGTGGCAGCTGCTCACATTAGCCCGAGCTTCGCACACGAGCAAGAGCACAGCACCTGCCGCCAATGCCCCGCGGCTACGGCTTCTGGCTAAACGCACAGCCTAGTGTGAAAACATCTGCGGTCCCTCTCCGGCCGGGAATAAACACTAATTTCTTTTTTTTTTTTTAAGATTTTTATTTATTCGTGAGAAACATCCAGAGAGAGAGAGAGAAACAGAGGCACAGGCAGAGGGAGAAGCAGGCTCCATGCAGGGAGCCCGACACGGGACTCGGTCCCAGGACCCGGGGTCACGCCCTGGGCCAAAGGCAGGTGCTGAACCGCTGGGCCACCCGGGGATCCCCGATTTTTACCTTTAACAACCCCTCGTCCTCAGCAGCTGGACGTGAGGGATCTTTAACACCTTCCGCCCAGTTGGCAGAATCGGACGCATCTCTTTGGGATCGGAATGAATTTGGGGAGAGCGCTTTCCTTTCATTACAGACTCCAACAGCTCGGAATGTGTAACAGGCGAGGGAATCACGTTGGAAATCAAAGCGCTTCCACCAGGCTTGGCCCCTCTGACTCCCCGAGAAGAGCAGAACTAAGTCCTTCCTTCGTTTTCAGAAAACACGTGGGTGCTCGTCCTTCACGAAGGATTCCGGTTCATATCAGTTTATTAACCAGCATTCTTCTCAGTGGCTCGGGTGCTCTGTCCTCGCGTGTGCACCACGAGGCTCGGCCTCCCCCGACAGCCACTGGGGTGGGCGCGCAGGGGCAGAGGCTGACGGGAAGGTGGGTCGGGGAGCCAGGGGCCGGCAGGGGGGCCACGTGGGGGGCCGGGAGAGGCAGGCGCCGGGGATTCCCAGGCCCCACGTGTCCAGAGAAGGAGCAACAAGATGAGAAGGTAATGCCTCCCCTTGGAGATATTCTCAAGAAATACAGTAACTGGGGATCCCCGGGTGGTTCAGAGGTTTGGCGTCTGCCTTTGGCCCAGGGCGTGACCCTGGAGACCCGGGATCGAATCCCACGTTGGGCTCCCGGTGCATGGAGCCTGCTTCTCCCTCTGCCTGTGTCTCTGCCTCTTTCTCTCTCTCTCTGGGTCTTTCATAAATAAATAAATAAAATCTTTAAAAATAAATAAATAAATACAGTAACTGAGCCCGACTAGATGACTGACGAGATAAAGGTGGACCTGCCGACAGCCCGAGTCAACGCAGGGGATGGAAGCGTTGGGACGTGGGAAGGCTTGAAGGGCTCTGGTGGGTTCCCACGAGCGCCTGCGGGGTGGAGAGCCCCGGGGTGCCCAGGCCGTGCCTGGCTGCCTCACATGCTCGTGGAAACCCGGAGTGGGGCCGGCCCCGTTTCCCTGTGGGGCGCTCTGCACACGCAGCGGCATCCACGAGGTCAGCGGCTTTGAGCCCGGGGCTCAGAAGAAACCGTCTTGCAGAAAGCAGCCCTGGCGCCGCTCAGCGTCCTCGGCCCTTCCGGCTCCCGCATCTTGGCTTGGGCTTCTCGGGCCCCATGGCGCTCACCAGGAGGGGGGTAACCGGTGTGTGAAGCCCTGGGAGGTGGGGTCCAAGGAGGAAGGCGACCCACACGGAGCCGCCACGGGAAAGAGGGAACAGATGGTTTCCTGAGGGTGGGCTCGGGCACTGAGGAAGGTGTTGGTCGAAATGCTCTGCAGCCCCGTCCTCCTCTGGAACCCACGTCCCAGCAAACGTAGCTCAAAGCAGACACGGAGAGTCGGAGTACCTCGGTGGCCAACGCCACAGGCTGCAGCCTCGGAGCTGGTGCGTTCCCGGCTCTGCCCTAGGCCCGCGGCGTGGCCCCGGACTCCCCCGGCATCCATCTGGCTTCTTTATCTGCAAAATGCGACCGACGCCCGCTCTTACCTCGAGGACCACCATGAGCGCTAGATGCGAGAAGTGTAGGTTTCTGCTATTATCTTAGCCTGGCCCCAATATCTGACTTATGTAGGTTTTGCATTGGGCACAAAACACAATTTATCTTATCGTCGCTAGACTGCAAAACGCGACAGTAGACGTCAGGCTGACTTGCACGAGCCCGCTTACCTTTCCGGGCAGCTCTCCCCCCCTTAGAGACTTTGGAGTTCCCTGATATGCCGAAGTTCTCTTGGGGAAAGCGGCGTCTGAATAAGTATTTATGGTTGATCGTTCACTTCTGGAGCAACTACGGGGTACCGCAGCCGGAGCTACGTACTCTGGTGTGGGTGCGGGATAGAAAAATAAATCAGACGCGGGCCTTGCCCTCAGGAAACTCAACCTTGGGAAGAGGATGGAAGATTGATGGGTACTTTTTTTTTTTTCACAAAAGGACCAGTCCACGTCCACTCATTAGTTAATATTTTGGGGGTAAATGTCCACCCCTTGTTATAGTTTGAATTATGTTCCCCCCCAAAAAATGTTAGAGGCCTAATCCCCAGTCCCTAAGAATATGACCTTATTTGGAGATAGGGTATGTAATAAGACGTAAGCAAGTTAAAATGAGGTCATTAGGGTGAACCCTAATGCAATGTGACTGGGGTCCTTATTAAAAAAAGGAGAAATTTATACCAGAGAAAGATACAGAGGGAGGACGGCATATGAAGATGAAGGCAGAGGTCGGGGTGATGCTCCTGCGAGCCAAGGATTGCCAAAGATTGGCGGCAAACCACTAGCAGCCAAGAGAGAGGCGAGGACACGTTCTGTCCTTGGCCTCCCAGAAGGAACCAGCCCCGTCGACACCTTGGTCTCAGACTTGGAGCCTCCGGACTGTGAGGCGGGCCCTCCTGTTAAGGCTTCCGTTGGTGGTACTTCGTTGCTGCTGCCCTGCGCCAGGTCTCTGCGAGGCATTTGGGGAGATACCAAGTAAGAGGCGCAGAGAAAAGATTCGCATTTGGTCGTCACACAGTGTGATGTGATAATAAGATGAACAAGGGGGATCCCTGGGGGGCTCGGAGGTTTGGCGCCACCTTCAGCCCAGGGCGCGATCCTGGGGTCCCGAGATCGAGTCCCGTGTCGGGCTCCCTGCATGGAGCCTGCTTCTCCCTCTGCCTGGGTCTCTGCTTCTCTCTCTCCCTCTCTATGTCTATCATGAATAAATAAAATCTAAAAAAAATAAATAAATAAGCACATTAAACAGGGGAGCCCAGCGGCTCCGTCAGTTAAGCGTCTGCCTTTGCCTCAGGTCGTGATCCCAGAGTCCTAGGATCCAGCCCTACATCAGGCTCCCTGCTCAGTGGGGGCATCCGCTGGATCTCCGTCTCCGTCAGCCTCTCCCCTCACTCGTGCTCTGTCTCAAATAAATAAATAAAATCTTAAAAAATAAAGAAGCACATAAGCAAATAAACACAGTTTCAAATAGAGCAATGAGGAAACTAGGATAAGTTCCATGGGACAGAAGATGCCAGTGCTGGTCAAGGAAGGCCTCTCGGAGGAGGTGGTATTTTTGCTCGACTCCAAAATTATGAGGGAGCTGGCGACGCGAGGATCTAGGGGAGACTTCCAAGCCCAGCATGCATGATCCCCAACGTGGGGGTGAGTTTGGGATTTTAAGAAACAGGAAGAACGAGGGCACGGCTGGAGGCAAGGGCCGGTCCTCAGGGTCCCCCAGGCCTCCTGAAGACGCTTGCATTTATTCTGACTGCAATGAAGCCGGCAGGAGTGAGCCTTGTAGTGAGAGGATATAGGTGACGTGACTAATCCGTGACCGTGCACGAGTGGACGTCGGAGGCGGAGTTAGGGGTGTCGTGGTGGAGCCGGCAGTGGACGAGGTGACTTGTCCTGGCAGGCGCCGCGGGGACCGTGAGGAGCCGTGGAACTGGGGACGTTCCCTCCAGGGAGAATTGCAGGCCTGGCGTGCTTGATGATGGTACTTGAGGCTGCGTAAGGGGTCAGCCCAGGGGGCGGCGGGGGAGGAGCAAGTTTGGTGGGAGCGGAGTAGGTGGGAAGCTCTATTTTGAATGCTTTATTTTTTATTTTATTTTATTTTATTTTTTAATTTAATTTTATTTTATTTTTATTTTGAATGTTTTAATTTTAATTTTACCCAGGGGACAGCCGAGTGGAGACTTCTGCTCTACGCACCCAGCGTTAGGAAGCATCCCGTCGTGTCTACTCGGTTATAACCAGTCTTATCTACGGGCCACTGACAACTAATTTATTCTTGACTTTCGAGCATTCATCATCACAAGTCCTGATGGTCTCAGCGCAGTAAACACTTGTCCTGCCTGAACATTCCTGCCGCTTGCTCCTCCTCCAAGTCATCGAGTCGGGTCACTACCCAGAAGGTCTCTGGCTGCTGCAGAACCGGAGGCACAGGCTCCCCACCCAACAGCTGGGGTTGAATCCTGGGGCAGCAGCAGATAATTTCTTGCTTTCAGAATTCAGAGAAAAGGCCTATGGAGCAGGAGGCTGGCCCAGGGGTGGACCAAGAAGCCCGTCAAGGCGGCCGGAGGGAGTGGGTCACCAATAGCCGGCAGAGAGGAGGGCCCCCCCGCAGCTTGACACCTCCGTGGCCTTCGCGCCTCCGAGGGGAGCCAAGCGCCCTGGGAAGCAGAATGCAAACTCTCACTCGTAAGCTCCCCCTTTTTAAAAAGTCTAAGAAATCGACCCGTACGTTGTGGAAAATCCTGCGTCACGGGCCAGGGAAAGCCTAACACTGGGCTTCGTCAGGCTGGAAGCAGGGACAGACCATTAAGGGAAACGCAACCGTGCACCGTGCGCACAGCTGCCCCAGTGAGCTGGTCCGCCAGCTCGGCTCCCCTCCCTCTTCCCAGTCCTCGTTCCCTCTCGCTTCCTTCCCCGTCTTTCCCGCTCACCTGCATTGGTTCCTCTTTCTTCAGGAGAGGCTCGGTGCACGCACTTGACGCCTTTCTGAGTGTCCGCCGCGGAGCCGTCGCACTGTCTCCCGCTGGGGGGCCTGTGCTGCTCGGCGGCAGGACCGGGCACGGGGCTCCTTCCACGACCGGGGGCCTCGCGCACACCTGCTGGCTCCCGAGGGACCGACAGACAGCATCTCTGCTCTCCGCCGGGCTCCGAAGCAGCCTGGGGGCAAACACAGACTCTGCAGAAAGGATGAAGATGTCACCTCGACACAAACGGAAGGCTCTGTCGGAGGACGTGGCGCCGGCCTGCGTCGGCAGCAGGTGCAGCTGGGACGTAGGCTTCTCCTGGGACACCAACCCGTTAGGACTTTGCTCATAACCAAGAGCAAATGAGACACCGGCCCCTAGTTAGCGGCCTAGCGATCAAGTGTGAGCCTCCTTTTTTTAAAAATTTTTTTATTTATTTTTTATCGGTATTCAATTTGGCAACATATAGCATAGCACCCAGTGCTCATCCCATCAAGTGCCCCCCTCAGTGCCCGTCACCCAGTCACTCCAACCCCCTGCCCTCCTCCCCTTCCACCACCCCTAGTCCGTTTCCCAGAGTTACGAGTCTCTCATGTTCTGTCTCCCTTTCTGTTATTTCCCTTTTTGGGGAAGAACGACATAGGAGTGGAGGGGGCAGGGTGTTCCCGTGCTCAGGAGGAGCCGCCAAGCCTGGAGAGCAGGTGCTCCCCCTCTCCGTGCCCTGCAGCAAGAAGAGGCTCAGCCAGGTGGACTCCTGATCTCCTCCCCCCCCCAAAAAAAATGACACTAAAGGCAAAATTGTAGGCATCAGTGGAGGAGAGGTTTGTGCAAGGTTTTGGACAGTTGCCTCCTCCTGCGTGAGACTAGCACACCTGTCATCTCACTATTGGGTAGCCCGTCACTCTCAGAAACCTCCCGGGGGGCACTAGATGGCATTTGGAACCAAGCTCGACCACTTCTTCCCCAAACTCTCATCAGGTCTCAATGTCCTATGAGACCAAGCCTAAACACTTCAGGCTGGTATGACATAATCAGCTTATTTTCCCCAATATTCATTTTCTCCCTCTTGCTTTTTTTTTTTTTTTAAATACAACCTTCACCCCCCAAACCTGCCGCTGAGGTTTAACGGGGCACAGGCCTGCTCAGCAAACGACGGTTTTTCCCAGCTTCCCACGTGGCCACTTCTAGCCTGTGGGATATGAGGCACCGTGGGCAACATCCGATCTCCCCCTTTAGGGAAAACCATGTGCCCTCAGCCCGGAAGGGAGACGTGGTGGAGGTAAAGCAGCTTGCACCCGGCAGCCGGCATCTCAGGGGGCAGCGGTTCAGTAAGGTGGAAGGAACGCGGGTCCTTAGATGACTTGTGGAGTAGAGCCAGTTGCTCCTTTGGGCCTCCTACCAGTGTAGACATTTACGCGATTTAGAACTCACCCTTCTACTCTGCTTCCTGCTAAAATGACCAAGCGAATAGACCACTACCGGCACGTTAGCCTCTATGATTTCCACTCACCGTCCTCCCGTTTCCCTGCCCAGCCCTCTGGGAACCTGCAGACGTGCTCCTGAGCTTGACACGTGCATCCTTGCTCTGTGCCCCCAAGAAGTTTGCACGGGGGATGCCCTCATCACCTCTTCTTCCTCTGCCCGGGCTCCCCCATGCATCGAGGTCCAATTCACACTCACTTCATTTTACCCGTTTAACAGATAATGATTAAATCCCTACTCTGTGTCAATCACTGGGTGATTCTCACCTACAATTTAAGGGCGGTTGTTGCAAAACGTCAGTTACTACGTGCAACTCACCTGCCCCACAGATCCCAAGTCCCCATGTGGACCTCCTGCCACGGGCCCCGCTCACCATATTGACTCCTGGTCAACGGCATCCAAATTAGGTCTCAAAGCGTTTCTTACGCAGCAGGGAATTTGACTCTTTGGGCCTTTGTTCCCAGTTCCTGGAAGGTAGCCTCTAAATCCTTGAAACCTCCCAAGTGACGAGGTGTCTTTGTTATTCATGGTGAGCTGTGACAGTCTATGTTACCCGTGTGACTCGTGGTGGGCCTATTTAGATCTAAACATCTTGTGCTAACGCCTGCCTCTGGACTGGCACCAGCCATGCCGGAAGGACCCAGTGTGATTAGAGGTTTGACGCTTTGAGCTACGTGATAGCAGCCTGGCCTCTGGCGAAGGAAGGGAGCAGAAAATTGAGTTCCATCATGTGGCCAATGATTCAATCAATTACGCTTATATGTCAAGCCCCTGATAAAAACTCCAGACACCAACCCTTGGATAAGCTTGGTGGACCACGCCCTGTGCGTTTCCTTCGTTGATGTACTTCCTGGGAAGGCGATGCGTTCTGACTCCACGGGGAGAGAACATGGGAGGTTTGCCTTTGGAACCTCCCAGATCCCACCCCATGTGTCTCTTCTTCTGGCTTGTTCGAATTTGTATCCTCTTTGCTATTAAAAAAAAAAAAAACTCATAATCCTTTATTGCATTTCCTGAGTTCTCTCAGCAGTTCTAGCAAATTATCAAACCTGAAGGGGTAGAGCGACCCCCTATATTCGTAGCACTTGATCAGAAATGAGCTTGGTGTCTGGATCCCCGGACTCGCACCTGGTACCTGAAGTGAAGGCGGTCTTGTGCAGGGCTGTGCCTTTAGCCCGTAACGTTAGATTTGGGAGTGGTTAGAAGCAGAAGTCAGCATAGCATTCTTCCCTTGGGCTGGAATCTGAATTACCCAACTGTGTGCTGTATTCGCTCAACCAATGAGCAAAACTACCCTGAGCATTGGCTACGTGTCATTGAATTGGGGGCTGAGTAAAAATAGATGAATTAATTCCAATCCCTGCCTTCAAGGGACCTGGAATCTAGCACAGAAGGAAGTTGTAAATGTATGATAACTCTTCATAGAACCACGTGCAATGGGTACCATCAAAGGGAGGATCAAGGGCGGCCCCAGTGGCCCAGCGGTTAGCGCCGCCTTCAGCCCAGGGCATGATCCTGGGTCCCGGGATCAAGTCCCACGTCGGGCTCCCTGCATGGAGCCTGCTTCTCCCTCTGCCTGTGTCTCTGCCTCTCTCTCTCTCTCTCTCTCTGTGTGTGTGTGTCTCATGAATAAATAAATGTTTTTTTTAAAAAAAGGGAGGATCCATTATAACACGTGGAAAGAGAGGAGTCCAAGAGAATTTCATAAAAGAAGGGGACCTCTGAGCTGGCTCTTGAAAGAAAGATAAGCGTCTGCTTCAGGGACAAAGAGAAAAGGGTCCACTATCCCACAGGAAGTGCACGTGCAAAGGTGCAGCATGGTCAGGCCCACCTAAGCTCATTCCTATCATCAGAGCACAACGTGGCAGGTGAAGAGGGGAGTCGAAGGTAGTAGGTCCGGGGAGGTAGGAAGCAGCTTTCTGTTCCATGCTAAGCAGCTTGAACTTTACCCTGAAACTTTCCCAAAGTGCAGCCGAGGGCCCAACTAGAAGTGAGTAATTTTCAACAAGGAAGCTATTCTGAGAATGACCCTAACAAGTGATAAGAAGAACTTGCATGGACTTGCATTTGAAAGCCTGTCTTCCAGTACCCAGGAAAAGTGACCTAGGTTACTCAGATCAACTTGCCCGCCAAAATCAAAGACAAATGGTGGATAAAATGTAAAAATAAAAACAACTTAAAAGCATTAAAGACCTGAAAAGACATGAGGAACTTCCTGGCTGATGATTTTTGGATGAAATCCTGTAACCAGAAGAAGGCTAGGCCAAAAATGAGACCTACAAAAAAAAAAAAAAAAAACACTTGAGATTTGGGGGTCTTTGCCACTAAAACAAGTGTCTACACTCAGGTCACCAGGAGAGAGACAGACCTAGAGAGACAGGGTCCGGCTCAAGCCCACCGAGGGGGAGGTGTCCTGGGAGACATTTCCCCCACTGAACTCAGGCCCAAAAGGACAGACACCACACTTGATTTTTGCCAAAAGGCCTAGAAATGAAACTAAGGCCCAAAAGGGCCGTACTCTCAATGCAGAGCAATCCAATCTCCCCAGAACCTCTGAAAACATCACAAAAGGGCTGTTTTGGTGATAAACAAAAGGGGAGAGAGAAAAGAGAAAAATGAGGAAAAGCATCTGTTCTCGGACACCTGGGGGGCTCAGTGGTTGAGCATCTGCCCTCGGCCCAAGACGTGACCCCGGGGTCCTGGAATCGAGTCCTGTGTCGGGCTCCCCGCACGGAACCTGCTTCTCCCTCTGCCTGTGTGTCTGCCTCTCTCTCTCTCTGTGTCTCTCATGAGTAAATAAATAAAATCTTAAAAAAAAAAAAAAAGGAAAACAAGACAACCTGAACATAAACTGGAACGATCAAAAATCACAGACCATAGAAACAGACCCACACAGACTTTCGGCAATGGAATCATCAGACTCAAACTCATTTTTAAAACATGACAAACCAAAAAAAAATTTAAAAATAAAAAAATGAATAAAAAAATAAAAAATAAAATAAAACATGACAAACATGAAAATAGATGAACTTCCAAAATAAAAGAAATACAAGGACGAAAAATACGATCCCTGAACAGTGGTATCTGACTGCATCTTGGACGTATCAGGAAAGAAAATAGCGAGCGGAAAGAAACTTTGGACATTTTTCGGGGTCATGAGGAATCTCATTTTCCAGGATTTTGGGGCAAAATCATTTTCTCGTCTCTCAATGGCATTGGGTGAAGTGTCACGGGCTGGGCTGTTCTTTACAGAGCCTGTTGGATAATTATTACCTCCGTTTCCTTGCGGAGGCCGCGGCTCTCGAGATGTTTGCCGGGTGGTTGGCTGCCCTCGAATCTTTGCTGCGCAGCTCAAAGAGCGCCGCGGTTCATTTTCCCATTAAGGAGCCGCGCAGCCTTGACATTCGACCCAGGCCTCTGAAAGACTGAACATTTGCCGTCTCTGGCAGGTGGACTTATCAGCAGGTGCTTGATGAGTGCCTACGAGGTCAATTTGATAATCGTTCCCTTTTTGATGAAAAGCCAGCATTCTTTTGTTTCTCCGCATCCCCCCCATCCTGTGTCTGGGGTGCTGCACGGGTACGGAAGTCAACGACCCTCCTCCCAGCCCCATATGGCACCTGCAAGGCTGGGGAGATTTATCTGAAGTTTCCAGAAGCAAAATCACGGTAAAGACCTTTTCGTCCTTCGTGAATTAAAGCTCGACTAACTCTTTTTTGGAGATGGAGCCAACCCTCTGGGAGCTGCCGCGGAACCCTACAGAGCTGGAGGCGGCGGGAGAGTCTCTTTGAAGGGAAAGGCAGAGCGTGGGCACCTTTCATCCTCCCAGTTGTCCAGAAGCCAGAGCTCTTGGCCACACGGGGGGAGAGCGCCCGGAGCTGGGGGAAACGCACGGTTGCCAGTGCGACATGTCCACGGTCCAGGAAAGGCGAGGAGACGCGGCCACGTGGGTGAGTGACCGTTCGTGACAAAACCGGCCCCGGAGCCCGGGCTTCTGGACGTAACGGCCCACGCTGAGCACCCACGAGCCCGTCTCGGCCCGGCTTCCCGGCGCCCACCAGCCCGCAGGTCCTGCTGCGACGACAGGGGACAGGGCCTCACCCCCTTGACCGGGACGGCAGAAGCGGCCCGGGGCCTGCGCCGAGCCCTGGCAGGGGCGTGAGGTGGGCGGCAAAGCCCGCGTCACAGCTGCGGGCTCCAGGCCCCGAGCCCGAGGCCACACGGCCGGCCGGCAAGGACTCCGGACGCAGCCCCACCGCGTCTGACCCCGGCCCGCTCACCTTCGCGTTCCACGGCCTCCCACGACTATTCCCGAGCTTCCTACTTGGACCCCGGGCGTATTCTCTTTCCATCTCAAACCGCCCTGCGCTCTGGAGCCAGGTAATCTTGACACCAGCCTGTGACCACGTCCCTCCCTTCCTCGAAGCCACTCGAGAGTGTCCACCACCTGCTCCGACCCGTGTGTCCAGCCTCGGCCCCAGCACCGGCCTCGCCGGTCTGCGGACGTGTCCCACTCCTGCAGTGCCCGCCCTGCCGTTCCCTCTCCCTCAGAACACCCGCACCGATCCCTTTCTTTCCTCACCACTAATTGAACACCTCCTGATTTCTCCCCAAGATTCATCACCAAGAGGCAGTATGGCTCAGTGGGTAAAGCACGGCCTGGAACAAGGTAACTGATTAGCTACGTGACCTTGGGCAACTTTCTCAACCTATCTGAGCCTCGATTTCCCAAATCATACAATGAGGATCCTTCTGGCTCATATCTAGAAGACGGTTGAAACACTTAAATTACTTCATACGTAGGAAACGCGTGGAACAGAGTAATAGCTGCATGAGCAGGAGCCAGCCCCAGCAGGATGAACAGGCGCCAAGCCCCGGGCTTGTTGCCGGGACACGGAAATGCATGGATCACAGCCCAGTAAGCGAGGGGGGCACGACCGCCAGGAATCACCACCCGGCGCCGAGGGCTGGAACACGGGCAGGTACAGAGGGCGCGGAGAGGGCTGCGTGATGGAGGGGGTAAGGGCTCTGCGAAGAAATGACGCTTCGTTGCAGAATTCAAGACGTGTAGCCCTTGGCACCTACTCCTTGTGGCATCAGAACAAATAGGGCACAACACGCGGGACCGCAGGGAGGCCCAGGGGCTGGCACGTGATGCTGGTGAGCCGACAGCACACGCTCCACCGCTGAGCCCCGGGCGATGCCAAACACCCAGAGAGGAGAGGAAAACAGGCAGAGGCAAAGGAAGCAGAAAAACCCACTTCGCCACATTCTACCCCGAACCGTCAGCCACGGCCCAGATGCCGTGCCTGGTCTTCGGGCAGTTTGGCACTGCAGTGATTAAGACAATTCTCTGCTTTTCCCCATTCCCTGAGCATCCTCAAAATAAATCCCAAAACCCCCTGAGCAAGTGGCTTCCTTGCTTCCTGAATGAGAGCAGCGTGGCAGGGACGTGTCCTTCCTGCGCAGCTAGAGGTCACGCTCCACGGGTGCTTCCTCGGGGGGCAGAAAAGCAAGAAACAACCCAACGTGTGCAGACGGCTTCCAGGGCTCTCAGGGAGGGGACGCTGAGCGGGAAAGGACCAGCTTCCAGGCACCAATCCGGGCCTTACCCTGACATTAGGGGGCTCCCTTTAAGAGATTAGGAGACAGTATCAGGCCGAGCTCAAGAGTGCTGGGTCATACGTGACTTCACCCAAGGAGCCGCTGTCACCATCCGGGGGAGATTCAAAGTATTCGGGATTCCCGGGAACTCTCTGTAGCAATGACCCACCCTCTGGACCAGAAAGGAAATCAGCTTTCGGGGAACACTCACTGGCCAAGGAGGTCGACAGAACTGAGACGAGTCACATAGTCCAGTGTCCACCGGAGGCCCCCACACAGCGACCCGCCCAACAGTCACTTCCCGAGGAGGCACAGGAGGAAGGCCCGGGGCTGGGAGGCCCGTCCTGAGAGCGGCTGTGACCTGGGACGTGGGGTCTCCAGGATCCGGGGAGTGACGGCTGCAGCGGCATCCTGGGGGCCCCGCGGGTTCACCCTCCTGCCTCTACTCCCCACGGCCGAGCCGTCAAAGCCTCCAGAAGCCTGCGCTTCAGCGATGCCCCGGAGCCACGGACACAGGAGGCTGCAATGAGAGGCCGGGAGGGAGGGACCGTGGGGCTGCTGGGAGGGTGCAGGCCGTGGGGTGGGGAGCACAGCAGGGAGGGCGCAGGCCGTGGGGTGGGGAGCACAGCGGGGAGGGCGCAGGCCGTGGGGTCACAGGGAGCACAGCGGGGAGGGCGCAGGCCGCGGGGTCACAGGGAGCACAGCAGGGAGGGCGCAGGCCGTGGGGTCACAGGGAGCACAGCGGGGAAGGTGCAGGCTGCGGGGTCACGGGGAGCACAGTAGGGAGGGCGCAGGCCGCGGGGTCACAGGGAGCACAGCAGGGAGGGCGCAGGCCGTGGGGTGGGGAGCACAGCAGGGAGGGCGCAGGCTGCGGGGTCACAGGGAGCACAGCAGGGAGGGCGCAGGCCGTGGGGTCACAGGGAGCACAGCGGGGAAGGCGCAGGCTGCGGGGTCACGGGGAGCACAGCAGGGAGGGTGCAGGTCGTGGGGTCACGGGGAGCACAACAGGGAGGGCGCAGGCTGTGGGGTGGGGAGCACCCAGGGAGGGCGCAGGGCCTCGGAAGCCGCTTCCCAGCACCAACCGCAAGTGGCCGCAGCCCCTTTGCTTCTGTTCCTACAGGCGGAGCCCTGCCAAGTGCCATCAGGTTCCCACCGGACTTCTCTGTAAGGACATGATTGCTAAGCCCCAGCCAAGGGCAAATTGGCTTGGGGACATATTGGATACAGGGAGGGGCAGAGGGCGGGTGCCCGGCCTGCGCTCTCCCGCTGTCCTCAGGTCCCGTCTAGTCTCCCTTCCACGTCAGCTCTTCCCAGTTTCCAGCCTTTGTTTCTGCTTCATGGTCTCCATGTCTCCTCGCCCTCTCCTGCTACCTGGAGCATGATCCAGAAGGTTCTCTCCTTTGCTACAGCCGGTGGCTTGTGGGGAAGAGGGAGGGGGCAATGAGACACCCTCAGGGTGTTGGGTACTTACTGTCGCATCAGCCACTCGGAGCTATTTAATGACCGATAGGTCCCTACGAGGGTTTCCCAGCTTGAGAGCAAGAGAAGCAGCCCCTGACGTGCAGGAACTGCCTGGTTCGGTCGCCAGGCCGGGGTTGCTAGGAGCACCCCCCCCCCCACCCCGCACACAGCAAGGCCTTGTGGACTGTGAACGATTCCATGGAAAACCAGAATCAGACGGGGCCACCCTGCCCGTGGGAGGCCAGAGCAAAACCAAGACAGCCCACGAGCGTGTCGGAGAACGCACAGAGATGTGAACGTCGTCCGAGGCACAAACGCAACCCAGCAGCCCCACTGCACAACCAGCCTCCCTCCTCGCCCGGGTTACGTCCCCGAGTGCGCTCCAGGAACTCCAGCATTATCTTCCCTTTCAGCCAACACAAGGGAAAAGGCTTAAAGCCAGCAGAAAACCTATGAGCGGCCCTGCGCCCCGTGGTGCCCGGCTGCGCCCCTGAGGCCCGGCTGGATGCCCCGCAGCGAGGCAGCTGGAGAGTCCGGAGAAGAGCTTGGCATCCGCTCTGTGGTCGTTAAAGGGGCTACGGTTACGGGGAGAACTGAGCCACTATGACCAACAAACCTCAAATTCCGGGGACTCGGGGGCGTAAAGGTTGCTTTCTCTGCCCAGGGACATTGCAGCGTGGGTGCTCCTGGCGAGCTCCCCTCCCCACGATGACTTCCGTCCCCGGCTCACACCCCGACCACCAGTTAGGACACCTGACATCCTGCTGCTCGGCCGCAGCCCGGCCCACTGAGTTAGCATCTGGGGGGCAGCTGGAGTTCTTAGAGCTTTTCAGATGATTCCCCCGGACCGCAAGGCTGAAGCCACTTCCCCAGAGCTCCCGAGTCCCCCGTGACCAGCCGTGAAGGCACTCGGGCCCCCTAGAGCCCGGCACCTGTCTGCCCACGCGGCATCCCTGGGGACTTGCCCCACAGCCCCTCACGTGTGCAGGGGCCGGAAACGCATCCCCGCCTGGCATGTCTCCGCCCAGCGACATTCCCGCACCAGGAAGGAGGCAGGGGCCATCTGGATGGTCGGCTGTGCTCCATCGGGCAGTGGCATGTGCGAGGGGCTCACAGGAGGAGGAGAAGGGGAGAAGGAGGAGTGGAGGAGGGGAGAGGGGAGAAGGGGGAGGGGAGGAGGGGAGGAGGAGACAAGGGGAGGAGGGGAGGAGGCGAGGGGCTGCGGCTGCCCAGTCCCCCGGCCCTGCTGCACCTGCAGCCGCGCTCCCGCGTCCTCCCCCCCCCCCACCCCGGGCTCCCTGCCCTCCTCCCTCCCCCCCACTGGGGTTTTGTGTGGGGTTTGGGCTTCACTTCTGTGGTTTTCGGGAGGCAGACCGTCCGCGAGCAAGCCGCTGTGCCTGACGTGATACTCGGGGAGGCGAGCCGGACCCGACCCTGCGGGCAGGACAGTGGGGAACCTCGGCAGCAGGAGGCTTGGTGCAGCCTTTCTACGTTAAATCACAGGTGCTGGGACCCGCTGCCCGCGTGCCCAAGGACGGTGCCCTGGACGCCTCACCCAGCTCGCGGACGGTCCCTGGTTTGGAAACTGAACCTCCTGGGATGTCATTTGCTCGGAGACGGTTGTGGGCCCTACGAGTCCCGGGTGACATCGCCCCGGAGAAGAGGGATTCGGCCGCAGAGCCCCGCACGGGAGGGCGGGTGGGTGGGCGACGAGCGTCAGAGCCTGGAGCACCCTGACCCCAACCTCGGGCCTGCAGCCTCCAGGGTGCTGTTGGGGCGGCCCGGGAAGGCCCACAGCCCCGGAGACCAAGGACGGCCACCGTGCATCCGGGCGGCCCGACTCCACTCACCCTGGGCTCCAGGCCGTCCCCTGAGCCTGAGTGGGGACCCCTGGCCCTGAGGGCCTTTTTCATTCAAACGCTCCTCAGTCTTCCTCCTTTTAGCATCTGCTGGACCCTGGAGCCGTAAAAGCGATGCCAGGCCGCGGTCAGCGTCCTCCCCAAGCCTCACGCACACTCGTGTCAGGGAAAACTCGATCTTCACGCGTCCTTCCGGCGAGCGTGGTGCCCACTGCCCCCGGCTACGGCCCGGCGACAAAACCCGTTGGGGCCCCGCGGGATTTACCTTCGCTCCTACGGGGACCTGACACTTTATTCCTTAAACTACTCCCTGGAACACATTCCTAAATCATTGCTTTCCACCCGGTCGGGCCTGGTTTTCATTGCTGAGTTTCAGCTGGAATGGCTTTCATAATGAATTCCTTTTTTTTTTTTTTCTACATTAAAACCTCCGCCTCCTGAACGTTTAAAAGGGAAATTCAGGCCCTTTTTTTTCGTCGGGCCGTTTATCACAGCTCGCAAGTCCTCAAATCCATTTCCTTTGGAAAAGGTTTGTCTTTCTATGACAGGCGTATAAAAAGGCTTCATTACGGGTTCTCTGGGCATCAGAGCTGCTCCGCCCGGAGATAAAAGGGAATTCATTTTCTGGATTTTCCTTGAATGTCAGCGCCATCGTTCCCCTTCCATCATCGGAGCTCTCCCCCCGGGAGGAGCGGGAGGGAGGGAGGCTTGGAGTCAATACACAGCATCGAGCCCCATTATTGACAAACAGGAATATCAAAAAAACCCAAACAACATCTGAGTTCACAGGAAAGAGGCTGTGAGGACAGAGACGGCCTCTACGGGGTCTAACAGCGGGCGAGCCCGGGGTCCCCGCCACCTCCCGCGCTGCAGAACCGCACCAGCACCCCCTCCAGGAGCCGCAGCCGAGCTTCCCGGGCTTCGATGAGTCTGCAAGTCCCCCGGGCATCTGGTCAACATGCAGGCTTGCCCCCAGGTTGCGGGGCCGGGCCTGGGACTCTGCACCTGAGTGGCAGGTGCTCTAGGTCAGGGCGACCCTGCTGGTGGCCGGGCCGTGGAGCTAGAAGCAGCGCGTTCGGGCTGCGGGGAAGCTTTACTTCGCTTGCCCCCTTGGGCTGGATTTGCCTGCAAATCGCCCCAGCATCACACCCCCGGGGCGCAGTTTCTCGCTAGTTTGTGCCCACACCGGGACCCACGGCGGCCGGCCCGTCAGAAGGGCGGCGGGAGGCCACGCCGGAGACTGACCACAGCCAGCGCCTGTGGAGGCTGCAGACGCGAGTCAAGGTGCCGTGTGCAGGGGCCTCCCCCCGCCCGGAGACTCGGAGCGCCTCGCCTCTGCACAGGGAGCTGCTGCGGGGGTAGCAGAATCTGCAGGCGGCCCGGGCACCGCGGGCCCCGCAACGTCTACCACTTGGGAGCATCAGAAATGGCACAACGGAAGCAACAAGGCGCCGCCCTGACGCCAGAGGCTGCCAAGATGGTCCAAAGTGGAAAGGGCGCTCGCGAGCTCCCACGACGTGGCCCGGTGGCTCCCCGTAGGGGCTTGGTGGAAGCTCGAACGGAAGCGCACGGCGGCCGCTACACAACAGGTGCATGAGCCGGGCCCCCGAGTCCCCCCACCCGGGGAAACCCAGCGGGCTTGAGGAAATGTGGGTGACATCTGCTTCCGGGGCCGGGCCCGGGGCCCAGGGCAACGCACGAATGGAATCCTTGCAAGGCCACGCTTGTGACCAGGAAAATAGCTCGGATGCAGGTAGTAAGGCTTCCAAGCACGTTTGCATCCTCTGGTCTCGGCCGCCTCTCACTTCCTCAGCCCCCGAGACGGCCAATCCCCCCAACAACTAAGCCTCGTATGGGGACAGGGAACTGGGGGAAGGAACCAGCGGTTTAGTATCAGCAGCAGCATCCGAGGAGCTGTGTGAGCTCAAGTGATGTCCCATAAGGGATAAAGGATCTAATCAGCCCCGTTCCATCCTGCCCGACCAAAGACACGCTCATACCCTCTGTCCCCGAAGCGACCACCCTGGCCCAGGGCCTGAGCCTCTCTGTTGTCTTGAGATGCTGCTTTCCCCGACGTCTACATTCCACTGGTTGCTTGTTCCCCTTTTCTTGCCTGAAAAAGGTGGACCCTAATATTGGTAACTGGAACCTGGGGACACAGAAGAGCCCGAAGGTCCCTCCTTGCTTTCCTTGCTTACGTACCACCACAGCCCCGCTAAGCCGATACGCTCTCCCCGCACACACCTGTACCCACAGGCTTCCCACCCCACAGGCCCAGGGCGGCGAGATGCTCAGAGCAGCAAGACACAGGTACGGCGGGGGAATTCCCTGCGGTGGGGGAGGCGGGCAACCTCCGCGCTACCCCGGAGTGGCCCACGTGACGGCGAGAAGCCGCACATTTTGCACGGTGTGGACGTGCTCGCAGCCAGTTACGCGAGACCCTAGATCAGCCTTTCTGAAAACGGGTGTAGGTCCCTTGCTAGCGCTTTAGTCACTCTGATGGCACCTGTAGCAGCTCAAGCCCGGCTGATGCTGATGCTTCGTCGACACCACCACACCAGCTCCATCACCCTAGTGGTGAGCTGTGCCTCAACTTCCCCTTCTGCAAGATGGGAATGAACAGAACTGACCTCATAGTGTTGTTAAGAAAGTACGTGAATAAAGCATGGAAGAGACCGAGAGCGATTCCTGGCATGTAGTAGGTGCTCAATAAATGCTGCTGTGCCTCCCACTGCTAGGAGACGAGGTGGTGCAGCAGTTAGCAGCAAAGGCCGAGGCTGGGTATGTAATCCCATCTCCACTAACCATCGGCAAGGTATCGGGTCTGTCCCTCGGTCGTCTCACCTACGAGATGGGGAGAACAGTGACCTGGCCCCAGGGGTGTTCAAAGGCTACGGGGGATAATCCTGGGAAGCGCTGAGCTCCCGGGAGCCGACACCCGGTGTGCACGTTCACTACCCCGCTCTTCCTGCTGCCCCACACCTGTAGGGAGACAGGAGCTCCCTCGCGAGCTTCGAACCATCTGCCATCAACCGACACCGGCGCCAGCACCCTGGAGCGCATCGCTCGGCCTGGGCACCTGCCCCTTCCTACCAGTCAGAGGTTGGCCTGCTAGTCCCGGTGAGGACGAGAGGCACAGTCGCTCTCTGCAGCTGCACGGCGGGCCCTGCTCCGCCCCAGGCAGAGGCCGTTGTCCGGGGGAGACGCCACTCTCTGGGGTCTCGAGAAGCCTTCAGGGAGGAGGAGGGGCCTTGAAAGCAGGTCCCGGGGGCTCCTGGGGGCTCCGGGGTGGAGCGTCTGCCTTCGGCTCGGGTCGTGACCCCGGGGTCCCGGGATCGAGCCCCACGTCGGGGTCCCTGCGGGGAGCCTGCCTCTCCCTCTGCCTCTCCCTCTGCACATGCTCTCGCTCTCATAAATTAATTAATTAATTAATCTGTTTTACAAAGCACTTGACTGGATGAGCCCTGGGTGTTACACTATATGTTGGCAAATCGAACCCCAATAAAAAGAATATACGAAAAAGTAATAATATAAATAATCAATGGAACAAAGCCATTGGCCAGGCGAGCAGGCCTCCCTCCGACAGCCGACAGCCGGCTTACAGGGAAGCAAAGGCAGAAGGGGCCAGGACTAAATCCCATGCGTCCTGTCAGCCTCCCCTCGTCCCGCCCCTCGTGAGCTCCTTCCTAAAACCAGCCAAAGCTCGCACTTCCCTGCGACAATGCCGTGCCTGTGGGCACCCCGCTGGGCGGCAAGGCACAGGCTCCTGGCTGGTGGGCCCCCCCCCTCCGCAGGCCGTCGAGCCACAGCCTCTCATTCTGCGCAGGCCTCTCTGCTCGGCTTCCCTGTGACCGCGGCCCTTCGTCCCTCGTCAGCTGTGCTGAGCACCTGCTGCACACCAGGCTCCGGAGATCCAAGGGGCCCGTCCCGACCCCAGGGCGTGCTGTGCTGGTAACCAACCCTCCCAGCGTCACAGCCCGCACTTTGCAGCCTTTGCCAGATTCCGCGATGCATAAGGTATTGTCACCACAGTCGATCCAAGCTGTAGACGACGGGCCCTGTCCGTCAGCTCCGGCCCCCGTGACGGTCGGCAATCTCCCTTCTGGTACCAGCGGGTCCAGGACCACCCCGGGACCTCACAGCTGAGCCAGGGAGACCAGCCGCCCCTCGGAATACGTGGGCAGCCACGGGGAGCAGAGGCAGACTCGACCCGCAGAGTCTGGTCAAGGGAAAGCGGAAAAGAAAGATCACGAACTTCAGCCACCGGAGGAGGAGGGAGCTTAAGGTTTTCAATGTCCCACCAGATCCTAAGCACAGACTGCTTTCATTTTTTTCTTTTTTTTTTTTTGCTTTTGTTTTTTCTGTATCTCCCTGGTCGCGTCTTTCAGCGGACTCCCCCGCGTATGACATTCGTATACATCACAGCGATTAACTTGAGATTTTGAAGCAAAGGGAATTCATGGAAGTCAACGCTCGCCTCCTTTTCCTGGTGACCATCCAAGTGGTTTCCAGATTTCACAAAAGGAAACCTTGCCGTTGCTAACTGCGCCCTGAAAACTCGTTTTATTATTTTGACTTCGGTTTTAATTAACTGTACATATGGCTGCTTGCTCATTAGGGTCAGATGGCCCAGCTGGGGACGGATCTTCATGGCATCTGGGCTGCGTTAGCGTGTGCCTTTGGGATTTGGGTCTCTGACAAGAGTTCGTGAAGGAGAAATTCGGGAAAGGTTACAAACTCAGGTGCCAAAAGCAACTGCATTGGCTCCTCCACAGTGAGAGCAAAGGAACAAAGAACCATAGAGGAAAGGTCCAAGGGAACAAACCAACTTGCCGTGAAGCAGAGTTTGATCGAGGACCAGTCAAGCTCCCTGGGGAGCCGGATGGGGGCTGGCGCATCTGCTGGTTTGAAGAGTTGGCAATTTCCAAAATAAGAATTCAATGACACGCCACCAAGTCCAAGAGCAGCGAATGCCAGTGGCCTGGAAAACACCGCTGCCCAGAGATGCAAGTTTTGTTTGTGTTACTGCTGACTCTCGTGTTTTTAATGCAAAGCCCAAAAATCACTTAGTGGAAAAAAACAGTTTTGTGACCCTGGTGGGCCCCACGCTCTTGCCGCCTTCCAAAGAGCCTTCCCTCCCGGAAGGTGTACGTCTCCCTGTATTTATTCAGAGTGTATATCAGGTCAGTTTGTTGTTGTTCAGTTATTTGATCAGGTCAGTTGAGGGGGAAAACCCACCAATCCACTATTGGTCTTGAGCATGTAAACAACATGGTTGAGTCACCACGTTTCCAGCGCGGCTAAAGCATCTGGAATGAAGGCGCCACTCCAGAACATACGTAAGAAAGGAGAAAACGGGAAAATAACGTGATTTGCAAAAGCCTCTAGCATCCCGAAACATCGATTATAAAACGCCAATCAAGTTCTCTTTGGTTCCGTCACGGAAAATGAATAATTCTTTACCAGTGGCTCCCAAACCCAGCCCTTCCCTTTCAATAAAAATCTTTGCGTGAACTCCCTTAAATTCAAATTTTCTACGACATAAATACATCATCAGATTGCTCCGCGGGCCCCACAGACATATCCTTAGTAGCAAGAGACAGTGCAACGAACATCACATTTACAATAAGTTTGAGCGAAAAAGTCAGTGGCATAGAGACCCCATAAAACACCAAAAATCTCCCTGAATTCATTAGCATGTACTCTACTAAGTAGCAAGGTTAATAATACGCATCGGATCGTATATATCACTTGCATCCTAGTTACTTCCAAAAGTACTTGAAGTGGTAAAGACATCACACACATACACTTTTCAATCATTAAAGGTAAAATATCAAAAACATTTACTTGGGAGGAGGAAGATTATTACACCAGCAACCAAGGCTAAAGCAAGTCACCGTAACTGAATCCTAAATTTTGTTTGATTTTTCTAGTAGCAAACAGAAAATTTGGTGAATTATATAATCGTCACTCATTAAAAGAGAAATAAAGTTTTTCCCCTGGTGCTAAAATCTAAGAGGAAGTCGTCACATGAGGCTCAGGTAAGGGCCATATAGTAAGAAGCGACTCTTCAAACAGTTTCAAGGATGGGAGTACATACCTCATGAGCGCGTTTCCCGTATTTGACCCCAAGGTCTGGTGCTGGGCCGGGACCCCGCTCGGGCCTGTGCCCGGAGCAGGAAGCCGCCGCCACCCCGGTAGCTGGGTCTCTCCTGCTGCGTCTGATGCACAGAGAGCCTGGAGAACCGAGGGCACTGGCTGCTCCTGAGGCGTGTTAGGGTCCCCCTGTCGAGCGTGACCTCGCAGCCCAGACGCAGCCATAGAGCACGGCAGGTCTACACCCTCTGGGCCCCAGGTCAGGCCTAAGCTGTCAGCGGCGGGATCACGGGGAGCATGACGCCGGGTGGCCTGAGGCTCCAGGAGCAGAGCCAAGGACCCCAGCCTGGTCCCTGCCCTGCCCTGCGGGGGGGCCCGAGGCACACGTTCAGAGCTCAGAGCTCAAGGGTCCACACCTCCTGACTCCGTCAATGGGCTCGGAGTGTGTCTGCAGCTTCCCGGGTGTGTGCAGCCTTAAGTGGCGACTCCCTGCAGGTGACATTCTAGGTCCCTGCCCCTTCACCCAGGAAGGTGAATTAAAGGGCGCTGCTGCTTCATCTATGGAAAGAAATGTGGCTTCCGGAGCAGGTCAGCGCCAGAGCTCCCAGGCCTCCAGCAGCTCTGCCCGCTGGCCCTGACACACTGAAGTCACCTGAAGCCCCCGAGCTCTAACATGAAGGACAAAACAAACAACTTGGGCCCCAGAGAAATATTTAAGAGGAAGCATTTCCAGGGTTCCTTCTTGGGAGGCAGGAGGGGGCCTGCACACCCCCCTTGGGTACATGTCTGACTCCCGCAGCCCTGCTCCCTGGCCGGGCCCAGCGAGGATGGATAGGGCGATGAGTTCATCCTAGACATCTCCAGGATAGTCCATCGAAATGTTGAAAATCGTCAGCTCAGAACATCAATTTTGATTTGGAAGAACCAACAGAAGATAAAAAGAAAAAGATGAAAGTAATTAATGACGTCTTCTGGGAACAGGCAGCTGGGTGTGAGTCTGGCCCCCAGGTCTGCTGGACGGTGGAGCTTTCTGGGTCCTGTGCCTTTGTTTCCTCACTTGTGAAACACGGTGAGCAGAGCACCTCCCTGGAGGTCACGGGTCTTACATGAAGTGGCTGCGGTGACCAGGGAGCACCCAGGTGCAGGGCTCGTTACCGTCCCTCCTCTGGGCGCCACGCTCCTCACCTTCCAGTCACTTTGTTCTCAGACGTGACACTTAGGCGTTGTCTTTGGGAAAAGGTGCCCCGGGAAGGGGGTGCCACTGACACGGTGACATGAGCCTATCCGGGGGCCAACTGCACGGCGGTGAAAGGCTCAGGTTCCAAGAGGTTGGTCAAGGTTGAAAAGCCATTTTGTGACAGCCAGGCTCCAAATGCCCAACCAAACATCCTGCAGACGGGGCGAGAACATCTGTTCTAAAAATACAAATGAAAACACTAATAAACCCATTTGAAAACGGCCTTCTGTTCCTTTGTTCTTTGCACACTCACTATTACAGGGCTGGTGCCCCGTGAGCTGGCTTCCGGGGAACGTCTCTAACTTCCCAGTGAAGTCCACTGCGAGCCCAGAGCGGAGGCCTTCGGGCGTCTGAGCCGCTGACAGGGCAGCTGGTGCTGGGGTCCCCGGGGCAGCAGGTGCGCCGAGCCTCTGGGCTTCCCCGGGCCACGTGGCCGGCCAAGTGCCAGGACTAAGGACCCTTGGGCGCAGCCCCGAGTGAAGCCCCTGGGGGCCTGTGGAAGCACCCCAGGCCTCACCCGCAGGTGGGATAGCGCGGGGGCCGGTGCTTAACCCACCGCTCGGTTTCTTAGGGTTGAGGCCCCGTTGCCCACACGTCCGTGCTGTTTGTCGGCTACCTTGGGCCTCAGTGTCTCCTGTCCACCTCCCTTCCCCATATTCCCCCTGACACACCCCTGCACCTCCCAGGTCAACCCCTTGCCCTCGAATCCCTGTCTTGGGGTCTGTCTCGGGGGAAGCCAAGCAAAGGCAGCCTCTCTTCCTTAGGAAGAAATCTAAACTGTCTGGAGAGCAGCTAAGCCCCAGTCTTTCTCCCTTCTGCCCGCGGATTTGCCAAACTGTAGGACCGTGCGGGACCGCAGCCCAGGCACGGGAAGCCTCCAGTGGGTGGGTGATGAAACCCCAGGGCCGCCCCGCAGGAGGCAGCCTCCCTGTCCGTGGACACTGCCGGGGGCGGGGGGGAGGGAGAAGGAGGTCGTGCTCGCCCCTCGGTGCCCCCTCCAGCCCCGCCGGCCACATGGCCTCCGCCCAAGCAGCAGAGCTCCCGGGATGAGCACGGCCGCGCAGTTAGGTCCTCGCTCTCCCCGAATTTCAATAGGAACGCAGAAGTTTTATTTTTAACTGTGCAGAAAGGCATCGCCATGGTAACATAATGAACTCCAAGAGCAATTTGATTGATTGATGATGTGCTGGCGAAGGAGGATTGACATGAAAGGCAGAGGAAAAAAATCATCCAGCTTTATGACCCTGGGCTGCCTTTATAGATCCCGGGTACTAGACGCTAAGAGTAAATGATAATCTACTTATCCCTATGCAAAGGGAAACACCGATTTTTCTTACTCTGGTCCTCAAAGGAAAGTGATAAAGAAAGAAGCTGGTGAGCTGACCCTCAGAGAAGTGAGCTGCTCTCATTAATGTAGGGGCCGGGGACCAACGCAGCTGAAGGCACATGGTATTTGCCAGGCCGGCGCAGCAGTGGCCGGGTGCCCGCCAGCAGGTGCCCGGGGAGCCCTCCGCCCCTCCCGGCCCCTCCCGGGCCCCCACGCAAATCCCGTCCAACCATCCTCTCCTTGACTCTTGCCCTTAGTGGAGGGGGTAACACATTTGAAATAATCCTGTAAGTATTTTCCCTCTTAAAGAAATTCCACGCCTTTCCTTCCAGCCCAGACACCGTCTGGGGTCCAGGGAAGAGAAAGGAGATGGCCAGCAGGGAAGGAGGAGGACGGGACCCAGGAGCTGTTCCCATCCGACAGGGAAGGGACGGTGGCAAGCTTTTCCTGGTAGGGGGGAGAAAGTTCTAGAGCAGCAATTCTCAGAATGGTCTGGATCTTCCTGTGGGCCCTCGAGATCCTTCCCGGGGGCCACGGTCAAGGCTAACTTCATGGGGCGCCCGGGTGGCTCAGTCCGTGAAGGGTCTGGCTCTTGGTTTCGGCTCAAGTCGTGATCCCAGGGCCGTGAGATCGAGCCCCACGTCATGCTCCATGCTCAGCGCGGAGTCTGCTTGAGATTCTCTCTCTCCCTCTCCACCCCCACTCCTCCTCTTGCTCATACTCACAATCTCTAAAATAAATAAATATTTTCTTTTTTAAAAAAAGCTATTTTCATGATCCTGCTAAGACACTGCCTTTTTCACTCTCGCTCTGTCGCAAAGGTACAGTTGTTTTTAAATGGAGCAATGACATTTTTAAATTTCTAATACAGGACATATCAGTAGATACAGATCTTCCTCGACTTTCAATATAGTTATGTCCCAATAAGCCCATTGAAAGTTGAAAATGTCATACGTCAAAAACGTGTTGAGTACGCCTAACCTGCTGAACGTCACAGCCTGGGAAGAGAACAGAGGAGAAGCCGGAAGAAACTCTCTAGGAAGATTGTACTTTAAGTCAGTTATATGTTAATTAAGGACTGTTTTATTTATGCTGCAGAGACCAAGTTTCTAGATTTGGGCAAAAAAAAATTTTTTTTAAGATTTTATTTATCGGGACCCCTGGATGGCTCAGTGGTGGAGCATCTGCCTTCGGCCCAGGCCGTGACCCCAGGGTCCTAGGATCAAGTCCCACATCGGGCTCCCTGCATGGAGCCTGCTTCTCCCTCTGCCTGTGTCTCTGCCTCTCTCTGTGTCTCATGATATCACGACCTGAGCCGAAAGCAGACGCCCAACTGCTGAGCCACCCAGGTGCCTCACTTTGGGCAAATTTAAACTGTGTTTTTTTTTTTTCCACATCATTTGAAATTGTTGTTCTCAGCAACATGAGATCAACCGGGGGTGGGGAGTGTTTATATTTTGACTCCGACTAGATGTTTTTTTTCTCTATTCCTTTCCTATTAAAAAAAAAAAAAAAACACCTTTCCCTTTACCAATGTTTTCCTTCCACTTTTTCCTTCTCCATCCCTCCCCACTCTTCCTCTGCCTCCTTCTCTCTCGTCCATCACTCTTTTTCCTTGCTCTCTGCCCTGAGTTGCTGGTAACCCAAACCCACACCCAGCAGAATTAGCAGCTGTTTCCTTACTGTGGGCATACTACAGTTCCCCAGGACCTTTGCACGGAGGATTTCATGTCATCCTCACAGTGACCTCTTCAAGGTCATGCTTGCTAGTCTACTGCTGCTCAGAGTAATTAGAAAATTTGCCCAAGACACGCAACTGGTTCTGTGTCAGGGCCAGGATTCTAATAGGTGTGGTGCGCTTTGGATTCTTTGGTCCATGGGGTATCTGTGGGTCACCAAAGACCTCCCTGGTGATCTCCCACATGAGTCCTTAATTCATGTGATGCTCCCTCCAACCAGCCGCTCATGACCACCTTCAGCAGGCCACTCCAAAGATCCTGTCGTCCAGGATCCTGACACCCCTCCAGGTGACCCTCTTAAGCAGAGTCTCTAAAATCTCTCCAGGCTGTGGTCTACCCGGGCTCTGTTGGAAATACACATCCTTGCCCTACAAACTCATCATGCAGGCCACCCCCTGGGCTGCCACTTTTCTTTGCTCTGTCATCAGATCAGCTGGCCCCGAGTCTTCTGGCCTTTAGGTTTTCTTGTGTGTGTCCAGCACCGGCCTCTGAATCCCATAGTCTCCAGAGCTGTCATGCCCCCCCTTCCAAGTCTTCCCTTCTACAAAAGCAATATCATCAGTTACTTTAATAATTCTTACAAGATGTGCTTTCAAGGCTGCATCAGTGAGTATTGCTGACAAACCAAAGTCAATAATTTAAGAAACAGCCCTTTTCTTTTAATTTTTTTTTTATTTTTTGTTTATTTATGATAGTCACAGAGAGAGAGAGAGGCAGAGACACAGGCAGAGGAAGAAGCAGGCTCCATGCACCAGGAGCCCGATGTGGGATTCGATCCCGGGTCTCCAGGATCGCGCCCTGGGCCAAAGGCAGGCGCCAAACCGCTGCACCACCCAGGGATCCCGAAACAGCCCTTTTCTATAGCTCACGGGTCTAAGGGTCGGCTGGGTCACTCACTTATCTGGGCTTAGCTAATCTGAGCTGAGCTCATATATATATATCGGCAGCCATGTGTCAGGTTAGCATGGGGCTGGTTGGTCTGATATTCTCCTCTTCAGGGGGGGAAGGGAGCAGTTGGCTTTCTCAGCGTTGAGCAGAATGGCCTGAGTTTGCTTGTGTGGCAGAGGCATGATTCTAAGAAAAAGCATGAAAATGTCCAGGGGCTCATGAAGTCTAGGCTCAGAGCAGTTTCTACACAGGCCAAAGCAAATCCCAAGGCTTGACTCAAGGCATGGAGACATAGAGTTGACCTCTCGATAGGAGGAGCCACGTGGTCAAATTGCAAAAAGGATGGAAACGGGGAAGAGGTTGAAAGAGATTGGGGACGTTTTTGTGATTAATCTGTCACACAGGCAATTTTCTGTACTGGTCTTTACAACGAGCTCTGGCTCATGTGGGTCTCACTTAGTCCTGTTTCTATTAGTCTAGGCTAAGATGGACATTAATGTGTAAGGGAAGCCACACAGAAAAGTTCTGACTAGCACCGATGTTAGTGTTGACTCGTTTCTTTGCCCCATCTCCTGGTACTGCTAAATCACCTGAACCCACGTCGCAGATTCCTGGACTCCCAGTTCAAACCTTTGCATATATAACAGAGGAAAAACAAGCTTTCTTCCTCTACCCTCTTAGATTCAGTAGCTGGGGACTGCAAAGTAATAAAAGGCAGATTTTTTTTTAATTTTTTTAAATTTTTATTTATTTATGATAGTCACAGAGAGAGAGAGAGAGAGAGAGGCAGAGGGAGAAGCAGGCTCCATGCACTGGGAGCCCAATGTGGGATTCGATCCTGGGTCTCCAGGATCGCGCCCTGGGCCAAAGGCAGGCGCCAAACCGCTGCGCCACCCAGGGATCCCAAAAGGCAGATTTAATAGGAGAAAAGGAATATGTATTTTTTAATGTTGATTTTTTTTTTAATGTTACATGCATGGGAGGTTCATAGAACAGAAGTGAAAATCCTCAAAAAGTAATTGGACTCAGAAGCTTATATACAATTTTAACAAAGGTTGAAAAGTTGCAGAAAAGTGAGTAGGCAAAGGGCTCCTAGGGGTGGTAAATTATGGAAAGGTAAATAAATACATGGGAAACTTAGTGATATTAAAAGGGTTTTTTAGTAAGGTTTGTTACGCAGACTTGAGTCGGTGTCCTCTCCACAGAGAATTTTCTAGAATAATTAAGAATAGTTCTCCTCTTTCTAATACAGGAGAGGGGGACTGTTTTTACAAATGGGATTTTCTGTTACCTTTATAAAAGGTATTTTTAAGGATCCCAGGGTGGTGCAGCAGTTGAGCGCCTGCCCTCGGCCCAGGGCATGATCCTAGAGACCCGGGATCAAGTCCCGTGTCAGGCTCCCTGCATGGAGCCTGCTTCTCCCTCTGCCTATGTCTCTGCCTCTCTCGCTTTCTGTGTCTATCATGAAAAAATAAATAAAATCTTTTAAAAAAAAAAAGGTACTTTTAGACAGAAATGGAGAGGGCAGAGAGTTCCTCCTGAGTCTGATGTTTCCTAATTGCTTTCAGCTCTAAATATCCTTTATGTCAAATTGGCATGTCCTGGGGTGGATATTCTGATCCCCTCCACATATACCCCTGCTAAATTTCATCTTGCCAATTTAAGCTCCTATCTTTGTCCCCTGGAATCCTTCAGATTTCTTGGTTGAGAAGCCTGAAAATGTCATCCAGGCTATTTCCTGCCAGAAAGTCCAGAAGATCGGGGTCTGATTAAACCTGAAAATTCTGACTCAACTCAGCAGCTCCGTTCACACTTATGAGACCCTCTGACCCAGGGCAGCTCCAAGAGGAAGGAGAATCCACAGCAACGGGCTCTGCAGTTGGTGGTGAGAGAATTCTAGTCCCCGTAGAAAGACCTTCCTTATCCAGAGCAAACCTCTACGACCAAATCCAGATGTGTGGGGAGGTCCGTCCAGCAGGCCCTGTGGACACAGCCTGAGATGATTCACAAGGCCATGCCAGAGGAAAGAAAGGAAATCAAAGAGCAGGGACAGTGAAGAAATAAATCAAAAGGAAGAAATCAGAAAAAGAAGGAGAAATCAGCCCATGATAAAACTTATTTTTGTGAAGGGGAAAAATAGGTTGGGTTATGAGACCATGGAAAGGAGTGAGAGTATCTCCAATGCATTTCCGGCCCATCTGTTAGGGCCGAAGGCTATTGCGCATTTGGCGACCACTCCAGGGGGCCCTCCTAACTGCAGCCCCAGCAGGTGGATGCGTAAGGGTAAGGCTATGGGACCAACTGGGCGGATGGGCCGGATCTGGAGGCCTCTGGGGGCCACTCCCACCTCTCCTCTAAGGAAACCGGTCACTAGTCCAGCCCCACAAGAGCGCATCCTAAGGACCAAAGGTCCAGACCACACGGAACTGAAATGGCCTCTCATGGGGAGACCGGTAGGGATCGCAGCTGCCGGCGTGGACGTAGGGGCCCCTAGTGGACGAAGACCCACGCGGCCTGCACGGATTGGCCCCGTTGGGCACCCAGCCCGGCGCTGACCCGAGGGCTGATGGGCCACCACCCGTCTCCGGGCCGCAGAGCCCTGCTGGCCTCCGTGGGCCTCGGACTGGAGAAGACGCGTGCTCTGTGCAGGCTGAGCGATCTCGGGGAAAGGGCTGGAAGGACGAGAGGCCGCTCGGGACGCCTGCAGAGCTCTGCACTCGCAGCCTGGAGGCCGAGGGGAGCGCGCTGCCAGGAGCCGGGTGTCCCCGTCCTGTGACAGCTGCCGGCCACCGACTGCAGGCCAGGGCCACCGAGCACCTACCGCCCCAGGGTCCTGGAGGCCGGAGGTCAGCTCCGTCAGGGGCGGCCGCCCAGACACCAAGTACAATTCGTCCTCCACTGCTCGCTTCCGGGGCTGCTGCAAACCCTCGGCGGCCTACGGCACAACAGACGTGGGGAAGGCTCACAGGTTAGTAAGCCGAGGGGGAGACACCTCCCTAACGATGAAGCATCCACATAAAATGCCTTGAACAGCAGCGTGCACAGGGGTGTGCCCACGTGGTTGGGCCACGCCGAAGATAGGAAGCTGGACGGAGCATCACTTTCACTCCAGCAACATGAAAAACTTGGATAAACTGAAAAAATCATAGTATGTTTTGAACCCTTCGGAGAGCCAAGGCCTCAGCACAGCCAAGGAGCATGAAATCCAAGGGAAGGAAGCCCGTCCAAAGAGACGGCCTATGAGCCTTGGCTCCCCTGGAGCTCTCGGCTTGGGGCAGGCCAGCCCCCAGACGAACGGGTCGGAATCCAGCTAAGAGCCCTTTGCTCTCTTCCAGTTTTATCGAGACGTAACTGCCAAACAGCACTGTGTAAGTTTAAGGTATCCATCAAGACGACTATGCATTACAGTGCATGTAAATATTTGAAAGTTGCTAAGAGAGTAGATCCTAAAAGTTCTCATCACAAGGGGGGAAGAAAGTGTGGATGTTAACTTATTGGGGCAAAATCTTTAACAAGTTGCTAACAGCCAAACTGTGGGCTTCCCTGAATGTGTGGACTCCTGGGAAGCTGCAGCCTCAAAGGGAGCCTCTCTCACTGGCTGGCTCCTCTCTGCAGATGCCCACCTCGTGGCAGAAGACCAAGAGGACGTAGGGACAGACCTGAAACCAGCGCAGCAGTTCTCCCAACAGACAGTTTTCTACAGCTTTGACTCTTAAAATAATAGTAAGGTGTCACATACATTTCATATATCTTTTTTTATGAATTTATTTTTTTATAAATTTATTTTTTATTGGTGTTCAATTTATTGAATCCGAATATATTCTTTTTATAAATTTATTTGTTATTGGTGTTCAATTTGCCAACATATAGAATAACACCCAGTGCTCATCCCGTCAAGTGCCCATCCTCAGTGCCCATCACCCAGTCACCCCCACCCCCCGCCCTCCTCCCCTTCCCCCACCCCTAGTTCGTTTCCCAGAGTTAGGAGTCTCTCATGTTCCGTCTCCCACCCTGATATTTTATTTATTTATTCATGAGAAACACACAGAGACAGAGACACAGGCAGAGGGAGAAGCAGGCTCCCTGCAGGGAGCCTGATGCGGGATCAGGACCTGAGCTGAAGGCAGCCGCTCAACTACTGAGCCCCCAGGCATCCTCTCTCCCAAATTAAAGAAATAAGTAAAACTAAATGAGATGTGGGGGGGAAATCCAAGACAGAACACAAAAAAAAGTGAAAAAATGGCTCTCGCTGTATTACAAATAAATAACCACATGGCAAGGGGTAGAGAAGACAAGAACCAACCTGAGTAAGTATGGAAAACAGCATCTTGACTGGACACCATAAAGCCAAAGAGAAGAGGAATGATGCCAAATGCTGAGACCTGAATGTCAAATGTATTTCTCCCAAAGGTGTGGGTTAGTGGTTCTGAAGCTCATCACACATGAACTAGAAGTGAATAACTAGGTTCCATACCAAAGGTCAGGAAAGCCAGACTTCTTCCCATGACAGAAAGAAAGAAGTTACAAGGAGAAAGGCTAAAATGAACACTCTGGTGTTGGATTGGGATCAGAGGTATCAGGATAAACTCAGTTTTTAATGTCTCTACGGATAGTTCCAGAAATAGAGCTGTGTGAGGATGCATGCGCTACAGTACACACCTGTGTCCTCTAGCCCAGGCTCCTGGGAGGGCGGAGAAGAAAGGACGTTGAGCAGCAAGCAGCTCACCTAGGGCCCAGATGTTTATTTCGAATGACCGTTTCTCCAATCCAAGGAACCCGGGTTCCTCGGAAGTGATTCTAGGACTTGGTCAGGGAAAGTACGTGAGATCAATATCTTGTGGGGGCAGATTAATGGGAATTGCTCAAGAACACATTGGGACTTGTCAAAAGAACACAAGAACTAGCCAAAAGGAGCCCAAAGAGCTAAAGATGGAACAACTTGAGCAACAAAACAATGCCAGGATTAGATTTTAATTAGTAGAATAAAATAAATATAAAAAAATAATAATAAATAAATATCCATGTGTCCATGCTGAAATAACTAAATAGGAAGTAGGGACACTTCTTCTCCTATAAAATAGAACCCCAATAAAAAATATACAAAAAATAATAATAAAATAGTATTCCATAAATGTTGAGAAGAGAGAAATGAAAAAAAAAATCCCTACTTGGTAAAAAACAAACAAACAAACAAACAAAAACACAGTAAAAACTGCTGTATCCATGATCCATTTACAAATGCTAAAATTGCTGGGTGAAATTTGAAGGGAACAGGGATATTCTCATAGTCTCAAAATAGCTACTCAAGACATTTATTAACTGAAAGGGAAAGACAATCTTAGAAGGAAAAAGCTCATCAGACACCACGTTAAGGTGGTCAAGGTTGGCAGCACCAGTAGTAGGATTTATTGACATCACAAACCTCTTGATATGCACGGAGGATGCAATATCATTTTTTTTTTGGTACTTTTGACAGGAATACACAACTTCATTCCTTTTTTTTTCCAATATGTATTTATTTATGTGTGAGAGAGAAGGGGAGAAAGAGCACATGCAGGGGGAGGAGCAGTGGGAGAGACAAACACATTCCATGCAGAGCATGGAGCCCAGTGTGGGACCTGATCCCATGACTCTGAGAACGTGACCGGAGCCAAAAACCAAGAGTCCGACACCTAACCGACTAAACCTCGCGGGTGCCCCACAACTAATTGTAATTGTGAGAAATCATCAGGGAGACCAAACAAAGGAACAGCCTACAGCACAACTGACCAAGAGCCAAGGTTCTGAAACACAAGGATAGTCTGAGGAACCATCGTGGTTCATGGGAGATGAAGAAAAAATAACCACAAAATGCAAAATGGGATTCTAAGTAGACTCCAGCACCAGAGAAAGGATATTAGTAGGAAAAGTAGAGAAACTCTAATAGGATCGAATAAGATCTTTGAAACAAAATGTTTTTTTAAAAAACAGAATCTGATGAAAAATAAGGGCAAAATATTTGAACACTCCCTCGCTAAAATAAACTCATGAAAAGGTGTTCAACGTTATGCATCGTTAAGGAAACGCAAATTAAAACCACATTGAGATACACACGTACTAGAGTAGCTAAAATAAAGAGACTAATAATGTCAGGTGCTAGTGAGGATGTGGAGACACGGCCTCTCATACATTTCTGGTGGGAAGACACGTGGGTAATCAGGGCATCTGGGTGGCTCCGTCGGCTGAGGGGACAACTTTTGGTCTCAGCTCGGGTCTTGATCTTACAGTCATGTGTTTGAGCCCCACGTTGGGCTCCATTTCAGGTATAGAACCTACTTTTAAAAATAAAAATAAAAAAAGTAGTCTTTTTGGAAAATAAAAGTGACGTATACATTTAGCATATGACCTAGGGATCCCACTCCTAGGTATTTACCAAAGAAAAATGTATGTTTGCCCAAAAACCTATTTGCAAGTGCTTATAAAGGTCTTATTTGTAATAGTCCCAAACTGAAAGCAAACATAATGTCCTCATCCAGTGACCGGATGAATAAACCCTGGCACATCCACATCCAGGAGGTCCTGGGAATGGTTGTGAAAGCTGGTTCTTGGAGGATTTTTCAAAAAATGACAGGAATCAATTACACACACACACAGCTAGACCTCAGAGGATGAGAAAACGCACGTCCTGGCAGTTCTCACTGAGTTACCCTTTCTGGGCCTTATGGGATCCATCCTTTATGGGATCCCAGAAGTGTCTCCTCCCTTGACCGCCCTCCCTCTGCCCCATCTCTGCCTCCAGGTCTAGACTTCTCTCTTCCGACACCTGCAAGGTCAAGACCAAGGATCGTCAAGGTGCCTTCCTGGTCCCCCGTGGGATGGGGGCGGGCTTCTCGGTTACCTCAGAGTGGATCCAGAAGAGAGGCAAGTAATATTGTTCCTAGAATAACTTCATGCGTTCAATTAGACATTTGTTGAGTACTGACTGTGTGCCAGGCAGTGGGGAAACAAAAAAAATTAATAAAAAAATTATATCTGCTAAAACAGACAAGATTCCTGTCCTAATGAATAATGACAATAACTTTTAAAAAGAAAAAAAAAAAAAAGACAAGAATCATCATGTTCTCCCTTGAGCAACGTGAGGGCCTCAGGGGAAAGAGATAAATTGAGTGGTTGCTTGCTCTTCTTCAAATATGATGCCTGCTTATCTCCTTAGGACTCTTAATTTTTATTTTTGAGATTTCCAAGGTTCTTTCCAATTTTTAATTTTCTTTAAATAACCCGTAGAGGATTCTCTCAAATTACAAACCATATCGGATATGTTGAAGAATTTCTCTAATTTCTGGAAGGTATGAATAAGTTTTAATGATGACACCTCCCAGTTGGTAGGATTGGAAGATGTGAGGTGGAAAGATTCATTTTTCAATAAATACCCTGATAGGACTTGAAGTTTTACCATATGTGTGTACTACTTTCATAGTATGAATAATATTTAAAATTGTTTTTAAGTTTTCATCTTTCTGTGGCCCTAGGACAGGAACTGCTGTCACTAGCACTTTCTCTTAAATGTCAATTCATGAATCAAATCCCTCCAAAATACCTGACATTTGAAGAATGGTGGCTCAAGCAGAAATTCCATTTCTAGAAAATTATCCTGCAAAGGTAGTAGAGCATCTCAGTTTGGAATGTGGGCAGCAGAGTCAGACCTGGGTTTAAAACCTAGCTCTGCCACATTCTACCTGCCTGACCCTGAGCAAGTTACTTATCCTCAGTTTCTACTAATTCTTGCCTCAAACTCCTTCCTCATAGGCCTGTTAAGAGGATTAATTGAGATAATGCATATAAAGTTCTGAGCCCAGAGCCTAGCACAAAGGAAGTACCTAATAAATTATGGTAATTACTGTTATTAAAGGATTAATCACAGGAATGGCTAAATCATTAGTGCAGTGTAGTTGTTAGTCCTTGGAAAAATGCAACTTTCTACCACTAGTACACTAGGTAAATAAAATGTGATTTATCTGTACAATGAAATACACAGTTATTAAAATGAAGTCACAGAAGACTATTTAAAGGATAGAAACGTGATATTCGTGAAATACTGTGAAAACTAGTTGGAAAATAATACACGCAACACAGCTTTGAGTTTTAAATAATACAATATATGTAAATGCATGTGTTAAGAGAGAGGACAAAAAATCAACAATAAATGGCTTAGTCATTAATTCAATAGATACAGCACCTACCCTGTGCCAGGTCTAGAAATGTAAAAGTGAACAAAACAAACAAAAATAACTGCCCTCACAGAGCTTACCTTCTAGTGGGTGGAAACCCCAGCAAAAAGCGAAATTTAAAAGTGAAATATATAATTTATCTGATGGTGATAAGTGCTACATGGAAAACAAGCAAGGAAGACGGGGATTGGGAGTGGCCATAGTTGGAGGGAGACCTTTGGTGCTTCAACGAAAGTGTCCAGGAAAGTTCTCCCTAATTAGATGACAGCAGATTTGTGGTGCCAAGTTGGTGGAGGGAGCAAGTCATAAAGACATCGGAGAGAAGAGCAATTCAGATTGAAGCCATAGCGAGCAGCACGCTGGGAGCCTCGAGCAGGCCTGCCACGCTCAAGGACCAGCAGTCAAGCTGTTGTGAATGAAGTGAGCATAGGGCCAAGGGTAGGAGAGAGGGCGGGAGAGAAAGGACTGCGGGAGAAGCAGAAACCAGATCTTGTAGGGCCTTGGAAGCCACACAGAGAACTTTGGCTTTAATTCTAGGTGAAATAATAAGCCACTGCATGGCTTTGACCAAAAGAGCAACACAACCTGACATCTTTTAACTAGATCACGTGGGCTAATGTGTTAAAATAGATTGGAGGTACAGAAGCGTGGATATCAGTTAGAAAAATACTGTAATAATGCAGGAGAGAAATGATGGTGGTTTCGACCAAAGTGGTAACAGGAAGAGTGGCGCGGAGTAGTCAGATTCGAGATAGATTTTGAAGGTAGAGCCAATAGGATTTGCTGACAGATGGGATATAGAATAAAAAGGAAAGAGAAGTCAAGGATAAATCACGGATTTGGGGCGGGGGCACTAGAAGGGCAGAGTGAGCATTTCCTGAAGTGAGAAGACCACAGGAGGAACAGATTTAGGGGAGAAGATCAGAAATTCATGTTAAATATTACTTGGTTTAGCAACCAAGTAAAGATGTTGAAAAGGCTGTTGAATATATATGAGTGTGAAGTTCAGAGAAGGAGTCCATGGTCATCAGGTATGAAAAACATTTAAAGCCAAAGCCTATATTAGGATCATTACATTCAATCATTCAGGTTTTGCACAGCGCAGTTTCGATCACATGGCGTCTCCTATAATGAGGCAGTGCACGTACAGGGAAGCCACCTGTGGTGGCCCTGGGTAAAATCACCTAGAGGGAGAGTATAGATGGAGAGCAGATCTAAGGACTAAGCTCTGGGGGTCTCCCATACTTGACCGCCAGAGAGATGAAGTAGGATGAGCAAAAAAGCTGAGAAGACGTGACTAGTGAAGAAGAGGGGTCAGGAGACGTGGGGTCCCAGAAGTCAAGGGAAGAAAATGTATTAAGAAAGAGGAAATAATCAACAAATTCTTCTGAAAAGTCAAAGAAGAGGAAGGCTAAGAACCGACCATCGCAGTTCAATCTTTAGACCCAAGTAAACAGAAGACCTACCCCGGGCTCTAGACCTGGGGGTCCGCGTGCCTCGGAGTCTTCTTCCTGTGTTCGGGTCCAGCCAGGGCCGCCAGTGCCATCTGGGCACGGTGCCCCAGGTCTGATTCTTGAGCCCTAGTGACCACCAGAAGTGCCTCCCTTGACTTTTCTTGTCTCCTTTCAATGCCTGGGCCATTGGCCAGGGCCAGCAGTACCACCCAGACGGAAACCCCCAGTCTTGGACAGGGGCCAGCATAGATTCTGGTGTCTGTTTTCCCTCCATGGCATTCTTCGTTATCCTACCCCGCCTGTGGAATCCATCTGCTGCCCCAAAGAGCTCCAGGACCTATGCCTGTGGAGGGATTCTGGAGACCCAGAGCCAGGCCTCAGTTCCACGCATTCCTCCCACTCACCGGAGCGGATTCTTTTGCAGGATTATGCAAGATTAGGCCACTAGAGTGGTGCTGACGGGCTGATTTCGGATGACTCACATAAGATACAGGATAAATTCAGGGGTCCGGGCCACCAGTAGTCTAGGGCCAGCTCTTGGGCGTGTATGGGTCTGTATGACAACTCTCACTAGTCCGTGTTGCAACTACAGTCCCACCTCCAACTCACAGCAGGGAAGTGGTGACAGGTATCCTTTACCCTGTATGCCCCTGATACTGGTACCCAGGACCTCCATCCTATCCCTCTGCAGGCTCCATGTGTCAAGGAGTCCTCACAGGGGACATGCCTGTCTCTCCCAAGGGCCTCCAAGGCAGCTGCTCTACAGCACCAGTGGGCACCTCCAAGTGATGTCCTTTCTCGTCTCCAGTCACTGGCAATGTCACGCGCTCCCAAGTTGATCTTAAGTCATGTTGAGTCAGGGGCTTACGTGTGGGTCTGGGATGAGTGGGACCACTCTTCTCATTCTGCTCATGGGCCCCTCTCCTATCCTTCCTCCTGGGTGGCAGTGTGTGGGCAGGAATAGGGTCAATGTTGAAAGACATCACATCCTAGGAATGCACTGAGTACAACCTAAAGTGGTCAAGAGAAGACTGTGCTCTCCACTCATTCACTACACTTCTGAGCGGCAAATTTCACAGAACCAGAAAACAAAGGACAGTTCATATTTTCCTGCACGGTCTGCATTTGTGGTGGCGGCAGTGACGCACAGGAACCGTCTTTGAGAGCCCTCGGAAGGGAGCACCGGCAGGCAGCATAATGGATGATGCAGCTTTATGAGTAATAAGATAACCAGCGCTAAATAAATAGGATTAGGGAAATGCAGAGGCAAGAAGGTCGATCCTATCTTCACACAAGCACGTTCTGAAGGGCCGCAGCAAAGTAATTACACATAGCCTTGCTGCCGTTGCTTCTGACGGGAGATGTGAAACCAGGCAGAAGCCTCGGCCTGACAATCAAAAACACAAAGAAACGGTCCCTAGATCCGAACAGGAAGAGAAAGGGTGTCTGGACACTATGTAATCTCTTCATTTATGCTGATGGGACCAAAAATAAATACATAAGGACTTCTCTACCCATTACCCTAAAGTCCCCATCAACAAATAACTGTATGTCACATGGGCCCATGAATTCTGAAATACATCTTTTAATGAAAAGTTTTATATAGACAGAGCCCTCCCCCTAATTTTTTTTTGTAGTATCCTGAGTAGGTGAGAGCGTGGGAACTTATGGTAAAGTGGAAGTGCTATTCAGATGGAGCAGAGGAAAATTCATCCACCGAGGAGGCCAGGCAGGGCTATGGAACACAGACGCAATTAGGTGGGTAGAGATGGCAGTGGAAACATCTGGAAGTGTCCTCTTCTAAATGCTTTTATTGCTTTAGTGATAGGCAGCAAGCTGAGAGTAAGGATAGTGGAAGAGACTTGAAAAGGGAAAAATATGTGACGTAGCTCACTTGAGCAGCAGGAGCGTAAATGAGCCTGGAAAATGCAATGAGATTCCTCAGTGACAGGAAAGGCCCCCTTGGGGTTCGTGGTCGTGAGCTGAAAGGGGCTCCAGACGCCATGATCACGAGCTTTTCTCTATCCGAGGTCAGTTGAACCAACACACAATCAGCAGCGAGTTGGGTTTAAACAGAGTTTTGCCAAGAGAATATGATGAAGGAAGAAAAAGGAAATTAATTGTATTTGCAAGGGAGTGATATCATTTGGACCGTGGCTTCTAAGTATGGTAAGGAGGGAGGTGAAGACATGAGCGGGTTCAAAAGGCTTTGCAAAGAGAAAGGATCTGGGGCCTGTGCATGCCGGGGAGGGGGGGGGGGGCTGGAGAAGTTCTGCCCCTGAGATACCAGAGGGAGTAAAATGCAAGGAGAGAACATCAGAGAGGAATGCTTCAAAGTGACATGTAGATGTGCCATGGCTACTGGCAACGGTGAGGCCTAGGGCACGACCGGGAAGAGGAGGCCGAGCAAGGGTGGAGGACAAGGAAGTCAAGGAGCTGAGAGGGGAAGGTCCTGGAATAGCTGTTTACGTGACTACAGATCTACAGCAAGATCTAAGATTCCTAGCAAGAGTGGTTCTAGTCCTCGCGGAGAGTGTGACGTTGGCCGTGCTTCAAGGAATGAGGGTTGGGGAGAGGTAGGCTTGGAAGATGTCCACCACAGGAAAAATAGGGGTTACAATCTGGATTCAAAGCTACAGTTTTCAGGGAGAAGACACAAGAAGGATCTGGAAGCGGCAATGAAGAAAGACTAAGGAGGACATCCAACCCCTCTCTGTGTCCCGGGGAATGAAGAGTGTGGAAAAGGAAGCAGAGGGATCCAGAGGGGTCGGGGTTCAATGGGGGTAAAGGGAAACTTCAAAAAAGGCTGGAGAGTGGAGGCTGATGACTGGATGTATGCAATATTTGAGAATTTGGGGTTTAGGGGCAGGGACATTGAGTCAGAGAATGGGATGCAAAGAGCCCTAAGGACATTCGAGTCCTGGGGTAAGAAGGGGGGCCAGGTAGAGCGAGAGAAGTAGCTCCAGAGTGGTTCGTCCTGCCATCTCCAGGCAGGGAAGAGCAGAGAAAGCCATGGGAGCTGGAGGGGAGGCGGGGAACGGGGGTTTGCACCTGCCAGCGGACATGGAGACCGCGGGGAGCGGAGGCCTTACCTGCCACGTGTGGATTCCCAGAGCTCTTCATTACTCGTGGCCAAGGAAGTAATAGACAGAAATCTTGTTCTTTTTGGTCACCTGATTCTAAAATTTCTGTCGTAAAAGCATACCCCATTTGTGATAAGAATTTTTTTCTAACTGCAGGACTCTCCAGTTCTTTCACCTACTCTGTGACTTTGAATTACTCATTTTTAAGATGTTGAGATTGTCTCCATTTGTTTCCTAAAAATGAGAATAGAAGGTTCGAGTATTTCCTGTATCTACAAAACAGGAGAGTGCTCTATCACTCACATAGAAAAGGCTTCCACACGTGGTGTAAATCTACCCTCCTGAAACATTACCAGTTTGGCTTAGAATCAGGTCTTACCTTACTGTTACTAAAATATTTAACACCTAGGATTGACAATTTTCTACCCACTTTTTAAGTTTCTATTCTTTCTATTAACCCATGAAAGTCCAGATAATTGATGCAGAATAAGATCACAGAAAATAACCAGGAGAAAGCAATGGTTTTAATTCAATCAATCGTAGGGAGAAGGTTGTGGTAAGTCTCCCAGGTAACAATTTCTTTTTTTTCTTAAAATTTTTATCTATTTATTCATGAGAGACACACAGAGAGAGGCAGAGATACAGGCAGAGGGAGAAGCAGGCTCCATGCAGGGAGCCCGACGTGGGACTCGATCCCGGGTCCCCAGGATCACACCCTAGGCCAAGGGCAGACCCTCAACCACTGAGCCACCTGCCCTCCGCCCCCACCCCCCCGGCAGGTATCTATTTCCAGACACTGAAAATAATTCATTTCTGAGAAGCCAACAAAAGCCAATCCAAATTACGTCCAAAGCATTACAAGGTAGATCATTACCGCCACTAGGAGAGCTGTTCACGCAGCCCCCGCCCTGTTAAAATCAAAGAGCTAACGGCAAGAAGGTACATCGTGTTGCCCGGGCCCCTCGTGAATTCCTTCCCATCAAGAGAAACCCAACAACACTCCCATAAAACCCATTCCTGTATAACCAACAGACTATTCAACTCTCCACATTGCAAGAAAGACTTCGAAATGGGTCTTTAAGAATAAAATGTGTTTCGTGAAGAAGAAATTGGAATGGCCGTTTGGAGCATTGAAAGCCTGTATCTATCCAAGGCAATGGGAACGTCTCTTGGAATTACTTTCCCCTAAAATGTTCAGTCTTGCTGTTACATTTAAAAGAAAGAAAGAAGGCCTCTCAGCCCAGTACTTAGCAGCCCCCCCAAGCATTGAGTGACGACAGCAGTGAGGCCTCTGCCTGCATTGGCCTCCAGTGACCCAACAGTGGTCTCAGGCTGCGTGCCTTCTTTAAAAGGACCAACCTGAAAAAAAAAAAAAAAAAAAACCAAAAAAACAAAAAATAAGGACCAACCTGACTCCGCTACAATTCCTCTCTGACCCAAAGCTCATTAACCTAGACTCTTTATCAGATCTGTCTGTGCCTTAGGTCTAGCTTTAAAGAACAGTTTTCTGGGTCAGCAGATTATTTCCAATATTTCCTCTTTTCAGTTGCCCAAAATTCACAAACAGATGCAAACGGCAGGAAGATCACTGGGGACGGGACAGATGCCCATCTGTCTAATGAGATTTGGATGCTCAGCTTGGCTGCATTGTTGATTCTAGCCCCCATCCAGTTGGCCAGAGGTTACTTCCACAATATGTTTCTATTCCCTTATTTTGTTAAATTTAAAAGTATCAGAGAGGGAGCCCCTAATGCTTCCTCTGGAGTGAGGGCGATGCAGATCTTACCAGGAAGACTTATTCTTGACCCAGCTTAAAAGGTTTTTGTAGGCTCAGCATTGATGCATTTCCCCCCTAGATGTTTCCTCTTAGAGTTCAATCAACTATTTACCATCCCCCTGATATTTGTACTTCAAATACTTATGGACAGTCTATATATCCCCTCCTCATCCCTGTTTGGCTGCATTGTAAACATACCCAGCCATTTCGTTTCCTTCTCTTCCTGCCGCCCATCCTGCCCATACATATGCATGGTAAATCAGTATGCAAGTAGCTGTGGTTCCTTCTGAAAGTTCCGGTTATTTTTCAACAGCTTGTTACCATTTGGTGAGGTGCACTCGTGTTGGCTTGCCATTGCTGTGTAAGAAATGACCATAATAATATCTTCGCGTTTAACGTCAACCATTGTTTAACTGACACACCTGTGGATTGTCTGGGAGTCAGTGGATGGAGCCTGGGCCCCACAGGGTGATGTGGCCAGGATGCTTCAGCTGGCCTGCGTCTGCCCCACATGTCTTTTGCCCCCTCCTAGGACCAGAGGGTTAACTCAGGGTGCTCTCCTCATAGCAATGGAGGAGCTCAAACAGGAAAGCGGACGCACACAAGGCCTCTTAGCAATGGGGAACGGACACTCTACCGCTTCCATCTCTCTCTATTGACCAAGGCAAATCCCATGGCCCAACCCAAAGACAAGGGACAGGGAAGCATACTCCATCCTTTCAGTAGCGGAAACGACAAAGTCACATGGCAAATGGCATGGGTCCAGGAAAAGGTGAAGAATCAGGCCTCAGCTGCAATCTACCACACTGGCCAATGCTCTGAAACAACACACAACCTTCAGCCTAAGATGTGGTCACTCTCCATCTCCCCTTAAGTACCACAAAATATCTATCCAACTGACATTTTTAGCAGTGCTGCTAAGGATCATCCGAGATTGTAAGGGCTTCAAGTTCAATAGAACTTGATTTATAAAGTGCTAGCAGAGTGAGGATGGAGACTATTTAGGAGGAAAGCCTTAGGCCCTTCCAGAACCAAATCAGGATGATTGTTGGAGCACTGAGGAGCAATCAGTGTCATTCCAAACTCAGATGACGAGATAATAATGATAGGCACTTTTTTTGTTAAGTATCTTCTATGTTCTAGGTCACTTATATGTAGTCTTTTATTGATGGCCTCACTATAAACCTTCAAGGTGTTGTTATTACCACTTTCAAAGTCTGAAATTGGCTCTAATAGATTATGGAAATTGCCCAATATTACGTGGTTTTTAAATGAAGGAGATGAGTTTTAAACTCACATTGTTTCTAATTCCATTACCTATATTATACCCAATGCCTCCCACGAGATGAGGTTTAAAAATTCTCTTACTGCCTGTAATATATACACACACGCACACACACATGCAAGCTCACTACGTAATGAATTAAGGGGGAAGACCTCCAAGAAACATAGTTAAGTGAACAAAACAAGTTGCAAAACATATTACACAGTCCACTATCTTTGGGGTTTAAAAACAGGCAGGGGCTGAAGGTAGGAAGGAAGACAGTAAAAATCTGTGTTGGTATTCTCTTATCTGTGCGTGCAGAAACTCTAGAACAATGCACCGGAAACTAAGGATGGTGGTTACCTATGAGAAAGTGGAATGGAGACAAAGATGGGAGAGAGAATTTCATGGCTTATCCATTAATAAGATAAATAAAGATAAGTACATAAATATTAGGCCAGACCCATACTGCTGGAAATGAGACAGAAGGGTGAGATAAAGCTTTGGGGAGTTTTGTGTAACGTCTACAAAGCCTCATTAAAAGGGCGGCAATTTGGAGGGGCATTTAGATATCCCAACGGCCTTCCGTCCACTGTCAGACTATTATTTGAATAAGAAAAGGTATTGCGTAGACAACTCATCTAGAACAGTGTGAGGGACACTGACTTGGAGTTATTAAAGGGAAAATTGATGCCTCCCCTCTGTACTAGCAGGTGCTGGCCAGTCCTGGCTATATTTAGCCCCAAATTACATAGCCATTTTACTTGCTGCCTCGAATCCCTTTGCATTGCACTGTGGCAGATCCCCAGTTCTCTTTCTTCCTCCTTTGGAATTCTTCTTGCCAGATGCCCCTGCTTGAATTTTTTTCATTGAACTATGATTATGTATCAGTTCCTCCTATTTATAGCTCCTTGTTACCCATTCATTTTAATTATATCTCTTGAATCGGTGACTGTTTCCGTCATTTACAGATCATTGTTAAACATGGATTTAGTGTGGAATTTGGCTATAAAACTAAGTGAACATTTCTCTTTTTTTAAAGATTTTATTTGCTTATTTGAGAGAAAGAAAGTGAGAGAGAGAGAGAGAGAGAGAGCACAAGTAGGGGAAAGGAAGAAGCAGACTCCTCATCAATCAGGGAGCCCAATACGGGCTCCACCCCAGGACGCTGGGATCATGGCCTGAATCAAAGGCAGATGCTTAACCGACTGAGCCACCCAGGTGCCCCATAAAATTAAGTGAACATTTCTAACACAGGGTTTATATATATGTGTGTATATTTTTTTTTCATTTCAAAGTAATTACTTTAGGAGGCTATACCCAGAAACATTTAGGATATTATACTGAGAACTCTGTTTCCTTTGCCATGAAGTCAAGAACATGGTGATGCTCTTGCCATGTTCATCATTAAGACTCAGATCAGGGACGATCTCCCTCTGACAGCCTTTCTGGAATCCTCAGGTGTTTGTTCCCTATAATCCCATAGCTTCTGATCGGGGTGGATTATATTTTCCAAGGATGGTTGCAACAACATCCCTCACCCACCTCCCCATCCCGTTCAACAACCTTGACATTCCTTCCATTAGAAGAGGCTCTCTATTCCCTCTCCCTGAATTTGAGCAGGTTTATGACTAAGAGCAGAAGAGATGTTCTTGATCCTAGAGCTAAATCTTTAAAATTTTGCAGTTTCTTCCTGCCCCTAGAATTTATTCTTGGGGCCTGGCCATGAAACCCGAGCAGTCACAGGGAAGGGCCATGTATACGTAGTCTGGCTGACAAGCCCAGCTAAGGTCCCAGACATCAGCCAGCATCAACTACCAGACCTACAAGTGAGCAAAACTTCAGATGCTTCTAGCCTTCAGCTATCAGTTCACCTTCGGTCTTCAAGTCCTCCCGACTGACACTCACATTCAATGTCTCACATATTGAAACTGAGACAGGACGTCTATGTTTGTCCAGAATTCCTGGCCCACATAACAAAATGTTTGCTATTTTATGACACTAAGTTCAGGGTTTATAGTGCAGCCTTAGTATCTGAAATAGATTTTGCAAAGTGTTTTAAAGAATTATATCAGATATGACTTAAAAAGACAGAAAAAGGACGCCTTTGGCCTTTAAACTTCTATATATATGAAATCAGCTGAGAAAACCACTCAGTTGCAAACACCTGTGGTTTCTTACAGAAAATGAAGACAGCCCAAAGGTTGGAACTAAGAGCCAGGAGAACAGTTCCCAAGCAGTAGGACTGAGCATTAAATAAGGTACAGATAATAGGTGCCCAGATCAATTTCAAAATTGTTATGGACCAGTAACTGCTGCATGCTACTTATTTTTTTTTCCTTTTCAAATAAGAGTTCTATAACAGTTATCTAATGTTTGTACCACAAATGTACGGGGACAAATTGGATAGGGGGGGAGGGATGTGGATAACTGGTCTCCTTAATTCACTGATCTTCAGAGGAACCACACAAAAGGGGTTGCATCCACTCTGGATCAGATTTAATGATGAGATCTAGGACTTCAAGCTGATGCCATATGGGATGAGATTTGGAAGGGATGAGTGTGTTTTATGTGGGAGGAATATGAATTACTGTGGTAGATTGGATTTTCCAATCCCACATGTTCTTATAATTTGACTTTCACATTCCTCCCATTGAGAATGGTGTTTATGTTCCCTCTCCTTGAATCTGGAGTGGAGTGGGGCTTGTAAATGACACTGAATGACTTCCAAAGCTGGGTTCTAAAAGGCTAGGCAGCTCAGGCTGGCTCTCTTTGGGTCACTTGCTCTTGAAACCCAGAGAGCATGCTGGAAGGAAATTCAAGCAGCCACATGGAGGGGACACTTAGAGGTGTTTGGCTAACAGCCCCCCTGAGGTCCTAGCAGCCAGCCAGCATCAACCACAGGGTGTGTGATCAAGGTACCCTTCCAGACCCCAGCTGTTGAGTCACCCCAGCCTTTCAGTCTGCCCAGACACCACAGCACAGAGGTGCTGTACCCCTTTATGGATTCACGACCCACAAAAATCTGTGAGCACAGTAAAATGGTTGTTGTTTTCTGCCATCAAGATTGAGGTGGTATGTTATGCCTCAACAAAACTGGAACAGAGATCCCTGGGTGGCGCAGCGGTTTGGCGCCTGCCTTTGGCCCAGGGCCCGATCCTGAGGACCCGGGATCGAATCCCACGTCGGGCTCCCGGTGCATGGAGCCTGCTTCTCCCTCTGCCTGTGTCTCTGCCTCTCTCCCTCTCTCTGTGTGACTATCATAAATAAATAAAAAATTATAAAACAAAACAAAACAAAACTGGAACACCTACGAGGTCGCTGCCAGCTGTGGTAATCAGGCCTTAGACTCTGGCAATATGCTTAGATTTCAGTCCCAGGTTCATCCTTTACCCACTGTGTGATGGTGGCAAGTCCCCTAGATAATTATTAGGGCCTCATAGGTTCATCATAAGGGACCTATGGGATAATGCATATGAAGTGCAGTGCAAAGTAGGTACACAGCACTTACTGTTGAAATTATCTGACTTTCGTCTGTCTCTTCCACTAGACCATAAGTTCCTTGCCACCAGAAACTCTATCTTGCTCATCTATGTAGCTTAGTGCCTAGCCCAGTTCACTCAATAGATCATCTTAAATCTCAAATAATATGATGCATCCCAAAGCATTTTATCAAGTGGTAGACTGTTATGAAATTGTACAGTATAATCATATCTAAATAACTCCACTCTAGATTCATATCCACAGCACTTAATATGTGGTCAAGTATTTTCATACATATTATCACAAGTCATCTTCTTGGGGCACCTGGGGGGCTCAGGTGGTTAAGCATCTGCCTCCAGCTCAGGTCATGATCCCAGGGTCATCGGGCTGAGGATTGAGCCCTGGGTCATCAGGCTCCCTGGTCAGTGAGGAGTCTGCTTCTCTCTCTACCTCCACCCCTTCCCCCTCTCCTGCTCTTGCTTGCTCGCTCTCCCTCTCTTTCAAATAAAAAAAAGTCTTTTTAAAAAAGTCATCTTCTTTGCAACATTATAAATATTATTTTCACTTTACAAGTGAAGAAACTAAGACTCAAGAAAGGTAAGGACTAGCTGGACATCCCCAAATCACCAATGGGAGCTCAAACTCAGCCATGAGGACCCCACCCCCGTAGCACGTCTCTCAGCACTGAAGCTGACTCGGCTGGACTCTGCTGTCCTCTCCTGGGGCCCACCTTTCCAGTTTCTCCATCATACACAAAAAAAAAATGGTCAAAAATCATATGGAGGTCACACAAGTAAGTGAAAATGGTCTTTCTTTCCCTCCAAGACCAGACATGGCAATACAGTAATAAGCCCGGTCTTCTTGCCGGCCTTAGAAACTCTTCCAAAATGAAGGTTAGAAGGATATTTTAACCATTTTGGGTTAAATACCTGAAGGTGAAGAGACACTTATTTGCATGTATTACTTTAGGGTCGAGCCTCATATTTTCATTCTACTAAAGTGCTCTCTGTAACTATCACGCGTGGCCAAGAGGGAACACAGAGCTTTGGGCAGATATCCAGCAGCCTATGCCAGCAGCCTCGAGGAAAGCTAGGGAAGGCATTGAGGAAAAGGCAAGGAAAACATTTTGAACCACTTGTTGACTCATTTCATATTCAGTGCACGGCACTGCTACTGCCTTAAGTGGTGAATCCATCAAGAAAAGGGTATTCAAAATATATTCTAAATTGCAGTTTATGGAGGAGGGAGAGAGGGAGACTTCAAACAATTTAAGCAGGGTTTCTTCACACTGTTTTCATCTTGAAAACTATTTATATAAAAGAAATCCTAAATATTTTTTCCAGTACCTTGAAGAAAAATATTGTGACTATGTATAAAAGAGCTGGATTTCAGCCTCCCGAAAAACAATCCCTTCTCTCAGATAAAGTATGTTTTAATGAGCAAATTTCCTTTCATAAAGCGCTAACCTCTAGATGATTCTGAAAAGCTAGAAATAATTTTTTTTTAAATAGAATTCCCTCATTTTTCATGTAGTCGACAAACATTTGGAGAATGGATGCTAATGGCAGGTACCACCCCAGTTGCTGGAAATGAGTGATGAGTCCTGGAAACACCAGCTCTGCCTGCAGAGACTATAGACTAACAGAAAAGACAAACTGAGTGGTGATTGCACAACATGATGAGTGCCATGAAGGAAAAACAGAGGGGGTGGGGGACTGAATAGCAGGAAGATGCACGCCAGCCTGCAGAAGGATCTGAAGGACTTCCCCAAAAGGTGATATTTAAACTCAGATCAGGAGCCTCTGGGGGGCTCAGCGGTGCAGCACCTTCGGGCTGTGACCCCGGGGTCCTGGAATCGAGTCCCCCGTCGGACTCCCTGCAGGGAGCCTGCTTCTTCTGCCTGGGTCTCTGTGGGTCTCTCATGAATAAATAGTAAGACCTAAAATAATAATAATAATAAAATAATAATAATAATAGCTTTCCCTTCAGTCCTTCAGGTCCTGGGGGATTTCACATGTAATGTGAAGTCTCAGAATAAATTACTAACCCAAGCCTCATTTAAAAAAAAAAAAGAGAAAGAAAGAAAGAAAGAAAGAAAGAAAGAAAGAAAGAAAGAAAGAAAGAAAGAAAGAAAGAAAGAAAGAAGAAAAGCCCCTTGATAGTCTCTCTCATGGTACAAAACCAGCCGGTTCCCAGGCAGCTGTACCTGCACGAACCCCCGTTGTTTTGAAGACCAGCCCACACCCTGATGCTGCGGTCACTTTGCTTCTTTGAACCCAGATCAACTCCACATCCAACTGGGAGACCACAGTCAAGAGGCCATGGCGGTTGGGCCGTTCCCGTAAACCCGTCATCTGCTCACAGCATTTAAAGTCGCGCAGGTCCGGGGGGGCCGGGAGGGGGGGGGGCCGGAGAGCATGTGCTGGGCTAACCCCAGTGCCCAGTGTCCAAGGAATCACGGGCCATGGAGAAGCCAAGAGCTGGCTCCAGTTCTCGGCCACTGTCCTGGGGACGGCGGCGGCCACGTACGTGTAGAGGACTTTATTGTTCCCCAGACCACAGCTGACTTAGGAACAGGTTCTTCCAAGAGACGACCCGGGACACTGAGGACGTCGTGCATCCCCAGGCCAGCTTTTCCCGGAACATTCAACACAAGTGGATTGAAATCCTTCACATTCACGAGCTTCATGCAACCTCCCCGCTGGCGCGAGGCGGGAGCTGAGGCTGCTCTCGGCACAGCCTGAGGCCCAGACTCAGGGGGACACGCGTGATGTGAAACTGCGACAGCGTCTATTTCCACTAGAACCTGCTCCTGCCCCGCTCACAGCATCCGTGGCAGAAGCAGACACTCGGGCCCCACATTGGCACCTGGGAGCTTCCTGGACGTGCCCTCCTGGGTCAGGCCGGAGCAGCCCGGCCCAGGCCCCAGCAGGAGCCCCGCTGGTCAGGCCCGCCGAGCAGGTGCACCAGGTGGGCCCCAAGCAGAGGCCCCGACTTGCCCAGGACTCGGCTCCTGGCTCCGGGGGGGTGGGGGGGAGCCTGCACCTGCTGCGCCCCCCAGGGTGCCTGGCGAGGCCCAACAGTCCGCGACGGGACAGCGCTGTGGCAGCTCTGCTGTGGGCCCCCCACCTGTCCAGGCAGGTCCCTGTGCCCGGCCACCAGCTTCCGCCCCTCCGCGTGCCTGCCCCCCCGCCCCGGGTGGTAGGCAGCCCTGCCAAGGGACACGAGCGTCCCCGCATGTCCCAGACCAGCGGCAGGACCTCCCACTGGGGACCTTCCCCCCGGGCCCACCCGGCCGCATGGCCACCACCCTGGGAGCCCCCAGAGTCACCAGCGCGGGCCCGACAGAGGCTTGGGCCTGACGGCTCTGTGCTGCCTGGTGCTCACTCAGTAAAGCAGCCTGGTGACTCTAATGGTCACCACGGCTGCTTCGGGTGTTTGAATCACTGTTTTAGAGACTCACAAGCCAAACTCATAATAAGAATAACTAGACCCTGGGCGTTCACAGTGTCACCAGCGGGCGCTGCGCTCAGCTGAACGTGCATCGTCCCATCCGGTGTCAGAGGGACCTTCAGTGTCATCTCTGCAGAGAGGAGCTTCCTGGCTCATTGTGGCCTCAGGGACAATGGCACAGGACCCAGACTCGGCTGTGTCCAGCTCTGGGCTCCAGCGAGAAGGCCCCAGGACTCTGCTCTGCCTTCCCCTGAGGCCTGCTGCTTGCTACTTGCTGCTTGGTGCTTGGTGCTTGGTGCTTACTGCTTGCTGCTTGCTGCTTGGTGCTTGGTCCTTGGTGCTTTGTGCTTGGTGCTTCCTGCTTGGTGCTTGGTGCTCGGTGCTTGGTGCTTGGTGCTCGGTGCTTGGTGCTTGGTGCTCAGTGCTTGCTGATTGCTGCTTGCTGCTTGGTGCTTGGTGCTTCCTGCTTGGTGCTTCCCACTTGCTGCTTGGTAAATGAGCTGATTTTAACTGGGAAGAGGAGAGGTGAAGGAATTTTTCATGCCAGATGAACCTGAAATGCAAAAGCTGCCCGAGGCGCGTCGTTAGAGCACCTTTATTTCTCATTTTCCAAACGTACAGTTGCCCCGGGAATGCATTACCGTTGGGGGTTAATTTGGTATCGTGTTCCACGAAGCAGCTTTCTCTCATCTCAGATTTCGCGGTCCAAGGAGAAGTGCCAACGACGAAGTTTCAGGAAGGGGAGACCCAGGATCCCCAAGTCTGTCCCACTTCTAAGGAGCCCCCTCTTTTCTCTGCCTCCCTTCAGGCCACACAGCACGTCACATGCGGGGGGCTCGGGCCACCCACAAGCTAGAGAAGCTCTTGTCTTCTGTGTTTGATCAGAACGTGCTCTCGTGGAAATGTTGAGCGCTGGAGTGTTCTGTTTGGGCCCACAGAGCCCTGGGGGGGCGGGGGGGCCCGAGGTCCTCCTGGGGGCGAGCGGAGCCCATGGGGAGGGAAAGCAGGAGGGAGCTGAGGCTGCGTCCTGGCGGCTCCACCGCCACTTAGCGGGGCAAGGCGACTTGTATTTCCACGACCTGTTCCGCTTCCTACGAGCTGAGGTTTGACCCCTGGGCTGTCGCTCTGCTGAAAAGAAAGATTAGAAACCACTGAAAGCCACTGCTCGAGTTAAGAAGTCGGGCTTCAGACTCTATCCAGTTACCAGTCCTCAGAGAACTGAATGACAGGACGTGCGTCACCCCCAACGTGCACTGGGCCGGCTTGGGTGGTTCAGAGAGCACCACGGACCTGGCCGTGGACCCTGCCGTGGACCTCGCCCTGGACCTACCCATGGACCTGGCATGGACCTCGCCCTGGACTTCCACTGTGGACCTGGCATGGACCTCCCATGGACCTCGCCCTGGACCTCCCCGTGGACCTCCTCGTGGACCCGCCATAGACCTACCATGGACCTCCCCGTGGATCTCCCCGTGGATCTACTGTGGACCTTGCCCTGGAACTCACCCTGGACCTGTCCTGGACCTTGCTGTGGACCTCCCCATGGACCTCCCTGTGGGCCTTGCCCTGGACCTCCCTGTGAACCCACCATGGACCTCCCCATGGACCCTGCTGTGGACCCTGCTGTGGACCTCTCCGTGGACCTCACCTTGGACTTCCTGGTGGACCTACCGTGGCCCTCCCCCTGGACCTCCCCATGGACCTCTCAGTGGATCTGCCCTGGACCCGCCGTGAACCTCCCCCTGGACCTCTCCGTGGACCTCCCCGTGGACCTCCCCATGGACCTGCTCTGCACCCGCCATGGACGCGGTGCTCGGGGCGGCAGGTGCCCAGCGTGTGGGAGCTGCCCTGCCCGGCTTGCCCCTGCCCACAGGCCCACGCAGCGAGCCTGTGGGGAACTTGCGTGCACCCAGGGACAGTATGAAGGCCCCACACCCCGCTGGCCTCCTGTCCTCTGCGAGCCAGAGGCCTGGGCACAGAGGCCACTACACTTTGTTGGCACAGAAGGTTCTCCGTGAGGTCGAAAGCGGGAAGTTTAGTGCCAATTCTGTCATTGTTCTGACTCTAAAAGTGATCTTTGAAAAAGTAGCTGGCCTGGGGCCTCCGCCGGCCGCCCAGGTCTGCGGGGACAGAACGTCAATCGCTGTCCCAGCCAGGGGACCTCCTGCCACAGCGTGCGTGTCGCCGTCTGAGGGACGAGGCAGTGTGCAGGGCACACGCGCCTCCCTCTGGGAGACATGTTCTGGGGCCCAGGTTTTGAGGGCCGCCTCGGCCGCGTGCACCCCACCAGCCTCGCTGAGCCCGCTGCTGCCCTGTGGGGTAGCATCCACTCCCCACTCAGCCCACCTGGTGCTGAGCATCTCGGAGCATAAACCGCCACCTGCGAGGCGGGCTCCGTCCCCGCGTGAGTCACAGGGAGAAGCAGGAGCATGGTGTCCCCTCCCCCCCGTCATAGGATGCCCCACCTGGCCTCCCCCTTCCTTTAGCACTCGGTGTCCCTTTACTCCTGGTGACCTTTCTCTCCTTGGTGCCTTTAGCAATTTCCGGATATGCCTCTGGGCTTCTGTCCTGTTGTATTTTCAAAGATCCTTATGGGGACTGTATTTTCACTCCGCCGTCGCAGGTGTCCCGGCCATCAGGCCAAGCTCTTAATCGGGAGCAGGGCCCTGGGCAGCCAACGTGACCTCCGACCGCCATGCACCCTATTGCACCTCGCGAGCTGGTCCCCAGGATCTTGCAGGACGTACTCGGATCTTACGGTCCCTGCTTCTTCTAATGCCCTTGCGTCTCCAAGCATATATGAAAAAAAATCAGTTTAGGGGTCGTCTGTCGGCTACAAACGTCGGGTCTAAGGGTCAGCATCCTTCAGAAAACTCTCAGGGCTACGGCAGCCCTGGACCTGCCAGCCAACGTTCCCACCACAGCTTGCCCAGCCAGCCACCTTCTACCAAACTACGGGCCTCGTCAACGCAATGTCAGGGACGCTGCCCAGGGTGGGCCCAGTAAGCCCCTGGGCCCGGCATCCAGTGGACGGAGCTCTCGAAAAATCGCTATTCCTCTGCTCTGTAATGGAAACCGCATGAAGAGTCCTCCCCGCGCACAAGCACACCTGATAAGATTACACGGAGCGTCCACCAGGGGAACGGGGGGCACGCAGGTGCTCACCTCCTGCCACATGTCCTGCAGCATCCGTTTTAATGAAAAGATGAAGCTGACCAGGGCTGAAGTGCGGCCCGAACGCACGTGGATGACCGGCAGCTGTTCAAATACTGAAATACTTCACTATCAATTGGTAAGAAACCGTGTTTCCGTCGTGCCCCACCCCTGACATCAGGCCCCTCCTTGGGGACCCCTTATCCACCTCCCCAGGGTCAGCAACTAGAGGGGTAACACCTGGCGCAGCGGGAGCCTCCAGCACCTGAAGCCTGAACCACCGGGTAAGATCCGTTCCTACTGATGATCCAGCCCAGGAGTAATAAATATTTTGAGTATCACATTCCTGAACCACACTAATGTGTCAACTGACCACAAAAATCATGAAACTAGGGCAGCCCCGGGGGCGCAGCGGTTTAGCACCGCCTGCGGCCCAGGGCGTGATCCTGGAGACCCGGGATCGAGTCCCGCATCGGGCTCCCTGCATGGAGCCTGCTTCTCCCTCTGCCTCTCTCTCTCTCTCTCTGTGTCTCTATGAATAAATAAATAAAAATCTTTAAAATAAAAAAAAATCATGAAACTATAAAACCATAGTTTTAGTGGAATGTTATTTTATTCTCATCTTTAATTATTCAGTAAGTATTTATTAAGCACCCGCTGTGTGTGGAGCAGGGCACGGGCCTGCCTCTGGCAAGCTCGCGATCTAGTGATGAGACACTTCACTAAGTAAATAATTTCCTTTTTTTTTTTTTTTTTTAAGTAAATAATTTCGACTCCGTGTAGTAAGTGCCACTGTGGGGTGGGTAGGGCGGGCTGTGGGGGCTCAGAGGAGAGGACTCAGGCAGGTTTACAGGAGACGGTGATGGTGAAGGTGAGGCCTGGGAGCCTCAGAAGGCCGCGAGTGGGGGTGGGTGCAGGTGCGTCCTGGGAAGGGTGATGCAAGCAGATTTAACAAGCTGGCGGGGGGCCCCGAGGCCAAGGACAAGCAGGCAAGTTCAAGGAGCCACACACAGTTTTCAGTGGGACAGACGGATGCGTGACAAGAAACGAAGCCATGCGGTTGAGCTGAGGGACGACTTGCCGTTCCCATGTCACACTTGCCTTCAAGCGGGGGGCGAACTGCGGTCAGCTCTTCCTTCCTGGGTATCTCACGCTACGGCGGCCCCAAGCTGTATCCTAATCTCCCAAGGCTCTGCTGGGCGTCTCATCCCAGAGGCGGCTCGGGACGTCCACCAAGACGCCTGCACAGTCAAGGCGTCAGCTACGACCAGGTCGGGGTGCAGGGAGGGGTCGACCCAGCTCCTGGGGGAGACAGGGGCCCCATCAGGGCTCCTCCAGGCGGACGGCACCCCCACGGGCCTGTCGGACGCACACACCAACGACTGGTTGCAGGGACAGTTGTCGAGAAGGAGCTCAACAATGCCTCCGAGGTCCCTACTGGTCGTGACAACTCAACGGTCACCGCTTCCACTTACCAGTGATCCTTTTCATCTACACATTTTAAAGGGAAATGACCAAAAGCTAATGGTCTCCATTCTCCTTTCTTGTTTTTCAAAGCCTAGAAGGTGTGATAAGCTTTAAGGCTTGAGAGGGAGGAGTTCATGAGCGCTCTTCCACTATTTCCCCCTTTCCCTCGCCTCCTACCCTTTGCCTCCTGAACCATGTTGGCGCTCTCTCCTCCTTAGTTAGTTAGTTAGTTAGTTGGTTGGTTGGTTAGTTGGTTATTTATTTAGTTGGTTAGTTGGTTGGTCGGTTGGTCAGTTGGTCGGTTGGTCGGTTGGTTAGTTGGTTGGTTGGTTGGTTGGTTAGTTTGGTTGGTTGGTTGGTTGGTTGGTTGGTTGGTTGGTTAGTTGGTTGGTTGGTTAGTTAGTTACTTAGTTAGTTAGTTAGTTATTGAGTACCTGAGAGCTGGGGGCTCCAGGGGAAGGGGTAGAGGAAGAAGAGAGGGAAAATCCTGAGCAGGCTCCACACCCAGCGTGGACCTCGACTTGGGGCGCGACCTCAGGATCTTCAGATCACGACCTGAACTGAAAACGAGAGTCAGATGCTTCAGGGACTGAGCCACTCAGTTGCCCCTCCCCTTATTCTCAGGTGGCTGGTGTCCCGAAATTACCAACTCATCCCCAGTTTTCCCTTGACTTTTGTGGTTCTAACATTGAAAACCCCACATCTCCGGACACACATTTCCTACAACCGAGTCCCAGGCAACCTGGGACGATTTATGGTCCTTCTAATAAGAACTCCCCTTTAGGCTGGGAACATTTTGAGGGCAGTGGGACACTTCAGTCACTTTAGTTAGTTGTTAGTGGAGTTACTAGTTGCAAGAGAATTTCCAAATCCTTGATTTGAATCTAAAAAGGACAAACATTATATGTTCTCATTCATTTGGGGAATATAAATAATAGTGAAAGGGAATAGAAGGGAAGGGAGAAGAAATGGGTGGGAAATATCAGAAAGGGAGACAGAACATAAAGACTCCTAACTCTGGGAAACGAACTAGGGGTGGTGGAAGGGAAGGAGGGCAGGGGGTGGGGGTGAATGGGTGACGGGCACTGAGGGGGGCACTTGACGGGATGAGCACTGGGTGTTATTCTGTATGTTGGCAAATTGAACACCAATAAAAAATAAATTTATTATTTAAATAATAATAATAAATAAATAAATAAATAAATAAATAAATAAATAAATAAATATAAAAAGCACAAATCCACCAGGCGAAAAAGGCAGGAAAAGGGCATTCTAAGAAGGAACAACATATATGGAGACTCGGAGTTCACTCCCTCTCAGAGAACCAACAGGCCAAAGAGCAGCAGGAGAACCGAAGTGAGGAAACAGAAATTTCCAATTCTGGAGAGAGATTTTTTTCGGTAGCAAAAGAGCAGATCACAGCCCTATTCATATGCAAGTTGCGGATGCTGAGGAAGGAAGCCTTTGGACGGCAATTTAGATTAGCAGCGCTCTGCTCCGCTGCCATCCGCTGCTGTGAATAGTCAAGAATTCGCAGGACTTCCCACCAGCCCCAAAGGAGAATATGGCCTGGATCGGTCCTACCTCTTACACTCGTCCTGCGAGTTCCTACTGTTACCGCGAATACGTAGGAAGCCTGATGGGACTGACCCTCACCACGGGCTGCACGGGCAGCCCAAGGCTGTTATCTCTGACCTGGTGCCGGTGCACGAGCACCCGACTCGAGCGTCTTGCCTCCAGGGACTCAAGCAGCTAAGCTGATGAAACACCTGAATGTTATTCTGCAGAACTTGGACCCGTTTCTTCTCTCTTCCGACTCTTTGCTCTAAACAGCTGTTTTCCCCGCGGAAGCCTGACCTCACCAGCGGACCAGCAGCCGAGCCGTCCTATATGTAACCGAGCTCTTGGCTACGAGGACTCCGCGCCACGACCGTGGCTCCTTGACTGTCCCCATAAGCAAGCAGACGACACTAGCCTTCCTCTGTGTCACCACAGCTCACCAAAATAACTACCTGCCATCTGCACCCCACTGAATTGGGCTGGTTTTGTGTAGTGGGCACATTGGGTGCCTACCCAACACCCATTCTCCCCCGCCTTTTTTTTTCCTACTAAGACCATCTAATTTATTCATTTATTTATTTATTTACTTATTTATTTATTTTTAATTTATTTATTTATGCTACACCGTGCTTAGGTATAACACAGCCAAGTGCCTCCGGGAAGGGGGCCCCCTGCTGAGGACCATCCTACTGAGGACACTGCTGCTCCCTTGCAGGATTGGCCAGGGATTGCTAAGGAGATGTGAGTCGGCTAGGGACCCTCTCTATTCTTTTTTTTTTTTTTTAATTCCAGTTAATTAATTGAAATTCTCAGCAAAGAGCCACTGAAAGACCCTGTAGAAGGCTGTGCTGTGGCCACTTTGCTGGAGCTACGGCCAGGGCTGAGGATGGCAAGACAACGACGTAAGAACCAACCCCAGACCACGAGCTCCTGGCAGTGCTCTCCCTCTGAAGGACACTCCTCTTAGACACTTGCAAAGGATGATTTTTTGGGGAGTGTTGGAGGTACGAGGTAAAGGTCTTAGACTTTTTTTGTGGAATGAATTTTTCCCAGAATTTTTCCCACAATTCACTCCCTCACACTCCTTTCCATCTCTGCTGAAACGTTACCTCTTCAGAGAAGCCACATCCTCTGAAGGAGAGACTCTTGTCGCCCTGACATTTTCTATCTCCTTTTTCTGTCGTCCTGATCCATAGCATGGTCGATGCCTTACACTGTTTTACACGTCGATTTGTTTATTATCACTCTTTCCCCACTGGGATTTAAGCTCCATGGAGGCATTTTGTTCACTAAAAAAATCTTCAGTATAAGAAGCAGGCACGTACTAGGCACTCCAAAAATATTTATTTATTAAATCACTTAACCTTGAATCTTAAGGTCAAGGGACACTCAAATGGCAATGTGATTTTTAGCCAAAGAGGAACTTAATCCAGAGGCTTCCCGAAAACTTCTGAAAGGAGGAACGTCACAGTCATTGACACTTTCAACGTCGTCGCCTTTGGTTTTGAAGACAACGCCTCATGCATCCCTGAAATCCTTGTGTAAGATCCAGTCTCAGGCCGCTGATACCCTCAGGAGCCAGTGACCCCGAAAAGACAGGAGGTGATACAGGAAAACCAAAACTCACTACTAGTTGAAAAGAGTGGCTTTGGCCGTCGTACCGTCAGTTTGTAGAGCTTCCCTCACTCCCAATCATCCTGCAGGGAAATTACAGAAACGAACTCGGTTGCAAAGCAACAAAGGGCACTGCTGCGAGGGATCCGACTCCACGAAGTCATCCATTCGCTTATTCATGTATCCCGTCCACTCGGAAAACTTTCGTTGGGGGGACACCATGTGCCAGACTCTGCTAAGCTAAAATCCTTTCTTGAATGAGTAGCATTTGCTGTTGGTTTTGGGCCCGTGATGGTGGTCATCGCCATCCCACCACCATCATCTTCGTCATTATTCGTGCAGTGCCGGAAGCCCGTGAAGGCCACCTGGGGACCTTGGGCAAGTCATCCCCATGTCTGCACACTTATTTTTCCTACCGCGGGGAGAGACGATGACATTTATGAAGCAGTTTCACCTATGCGTCCTGGCGAGTTGTTCTAATAATTGACCTTTCTATCTTGGGACCATAGTATCTAAGTTACCTGAGTCACGGGGGTCAGGGTGGGGGACATTTGGGCTTGCATCAGAGATGCAACTCCATTCCCTACTTTGGCAATATTTTCCCACTGAGAGTTTAATCCTCAGAACTCTATGAGACCCTTAGGATGCTAATGGACAAGTGAACGGCTGCAGTGCATTAAATCCTCATATTTCTCCTAAGAACTTGAGCTGGGTAGCCACCAGTTTTTTTGTTTTGTTTTGTTTTGTTTTTGTTTGTTTATTTGTTTGTTTGTTTTTCCTGAGCTCAATGGTGCTTAATTTTTATTTGGGGAGACATAATAAAGAAGCAAATAAATCTTTTTTTAATAATAAATTTATTTTTTATTGGTTCAATTTGCCAACGTACAGAATAACACCCAGTACTCACCAGTTTTTAGCTTTTCACATCATCTTCCCAAATATATCACGATAAGACAGAAACTGCTTAGGAGCTAACAAGATGCTGACCACAATTCCATGCATTTAGAGAGAGTCCACTGATGACACCAGAGAGATTGGATAGTTAACTTTTGCAATATTTTCCAAAGACCTGTAAGAAGGTCTGACACCTTAAAAGACAAATGAGGAAAAAGAAGGATTTGCCTGTGCTAAAATTTTGGCAAAGAAACAACTGGAAGCTATCTCTGAGCCCATCCAACAACCGCCTTCCATCTGACCCTCGCCAAGGACTCCCTATATCTCCTTGGCACCTTGACTTCCTTCCAAGTATCTCTAGGACTTCCCTTCATTCCCCGAGTGGGCCCGTTGTCACCAGGAAGGTGTCAGCTTGATGCACTGGTTTCCTTGGGTGGTTGTAACAAATCACTACACACTGGGTGGCTTAACACAGCAGAAATTTATTCTCTCAAGTCTTAAGGACCAGATCAGGACATGAAGGCGTCAGTAGGGACACGTCCTCTTTGATCCCTTGAGGGAAGAATCGTTCCTTGCTTTTCTAGCTTCTGGTGGTTGCCAGCAATTCTGGGAATTCCTTGGATCATCGCTGCATCTGCAGTTTCTGCCCAGGCTTCACATGGTCATGCTCCCTCTGGGTAATCTCTTACCCAAACTCCCTTCTCCTTGAAGGACCAGTTGTTAGAATTGGGGCCCATTCCAATCCAGCGTGTGACCTCATCTTGACTACATCTGTAAAGACCCTATTTCCAGATAAGGTCACATTCGCAGGTACCAGGGGTTACGACTTCGATACATCATTTTGGAGAACACAGTCAACCCACAAAAATACCCCAACTCTGAATCTTCTAATCTGAGAAAAACCCCACAGACAGCATATAAACATGAGCCAGCACTTAGAACTCGCTGGGCCTCCCCCGTGAAACTGGAAGGACTCCTGTTTTCCTCAAAAGGCTTGTTTTAAGTTATAATGAAACTATGTTCTTCCTCCTTTCCCCCTTATTTCCTTCACTTCTTCCTTCTTTTTCTTCCCCTTCCTTTTCCCCTTCCTCTTTCTTTCCTTCATCTCTTCCTTTCCTCATTCTTCATAAATAGCTCTGAGTACTTACTATGTGTAACCCAGTGTCGGTGCCATGGAAGATAGAAAGATAAAGTGAGAGCCCCACGTTCAAAAAATTTGGATGTTGTAGGAAGATTCAACTGTACGTAAAAATCATCATGCGAGGCAGAAGGTGGTAATCACCATCACAAAGTCATAGACACAGGGACACAAAAACACGGAGAAAATAGTTCAACTCCTACTGGGGAGAATCAAGCAAGACCTGAGACCTTGATCTTGAGTGAGATCTAGGATTTGGATTTTCAGAGATTAGAAAAAGAATTTCCAGTTGAGCTGGGGGAGCAAAGATACAGAGACAAGAAAACATACGATGTATATACATTTCTCACTGTGTCAGGACCCACGTGTGTCATTGCTACAGATACATTTAAAAAGCTTTAATGAAGAAAAAAAAAGCTTTAATGGAGGGGCCCCCGGGGGCTCAGTGGTTGAGCGTCTGCCTTCGGCCCAGGCCGTGACCCCGGGGGCCCGGGATCGAGTCCCACGTCGGGCTCCCCACGGGAGCCTGCTTCTCCCTCTGCCTGTGTCTCTGCCTCTCTCTCTGTGTCTGTCTCATAAATAAATAAATAAAATCTTTTAAAAAAGAGAGAGAGAGAGATTGGAAATGAAGGCACCAAAAAGCTAACTACCAGTGATCATCTCTGGGAGGCAAAAATTTCCTTTGTCCTTTTATACGTTTTTCTCATTCCCTTCTAGCTCATGCATTATTTTTAATTAAGAAGAAAAAAGCTTTTTGTCTGGAAAGAATTTCAAATCACCTCAAAATAGTCATCAACAGAAAAAAAAAAAAAAAAAAAAGAAATCCTATCTTTCCAGATACAAAATGAGACTTGACTTGACGGAGCCGCCTCCCATCACGCAGCTATGACAGGGAGGAAGAGAGTGACCCTGAGGGGCAGCCCATCAATCAGTCAGTTCCTGCAGATGCAGCCTTTCAGGCTCTTCTTAAATGCAGAGCGGATTTAGGGTTTTCCCTTTAGGTGAGCAATGTCTGCCCTCTGCTGGTGATTCAAAAGTCATCAAAAGAGAGAGTTTCCCTTTCCCATCTTTGGAAGACAAAGTGATAAAGAGACAAGGTAGGTAGAACTCATCATTCGGATCTCAGAGGCGTCCATCCTGCTACTCTGGCCAGGTTTTCGAGTGAGTTAACCTGACCTGCACACTTCCTCATCAGAGAGATAAATTATTTGTTTGGGACCTGGAGCAAAGCCTGACCTCAGGCTGACTCCAAAGCATCTGTCCCCAGGTCAGAGCAATCAACTGGCAGAAAGGAGGGTAGCGGGAGCGGCCCCTGGGCAGCACCTGGGAGCGGGGTTTGCACAAAGTAACCTGCCCTGAGGGAATCAGAGGCGTCTCCCAATTCAAGAGAGTCGATGATGATTGTTTCTGAATTAGGCTGAATGGAGGGATAAGTTGAAACCACCATTTCTTGACTTCAACACTATGAGCTTTCCAGACTGTCTAGTTTGTGCTTATGGGACCGTCCCGTGTGTTGTAGATGCTTAGCGCCATCCCTCGCCTCTGCCCCGTAGATGCCAGCAGCATCCCCAGGCGCAGTGTGACAACCAAAATTATCTCCAGACATTGAGAAGTCCCCCAGGCGCCCTGCAGAGAGAGGGAGCAAAACCGCCCCCCTCTGAGGACCACTGCTTTAGATTAGACCGGCTTCTTTTCAAAACCATCACTCAGGGATCCCTAGGTGGCGCAGCGGTTTGGCGCCTGCCTTCGGCCTAGGGCGCGATCCTGGAGACCCGGGATCGAATCCCACATCGGGCTCCCAGTGCATGGAGCCTGCTTCTCCCTCTGCCTGTGTCTCTGCCTCTCTCTCTCTCTCTCTCTCTGTGACTATCATAAGTAAATAAAAAAAAAAAAAAAAACCCATCACTCAGGGGGTGGGGGTGACTGGGGGACGGGCACTGAGGGGGGCACTTGACGGGATGAGCACTGGGTGTTATTCTGTATGTTGGCAAATTGAACACCAATAAAAAATAAATTTATGGGCCTTGCTGAGGGTTTTTGCATCTGAGTTCATCGGGGATGTGAGTCTGTGGTTCTGCTTTTTGGTGGGGTCTTTGTCTGGTTTTGGAATCAAAGTAATTGTATACATGAACCCCATCTTCTTTATCCATTCATCTTTCGATGGACACTGAGGCTCCTCCCACAGTTTGGCTATTGTGGACATTGCGGCTGGAAACATCGGGGTGCAGGTGTCACGGGTCCCGGTGTTTCACTGCATCTGTGTCTTTGGGGTAAATCCCCAACCATGCAATTGCTGGGTCGTAGGGCAGGTCTATTTTTGACTCTTTGAGGAACCTCAAACTAGCAAAACTGCAACGGGAAGAAACAGAAAACCTGAACAGGACAATAACCTGAGAGAAAATTGAAGCAGTCACCAAATATCCCCCAAGATATTGGGAGAAGTCCAGGGCCAAATGGCTTCCCAGGGGAATCCTATCAAACGTTTAAAGAAGAAATAATACCTATTCTACTAAAGCTGCTCCGAAGGATAGAAAGGGATGGAATACTTCCAAACTTGTTTTCTGAGGCCAGCATTACTTTGATTCCGGGGCCGGACGGGGACCCCACCAAAAAGGAGAATTATAGACCCATGTCCCTGATGAGCTCAGATGCAAAAATTCTCAGCAAGGCACTGGGAACAGGATCAAACAGACCTTAAGAAGATTATTCACGAGAGGCGGGGCAAGATGGCGGGAGAGCAGGGTCCCCAAGTCACCTGTCCCCACCAAATTACCTAGATAACCTTCGAATCATCCTGAAAACCTAAGAATTCAGCCTGAGATTTAAAGAGGGAACAGCTGGAATGCTACAGTGAGAAGAGTTCAGGCTTCTATCAAGATTTTATTTACATATTCATGAGAGACACAAAGAGAAAGGCGGAGACAGAGGGAGAGGCACACTCCATGTGGGAAGCCGGATCTGGGACTCAATCCTAGGACCCCTGGATCACGACCTGAGCTGAATGCAGAAGCTCAACTGCCTAGCCACCCAGGTGCCCTGTTGGAAGGCATGCCAAGCATGGTCTCCACAGGACCTTGGGATGATGCCGACCCACACTGTGGAAGGTCACGGACAATCAGAGCTTTCTGCAGAGCACAAGGGGGCCCAGGAGGCTGCGGGGAACTGCTGACCTGATGCTTGGGGTGACACCTCCCAACAAACGGCTGGCGCCGAGATGGTGGTGGATGGCCTGCCAGCTAGTGTTCCTGAGAGCTTGGGGCAGACCGAAGGTTCCTCTTAGATTCCACAAGCACAACACCAAAGTGAAAAAGCAATGAACTGGACTTCATCAAAATTAAAAACTTACGCCAGCAAAAGTGTGACCAAACAAAAAAAATAAAATAAAATAAAATAAATAAATAAATTTATGAATTAGAAGAAAAATAAATAAATATGAGAACAAAGCAAAGCAGCCAAAAATGTAAAAAGGAATTTAATTCAGGCAAGAAAGAAACCAATAAAAATATCAGTAAATTAAAAAAAAAAAAAAACCATCACTCATATTGTGCACAAACAGCAAGGTTGGTGAGGACAGAGCGCCGGGAGCTCAAGGCTCTGCATCACCCTGGGCCAAGCCCCTGACCTCCTTGGACTTGGTTCTATCAATGTAATACACTGTTATCATGACTTTTAATTTGCAAGACTGCTTTTTGTTTCGTTAACAAAAACTCACCAATTTAGGCTGGTGGCCTGTGGTAAGGCCAGCGGGTGGACAGGTCAGAACGTGACATTACTGATCCGAGCATAAAGCGCCATTCAGATGTGCCTCTGTGACCAAATAAATGATGACTCTTTGGAAGATGGCACTTTAGGAAAGACCAAATAGAGGCCGACAACTCGATTCACATTTCTGAGATTCAAAAAACTCTGAAAACGTTTTTTCCTTCCCTTCCCTTCCCTTCCCTTCCCTTCCCTTCCCTTCCCTTCCCTTCCCTTCCCTTCCCTTCCCTTCCCTTCCCTCCCTCCCTTCCTTCCTTCCTTTCTATTTCTTTCTTTCTTTCTTCCTTTCTTCCTTCCTCTCTTCCTTTCTTCCTTTCTTCCCTTGTAATGCATTTGGCATCAAAATCTATATGGTGGAAAAACCTGCCCTGACCTGAATGAGGTTACTTATAATCTTCATTGATCCTACTGATTGTGAATATTCACATTTTTCTGCACAAATTTCAATGGATTTGGTCAAGGGGTGCTTCCCCAGACTGTGCTGGGGGCATTAGGTTATATGCAACACCCTTTACCTCTCTATATCCCAGAACAATCTGAAAGCCAAGATCACTTATGGCTCCAAGGGTCTGGATAAGGGACTGTGGACCTTGCACATGGAAACTTGCAGGGAAACAAGCAAGACAGAAGCTAATGCTTCTCCTCGGAAGCATTAATTCTCGGTGGTGTCTTGAAGCGTGCCAGGCAGACCGAGAGCATGAGCTCTGTGGGGAAGGACGGATATGTGAGAGGGCATGAAGGGTGTGAGTTTTGTCCTTTGATCAGCAGAAGTCGCCTGTCCAGAGACCCTGCTCACTATGTTCATTCATCGCCCGGGGAGGAGCAGACAACGCCTTCCTTCCCACAGGCTCCTGGTCGCAGATGTGACCCAGTCTCCCTCTGCAGCCCCTTGAGGCAGCCCCTGCTGGAAATGGTGTCCGCCTCTGGTTCCGTGCAGCAGGGACCCGCTTCAGGTCACCGAGGTGGACAGCCCCGGTCCACACTGTATTCGTGCTCATCCAGCCCAGCAACCTGGACCAAGATAAACAGCTCCTCAGTCCTTGGGACCTAGGCTCTCCTCTGAGTGTCTGTAGGAATTGAAGGGGATGCTTTCATCTGTGTCCAATGTGCAAGAGATTGTATCAAGACACGGATTAATCTGCCCAGAAAATGAGAAATTTATGGTAAATTCAAGTTTTGCAACCCCTAAAGGGGTTTCTGCTTTAAAAAATTTTAGTTGAAACCGGAGCTCACTGTCTCACTACCACCAACTTCAATCTCTCAGCCTTCAAAGGATTCGTTGCCTCCTTGACATGGTGCTTTACTCTCAGTTCTTTATTTGAAAATAATACATGTCGGGGGCGCCTGGGTGGCTCAGTTGGTGACGCATCGACCTTCAGCTCAGGTCATGATCTCAGGGTCCTGGGATGGAGCTCCGTGTCAGTCTTCCTGCTGTGCCTGCTTGTGCTCGCTCTCTCTCTCTCTGTCAAATACATAAATAAATTCTTAAAAAAAGAAAAAGGAAAAGAAAATATATGTTGAATCTATATTATGTGTTAAATGCTCTTCCGGGTGATGAGAATATACAGAAAAGTCATGGACCAAGAGGGGAGACATGGTAGACAACAGGCGACCCCGAGCACTTTGTGAACAAAAGTGATCTTTCATCTCCCCTAAGTTTGTGGACTAAAAGTTTGTGGTCAGCGAGGGGGGGCCTGCGGGCCAGCTGCACAGGCGTGTGATGACCCGGCCCATCCTGCTTTCTGCAGCAGCCGCGGGTTTGCCCTCAGCGCAGAGCCCGGCGACTCACGCAGCCCGCGACACTCGCCATATGGCCCCCAAGGAACAGGCTTCTCGATGCCTGGAGCTGCGGACAGGTGAAGGGCTGCAGCAGGGGAGCTGTGAGAGGAGATAAAGGCAGTGGCTGGCTCCAGCCCCTGAGAAGAGCAGCAAAGTGCAACGTTTAAGTAGGCATCCGGTCCAGCGGCCTCTCACAGAAAGTCCAATTTTAGGCTTAAACAGAATAAAGGTTTCATTTGTCCCACATAAAAGACACCAAGAGCTGGGCCAGTCCCATCGGGGGCCTCGTCCCCCTTCCCTCTCTGCTCCCCACCATCCTCAGCAGCAGAGCATCCTCCTCCACGTGGCCCCTGTCCAGCGTGGCTCGTGGCGCTCTGTCACATGCCTGTGACCCAGACCGAGAGAGGGGAGGCCAAGCAACCTGCAGCAATTCAACCCCCTTCGGGAAAATGTTGGAACCCCCCGTCTACGCTGCCGCTGCCGACCCACTGGCTGCCCGTCGCTATGAGGACGATGGCAATGTGGTCTCCCTCGGCACCCTTCTCTGAAGCCTTCGCGTTTTTCCCACTGAATCATCCACAGAAAGGTGGTTAGAAGCTAACGTGCTCCCGGCTGGGACGCCGGGCCTTGTACTGAATTTCCAAATGGACATTCTGAACAGTGCTCACGTAAGAAATGGGAAAATCCCTTCCCTCTTCTTGCTGTTAATGTACTTGTTCATTTCTCCAATATTGTGGGGCCTCTGCTGTGTCCTGGACACCATGCTCGCCCCTGAAGCCTTCTGGCTTTCTTTTCTTTCCTTTTATATATATCAGCATTTTTTTTTATTTCAGAAAACAGTGGAACAGAAGGAAACTTTTAAGGTTATCATCTAAAACAGTGAATTATTCCATGATTAATAGAGGTGAGTTTATTTTCCTTTATATATAAGTGTGTAACTGCTACCAGATGGTATATGTCTTCAGATAGTTTGTCCAAATCATTCGGGTTAAAGTGGCTTTGTGTTATTGTGAATATAAAGGGAATTTAAGATTTAAAAAAAAAAAAGATTTTTACTTATTCATGAGAGACAGAGAGAGAGAGGCAGGGACCCAGGCAGAGGGAGAAGCAGGCTCCATGCAGGGAGCCCGACGTGGGACTCAATCCCAAGACCCCAGGGTCACACCCTGGGCTGAAGGCAGATGCTCAACCACTGAGCACCCCAGGCGTCCCGAATTTAAGGCTTATAAAGGTGCTCACACACTATAACTATTTGTTAATGTTTCTCTCTCCCCCAGCAGACTATCTACTCTTTAAGAACTTCTTCATATTTGCTGACTACAGGTGCTTAATAGATGTTTAATGGAGGAATAAAAGAATGATCTTCCAACCTTCTGGCTGAGGATTCTCTGCCTTTATAACTGAGCTTGGTGACTGTTCCCTGTTCCCTTGAGACAGATGACAGAGATGCAGGTAATACTTAGATATGTGCAGGGTTTTACAATTTTTAAGTCTCTCACATACGTTAAAAAATAATGTTAAAGTTAAATTAATCCAAAAAAACACACCTTGGTGTATAGTGAATTTCCCTTTTACACTGAATGAAATTAGGAGAAGTCATCTCCTCCCTTCTAACAAGTCCACGAAATATTAGTCCTTAAATGCAGGGTTTGAAAGTGTGTATTTCAGGTGGGAGATGAAGCATCACTACCTGCTTCAACTGAAGAAAAACCAAGTGAAGAGTTTAAACAGCATCAAAGGCAACGCAAGTTGCAACTTGTAAAATATGTGAAGCAGTAGAATGCTTTCCGAAAAGAGGTGCAACACCACAGAAACAGTCCCTCCGAAATAACTCCGCTCACGGAGTAAGGGTCTATACTCCTGCAGAAAACCTGCTGGGGGACGCCTGGGTGGCTCAATGGTTGAGCCTCTGCCTTTGGCTCGGGTCGTGATCCCGGGGTCTTGGGATCGAGTCCCGCATCGGGCTCTGTGTATGGAGCCTGCTTCTCCCTCTGCCTGTGTCTCTTCTTCTCTCTGTGTCTCTCATGGGTAAATAAACAAACAAAATTTATAAGAGAGAGAGAGAGAAAAAAAAATCAAAGAGAAAGAAAAAAGAAAAAAAAACAAACCTGGAGCCACCAGAGGGTGCTCCACCAAAATCTAGAGGAACTGCGTCCATGAGCTCCCTATAGAGCACTCAGATTTTGCGGACTACTATGGGCCAGTCTCAAAGCTATCGCGGTTGCTTTCCCGACCAATTCTCCGTGAGCTGCTCCGTGGAAAAGCACTGTGTCTTCAGCCCTAGATTTCCAGATTGGGAGACCATTTCTTCCAGCCACTTGGGATTGCTGTTGCCTCATCCTGGAGTTCTATGTCAACTATAATCCCCTGCAGTAGTGAAACCTGTCCTGTTCTTGCATCTGCTCAGGAATACAGAAATTTATATATGGTTAATTAATGTTTCCCACTTCTCTCAAGTACACTGATGATGAATAAATCAGAACAATATGAGAATATATGAGGCTGTAACATTTAATTTAGCAATTAATAATTAAGATTAAGAGAACTGTTTGTCATTTAGAAACACCAGGATTAATCCTTTTAATTACCATCTGGATTTCTTTTAAATTATCTGATTTGTTTAATCCTTGTTTACTTTCATTTAGAAGCCCTCAAATTTCCCTAATTTTGCACACCAGATACTCAGCTAATCGCCTTAGTAGAAAACAAAACAAAATATGAAGGAATTTAGCACTGGAACCGCTCTAGTGGTGGAGAAAGCATGGAGAATGGGAGAGACCTACCTCTTGATCCACGTTAGCCACCTACTTCCTGCAGGACCCGGGGCAAGTCGCTTCCTGTCCCTCAGTTTCATCCCCTTTCTTTATAAAGGGAGAGAGCATGGATCACAGCAGGGGATTTTACTTTTAAGTGAACCCATTCTTCTGTAATGGAAAGAGAATATTCTATCAATATCCTGGCTCTAGAAAGATGGCAGGTGGGTCCCATTTGATTTCACCCAAGTGCTGAAGGTTCTTCCTTCCTCACTGCACCACCTCTGCAGGTCTCCAGAAATATGTCCCCTCATCAGTTGTCAGAATGCGAGTCATGCATGTGGGACACATGTTCCTATTCAAGTTGTGTACATGGACTAAGAGTCATGGGACCTGTCCCAAATATGCTCATTTACATGTTTTGGAAGGTGAATAGTGGATTAAGTGAGGGATTTATTTCTTTCATTTAACAAGGAAACTGAGTACAAGGCAAGCCAGCTCTAGTGTGGCCAAGGACTGGGCTCCTTCTACATCCCTGCCCCGCCGTCCTTAGCAAATGGTCACAGAGTATCTGGACATTTGCAGGCAACATGTCTCCATTTTAGGCAGAAAAGTGAGAGAAAGGAGAGGGCAAAGGGTTCATGCCAGCTGGTTTTCTCTAAGGCTTTCCTGGAAGCCTCATCCAGTGGAACATGGAAGCCTTTCATTCATATCTCATTGACTAAGAAACTGTCCACGTGGCCTTGAAGGAAGCCTAGGAATTTTTTTTGATAAACACATCACGACCCTGAACCAAGCTGGATATATAAAAGCAAGAGGAAAGAGGTGAATGGAAATTGAGTAGGCCACTAGCTATAGGTGCCACAGGAAGGAGACAGTATTGGCACACAGATGGAGGTCCTCACGCTATTCATTAGATGACATGCAGATAGTTGTCTAAGAGGAAGTCCTCACCAGACATCAAGAAATCCATTTCCAAGCTCCTCCTTGAAGGGGACATAGTGCTCACACCAATGGAGACCTGGCTTCCTTTGACATCCAGCATAGGTGAGCCATTCATCAATGGCTTAGGACTCACCCAGGCCCAATGACCTCCCTGCCTATTCATTCCCCTGCTACCTTTTCCTTGCTCCCATCTCTGAGAGTCTTTCCCAAGGCAGGAATCTTTGCCTTTCTTCGCTTCCCAAATCCCTATCCTACGCACAGAAATCTGCCTTTTCGGAAACCCAGATTTTTAAAATTTACAACCCAAGAATGCCTTCCCGTTTTGTCCCTCTGACTTCTCTGAGTCGTCTTTCTCCTAAGGCAATGGACACAGAAAGCCATGCTCACTGAATGGGTCAAGGACCCAAGGGTACAAGGAAATACCAGATGCAAAAACAATTTAAGTTTTAAAAAATCATTCCTCTGCTCATCATGGGAAATCTTACCCTTAAACCCAAAATGTAAAAGAGGTAAAAATTAGAGCCAATATGATTAAGGGGTGGATGGGATATGGGAGGACCTCAAGGCCTTCCTCATGAGGCCTGAGAGAAGTCAGTCAGGGAAAGCTTGAAGATTCACCAAATTGTAAAATCTCTACAGAATCTTCCATCTTGAATGTTCTACAATTCCATTTTAAGGGGCAAACTTTTAGTCCATTTTCCTAAAACTTGAGAATAATCCCACATAATAAATGTGACAGATGAAGTAAACAGTAATTAAGGTGGACATGGTCCCAGCCTTTCCTTGACCCTTACCCTACTCCTTGACCCATTTCCAGCTTTCCAGCTTCCCCACACTCTAAGCAGGGCTTTGTGATGAGGAACCAACATGGAAGAATGAGAAACAAGAGATGCCAGGTCACAAAGTTAAACATAGAAATAATATATGACCCCCCCTCCCAAAAAAAAGAAAGAAGGAAAAAAGATATAATATATAAGCCAGCAATTCCATACCTGGGATTATACCCAAAAGAATTTTAAAAAGATACTCAGATGTGCACTTGTACCTTCATGTTCACACCAGCACTAGTCACATTAGCCAAAGGTTAAAAAATATAAAATAAAATAAAATAAAATAAAATAAAATAAAATAAAATAAAATAAACAACCAAATGTCCATCAACAGATAAAGGGATAAACAAATCGCGGTAAATACATACAGTGGACCGTCATTCAGCCATCCAAATCGTGCTGGATGAACCTCGAAAACAGCATGGGCATTGGAAGAAACCAAACATAAAAGGCCACATAGTGTGCGATGTCACTGATGTAAGATGCCAGAGTAGGTGAATCACAGATATGGAAGCAGGTGGATGGGTGGTTGCCAGGCGCGGGGGAGGAGGATGGGGAGCGACTGCGTCACAGGTCAGGGTTTTCTCTTGGAAGGACAAAATGTTGGGGGACTAGATGTCATGGCTGCACTATCATGAGGTCATTAGATGCCACGGAGTTGTTCCCTTTAAAGTGGTTCATTTTATGTTTTGTGAATTTCACTTCCCTTTTTTAAAAATCAGTTTTCTAAAAAAGAGGAGGTAGCACTACGGGAGCACTCACAGGGAGGGCGTCGGGGGCGGTGGCTGAGGAAGGAACACGTGGGGGAGCACCGTGGGCACTTGCGGCCCTTCCCTCCCCTGAGGTCCAAGGAGGAGACCCCGGCACGGCCACAGTTAACACAAGCTCTGCGAACAGACTACTTGGTTTTAACCCCACTCCTGATACATACACACCGTGACCTGGGCTGTATCTCAGTTTCCTCCTCTGTAAGGCGGAGACTGTGACCCCTAACTCACGGGAAGGGTTAAAATGGTGAATGAGTTCATCCACGTAGAGCTCTTCGAAGAGCATGGACCACTACAAGCTCGCAGTGAACATCACCCAATGTTCTTTAGCCTTTTGGACTCATGGACCTTCTTCTTTGGCCAGACCATTCCAGAAATGAGCTGTGTCAGTTGTGCTTTATAAGTCATGTACCAATGTTTCCCTACTCTATGATTTTTTTTTTTAATGCAAACTGTAAATAGTACCACCTGCCCAGAAAGCTGTTTAGCTTCCTAGGGCTGATGTGACAAAGTAGCACCATCTGGTTGGCCTAGAATAACAGAAACCTACTCCCTCACAGTTCTGGAGGCTAGAAGTCAGAAAGCAAGGCATCGGCAGGGCCATGTTCCTTCCAAAGACTCTAGGGGATGATCTTTCCGCACTTCCAGGTTCTGGTGGCCCCAGGCTTTCCTTGGCTTGTGACAGCACGACTCCTGTCTTGCCTGGGTCTTCACGTGGCCGACTTCCTGTGTGTCTTCATATCAACTTCCTTTTCTATGTGTGTGTGTGTCCAAAATCCCCCCTTCTCCTAAGGACACCAGTCACATCGCAATAGGGCTCGCCCTCCTCCACTATGACCTCATCTTAACTAATTTCATCTGCAATGACCTTATTTCCAAATAAGGTCATTCTGAGGTTCTGAGGATTGGAACTTCAGTATATTACCTTGGGTTGCACAATCCAACCCATAACAAATCACTGTCGCTCTCCTGATGTGTTCATAAGCTCCACTGCCTTCCTTCTGTGGTCCATCCCAGGCCAGTTAGCTGCCGGAACAATCTTGAAGGAGCAAACGCTTTCCTCCTGCAGGCATATCTCCTATTTGATACACTGCACTTTGTACACTCTCTACAACGATTGGTCACGTTTGGCTCCTCTGCTAGTTCACGAACTCCCTAAGTGTTGGGACTGTATCATGTTCAACTCTGAAGAGTAAAAAAGTACCAACCAGAAGAGTACCTAGTGCCTGCATGGAAGCTTCAGCAGTTGAGGAAAGAAAGGAAGAAAGAAAAGAAGGAAAACAAGATTCAAATGTCCACTGGCTCAGCAGCCCCCACCTCCAAGTGACACCAGGCCCTCAGCTCCCCCCGCCCCTTCTCTGTTCCACCTTCTGTTTGTCCCAGTGCCCCCCTACTTTGCCTCCATCCAGGCTCTGCCCTGGACTGCCAATGGCTACTCTGACCGCAGACTGGAGGTAAAAGCTCTCTGTGATTCCTAAAAGACATGAACTTCTTCTGACCACTACAACCAAGACTGTGATGGCCTTAGAGTCCCAGCACCCTCCCTCACCAGGCCAGGACATGGAGGACACGGCTCCTCCCCTGATTACCAACAGTTCAGCCTAACGCCCGCATAAGGAATAGTTCTAAGCTCTATGAGCCTTGCTGGAGGCCGGGCGATCACATTCCGTTCCATTCTCCTCACCTGGGTCGGCTCACTGACAACTCACAGTAACCCAATGTGGTAGGAACTATTTATTGTTAACTCTACAGATGAGGAAACTGAGGCTTCGAGAAGTTGAATATCTTGGCCGCAGTCATAGCTGGTGAGCGTGGGGCCAAAATTTGACTCCAGGCAACCTAATGGCAAAAACATCCAAAACTTGGCAGTGGACAAAAAGGTGGCTGGCTGCCTTGTCAGTGTCATCCTGAACATGGTACAGACCCGCTCCACAATTATCCTGTCCTCCGGGGGTTTACTAGTGACTCACTCTTTACCACCGATTAGGGTCTACTACAACTTTGTGCGGGTAGATGTTAACTTGTACAAAGCTGAGAGTGACCTAAACCGTCCCTGACCCGCAGCAACGCAAGAGAGCTTCTCTCCAGTTGGAAAAGTTAACTCCAAAGGGGACAGCTCTAGCATCCCCTGGGAGACTAGCCCGTTTCCAACTACTGCAGCAGTCGATTCCAGCATCCTCTTTCAGTGACTATAAATCCTTCCATCTCAGCTGTAATCCTTTGAAGCAGGTTTACCACCCTGCTAGTTCCCTCATTAATGAGTTGATTAAATCTGTGACATATGTTCATTCTATACTTATATGAGAGTTGTGTTTATAATACACTGAAATTTTTACCTGGCACACCAAAGCCCCCAGGTTTACCCACTACACTAGAATGAATGAACGAACATTAAATCAGAAGATACATGTTCAACCTAAAAAAACTAAAAAACGAATGATAAAATAATAAAAAAAACGGTTTAAGAGAAAAGAAGATATATGGTGATTATGTTTAGTAAGGAGGTACAAACCACAATCAGAGCCTACTAGTCCCTGAAAGAGCAATGAGTAAACTGCTACAAAAGAGTATTGTTGGGGATCCCTGGGTGGCCCAGCGGTTTAGCGCCTGCCTTTGGCCCAGGGCGCGATCCTGGAGTCCCGGGATCAAGTCCCACGTCGGGCTCCCTGCATGGAGCCTGCTTCTCCCTCCTCCTGTGTCTGCCTCTCTCTCTCTCTCTCTCTCTCTCTCTCTGTGCCTATCATAAATAAATAAATATTTTTTTAAAAAAGTATTGTTGTACAAAGGAGTATTGCCGGCCTACTGTTCTCCATGTGCTAATTCCCCACAAAAACTGACTCTAGCCAGGACAGAGGCTGCTCGAGAATCCTGGCTGTTGGTTGCTTTGGGAACTTGGTGAAAGTGAGACAGACCTTTGGGACGAAGATTGGACCTTACCAAAGAGCCAGCCACTCCCAGGAGACTGATCTATGTGTCTCTTAAAGGGTGTGACCTCCTGGGGATTCTGCGAAGGGCAACAGATCCGTTGTACCAATAGCCCGGTTCAGCGCACACCAAGTACCCCAACTCAAGTCCACTAAGAGAAATTCATAAATGAAATAACTACGACACGGCGCATCATTGGAATGCATTGTCACTTGCAATATAGAAGCTGCTTAGTAAATATTTAACAAGTCAAAAACTTGCCCCCGATGCAGAGAAATCACTTCTGCGAAAAATAAAACCAAGCTGAACCAATTCCATTGAACATCTTTCAAAGCTATTAAAGTTATTTTCTTTATTTGGGGAAGGATTATGACACACATACTTAGTTCCAAGTCACTGCTAATAACTTGCTAATGGTGTCAATGGAGTTCTTAATTATACAAGAAAGACCATGAATGACCTATTTTTCAAGTGTTCAAAAATGGAAACATACATTAAAAACCCATTGCATTTTTCTGTGTTTCTTTTCTGGGGTCGTCATGAGCATTTACAGTTTCTATTTGTGAAAGGATTCCACGAGCACACCATTGGGTAAGGGCACCCCGAGGCAGTTTTAAGGGTCCGCGTGATCCAATATCGATAGGCTTCCCGAAATGAGGCACGAATGAGGAACATACTGACTTTTTCGAGGCATTCTTCTGAGTAGTGGGGATACAGCAGTAAACAAAACGCACGACGTGTCTTGCCATCTTGGAGTTCAGGTGCTACTAGGGAAAAACAAGACATGGAAAAATAAAACAGCAATGCACACAGTAAGATAGAGGGTGATGCATGCTGTGGAGAAGGAGCGGGGAAGAGGGAATCCCAGGCGGGGATTGGGAAGGAGCTTGGGATTGCAAATAGGATGGTCGAGGATGGCCTCACCAAGTACAGGCTTTAAGGACATGAGAGAGTCAGTGATAAGGTATCTGGGGAGAGCACATTCTAGGAAAAGAGCAAGGACGGCAGGCACCCAGAGGCAGCAGTGCAGCTGGTGTGTGTGCAGGGATAGTAAGAAAGTCCCTGGAGCCAATGGTATGAGTGAGGGAAAAGTTGTGAGGACTGGGATAGAGGGGGCGAGTAGACGGGGTTCAGTTTGGGGTAGAGGGCTGATCTGACCCCTGGGGGTCTTCCCAGGATCACCGGGCCGTGGATCCACAGGTTGAGAGGGGTCGGGGCAAAACACGAAGATGAGTTCCATCCCTGTGGCTGGAAAGCGCTCTTCCCAACCTCCATCACCTCCAAAGGTCAGGCCACTTGAAAACGTGTCCGTCACCTTGTAGTGACCAGTTTTAATCCCTGCTCTGTGAGAACATCAAAAAGGAGAGACGGGAAAATGAAGCTGGACATGAGAGTTCTAGTTTCCCAGGAAACAAGAAAAAATAAAATTGCAATCTGCATTTTTTGACAGAGAAATCGAGTGGACTCAAGTCTCCTTAGGAAGAAAAAAAGCTAATGTTAGTGAGTTAAAAATAACAATGCAATACAGAGTGTGCTGGAATAATTAGCCTTGGAAAGGGGTTGCCCCACTGATCTCATTACATTTCCTCAGATGACTTTCCCAAGCTGTGGCAGGTGAGTAATAGGAAGCTGCTGGATGGCCAGGCACAATGGTCTGGTTTTAAAAACCTGTAATTTAATATTGAAATAAACGGCAGAGCCCCAAAACGTCAAGACCAATCAGATGATAGTTAAAGAAAGCGACATGCGCCCGTGTCCTGTAAATGGCTCTCTGGGGTGCAGCATCACGCCAGCCTTCGCCGTGAGTCACCACTGTGAGCCACGGCATCCGTGGACACCTGCCGGACGCATACGGGGGGAGTTTCCTACACGTTTAAATTGTACGACACTGTTCAGCTGTTTGTTTGTTTCCTCCACCGTTCACTTGGGATGCGGAAGGTTTGTAGAGCTGATTTCTGAACCGCACTGGGGAAGCCGAGGCCTTGCTGGGAAGGCGGATGCTTCGCTGCAGGTCAGCGCTTTTCTCACCCTGCCTGCTGACTTGCATGAACAAAACAGAAACCAATTCAAAATCTTCAGATGCCTCAAGAGCAGTTTTAATTTGGTTTTAGAGTTGTGGGCTGGCTTTCTCCCTCGCTTGTTAGCGTCAGATAAGCCAAATTTAAAACATTGCCAAGTAATGGAAAGTTACTTGAATCCTCTCTTATGACTGTTGCCTGTTTATACAACCATTAGGATCATTTTATGGCTGCCCACAAACTTTTTAAATGGAATGTCCCATGGCTCATTTTTTTTTTTTTGTCCCGTGGCTCATTTTGAGCTATTTTTCTCATCCCCTTCATTGACCTCTACCCCTTTCTCTCATTCTATTGGAAGCTTGAACCCCAGTTCTGTAAATACATTAAAAATAAAAACCAATCCCCTTTGGAATGAGGTCATATTATGGAATTTATTCTCAGATTGCAGAGTAAACAATTCTTGTTTACTCTGATTATGGATAGAATTCATGTGTGGCCAAGCTTTAACTTCCTGGCATTCCTAGTGGCTCCCAGTGAGGAGCACTCAAGTTGTACTATTCCTTCCTCATCACAGCTGATTCGAGCTTTGGTCCTGCCTGTGCCTCAGGATAAACCATCCTCCCATCTCTTAACAGGTGGGCTGAACCCACCCATTTAGTGGCCACGAGCAGTCACCAAATAGGATACTCCTCTCTGCCCATAATACCATCTGACCCAACATCTCAACCTCAACTGACACTTCAGTGCTACCCAAGAATCTTTCTAGTGTGTCCTTTCATTAATTCAATTTATTTTACTGAGCATCTACTATGTACAAAGCCTTGGTCCACACACGAGAGACTCAATGTTTACCGACAGCTCCATCTTCTGTTCCTCCTACGGCTATTCCTAACCTACACTGTTCCCCTGGAGCCTCCAGCCCCAACACCTCTCTCATTCCTATTGGCAGTGATGTACACAATTTTAGAGAAGGATTCCTTTAGCTTTCCCTGACATCCTGACATCTATATGCACATCAGCCCCTTATCTAGCTTTCCTTCCTTCTTCCCACCTCAGTAGAAAAAGTATAACATGGTTCCATCCATTTCTAATTCCTTAGGGGTCTTCACCAGCTTTCCCCTCTCTCTTATCTTTATTCTCATCCTTGCTGGTGGTTCTTTGTCTCTCTGTAGCCACTTCTAGAAAGAGGAATCTCCACATTCTATTGCCACTTTGTCATCTCAGCAGCATTAACATAATTGGTTACCAAATATGACTCTATGCCCTAGGTTCCTCCATATATGAGCAAAGCCCTACTGGATATATCACCACATGGATGCCCCAAGATACCTTAAACCTCGTATGCCTGGAACTGAACCCATCAACTAGGCCACACTACAAGAGTTTGGGTCTCACTTCCACCACTTCCTGCCCAAGTGACTCTGGGCAAGTTATTGAACCATTTTGTCCTTCAGTTTACTTGAAAACTGTAAAAAGTCTGAGACGTTACCTACTAACTTGCAAATAAGCAAGTTTGTCTGCCATAGTTTCACAGACCTTGGTAGAATATATGAAACCCTTGGGTCAGAGATGAAGGAGAGCTCGTTACTGACAACAGTCACAGTAGCCAGGGTATCAGCATATATTGCTCTGGTTCCTGGAATCCCATTCCCCACAGGGAGATGCAAAAAGGGCCAGATTATATCTGCACATGCAGTGTCGTTACAGGAAAGCAGCTCTGAGTTTAGGGAAACTGCTTTCTGCTCCAAAGGGAGACGGTGTATCTCCCAAGGTTGTTTGCTTATATGTTCAATAAAATGAAAAATGTTATAATAGCTGACCCACCAGTTGTCATGGATATTAAATGTGTTTTAAAAATACTAAAGCCAAAAAAATAAATAAATAAAAAATAAAAATAAAAATACTAAAGCTCTTAGTATTTAGTATCTCTTAGGCACAGAATAAGCACTAATATTGTTTCATGGCCCTATTCTCCAATAGGTAAGTGGGTGAGGGTGTATCATTCACCTCTGTAAGCCCGTACCAAGCAGTGTGCCTCATGCAGTAGTTTTAGGATGTCTGCTAATATTGGTTGTCAAATATCTGAAGGTCTTGCAATATCACATGTACTATTTTACATTTCAGGATAGACGAAATACTACGATGGTGGAAATCTTAAATACTGACTCATCTTAGGCTTAACAAGTAAATCATGGTGTTAATGCTAATTGTGGAAGCTGTCAAGTTAACCTGAGTTGTGTAGAAAAATATCACCTAATATGCTTCTCTTTAGAATGGATTTAATAATGTCTAAAGGCTTGTTTTATGTTCCATGGAAAGCATTGTTATTCCTTTAAATAAGTAGTAGGTTAACAGGGGCAACTTTAGACCAAAAAAAAAAAAAAAAAAATCCTTTGCCCTTATAATTAGTTTGACCTACAGCGCAGTAAATCTCCAATAAGTCCGAACACCCAAAGTTCAGTGGCTATTGTATTTTAACATGAAGCTTATCTAGTAAATAAGGATTTACTGAGTATATTCCCTGTGCGGCGCCCTACCCTGCGTGGTCGGAATAGCCTATGCAGAGGAGAGAGCCAACACTCTTCTGATCCTGGAGGACTCACATTCAGGAGGGAAGGAAAGCACCAAAAACTCAAATGCGGAAGTGTTGAAAGAGTTGAGGAGATCCCAATACATAGCATTCTAAACCAATTAAGAAATAAGATTAAAAAAATAAAAATTAATTAATTAATTAATTAATTAAAAAATAAATAAGATAAAAGAGAGAGACCTGGGTGGCTCAGTGGCTGAGTATCTGCCTTCAGCTCAGGTCGTGATCCCGGGGTCCCAGGACCGAGTCCCCATCAGGCTCCCCGTGGGGAACCTGCTTCTCCCTCTGCCTGTGTCTCTGCCTCTCTCTGTGTCTCTCATGAATAAATAAATAAAATCTTTAAAATAAAAAAAAGGAAAGAAATATAAAAGAATCTGCATGTGGAGACCAAAATATCACCTTTAGTACAGACCCAGCTGACACAGAGCGCCTGGCATCAGATATAGGAGCCAAGTGAGCTTTCCACGCACAGTGGCCCTGGAGACATATCCGTGGAAGACAGGAGCGCAGACTCACCACGGCAGCACCCCCCACACCACAGGCCCCACAGCTTCTACGGGACTGAAAATGATTAGGGACCCACTGCCGTGAGGCAGACGTCAACAGAGAAGACAGTAGGAGGTCTCTGCTGCCTGCCCAGTTGCTCCTTGGACTCACTCCTCAGCCCACTTCCCATTTGTAGGGTGGAGAAAGGAGTGAAGCCAAAGGCCAAGAGTGTTGGGGATAATGCCCTCCACTGAACATCAGAAGAGCAGAGAAAAATGTTCCCCTTAACAACGAAGCAGATGCTTTCGGGAAAAGTCAAAGTGTGGAGAACATCACATCAGGCGTATCAGAAAGGGTAGGAGGGGAAGGACCTTCCCCGTCCGGGATGTTCGATGAAGGCCTCTCCAAGGAGTGGCAGTTGAGTCGACCTCAGCCCACTGGGACGACAATCTAAGCAAGGCTCTGAGATGGGAATAAATTGGGTGGGATCAGGGACCGAAGGAAGACCAGGGAGGGGCACCTGGGTGGTTCAGTCTGTTGAACACCTGACTCTTGGTTTCAGCTCAGGTCATGATCTCAGGGTCCTGGGATTGAGCCCCACATCGAGCTCTGAACACAGCTCAGAGTCAGCTTGAGATTCTCTCTCTCCCCCTCTGTGCCTCCACCTGGTCACATTAGGAAAGAAAAAGGAAAGGGACAGGGAAAGAGAGGAGAGTGGAGGAGAGAGGAGAGGAGAGGAGAAGGGAGGAGAGGAGAGGAGAGGGGAGGGGAGGGGAGGGGAGGGGAGGGGAGGGGAGGGGAGGGAAGACCAGGGAGACTAGGGCAGTGAGGTCAGCTCAATAATGAATAATGCCCCCCAACGCAGATGCCCATATCCTAATCCCTAGGACCTGTGAACACATCACCCTAATGACAAAAGGGACTTTGCAGGTGTGATTAATCGAAGACTCTTGAAATGGGGAGAGTGTCCTGAACGATCCAGCAGGGCCCACTGTAACCACAGGAGTTCCTCTTAGAGGGAGGCAGGAGTGTCAGAGAGACAGAGAATAAGATGCTCCACTGCCCACTTTGGAGATGGAATCACGAGCCAAGGAATACAGTGGCCTCTGAGAGCTGGAAGAGACACAGACGTGGATTCTTACTTGGAGCTTCCAGCAAGAACACAGTCCTGCCGACACCTTGACTTCAGGGCCTCTGACCTCCAAAACCGTAGGAGAATAGATGTGGTGTTCAGGCCACTAAAGCTCGTGGTCAGTTGCTCCAGCAGCGATAGGAAACTAATAGGAAACAAGAGGGGGTGAGGAGGTGAGGCCCAAGAGTGTGGTAAGGGCCCAATTCTGTGGGCCCCTGTAGGTCTTAGCAGAGCTTGGGTTTTATTCTGGTTGCTATGGGAAGCCATGGGAGTGATAATAGAGGAGCGATAATTTCTAGCTTCTGTTCCCGTTGCTATGTAGACAAAGAGTGAAGGCCTGGAGACTAGCTGAGAGGCTATTGCTATAGTCTAGGGGTCTTGAACCAGGGCTGCAACATTGGGGACACGAAAGGTGATCAGATTTAGGATCTATTTTTAGAGGCAAAGATGAGAATACTGGTGGGTTGACCGAATCGTGAGGGGAAAAAAAGGCAAATCAAGCTGGCCTGCCTCCCTGCATGTGCATCTGCCTTAACTCATTCAAGCTCTGACGCCCACTTCGGGTCACTGACCCCTCCTCCCACAAGGTCACCGACCTGCTCGACCCCACCTAATGGCTATTGTTCTGCTTCTGAAAATGCTAAATATTGTTTCAAAGCTGTTTTTAAAAATATCCCGTGAAAAGGTAGGTGTCCCTTTTAAGAAGAGCTATTTATAAACGTTGTAGCTGAGAGGGGACCGCTCTCCAACAACGAGTGGAATGCTCTCCTCTTAAAATTTAGCAACCTGCGAGAAGCTGGAGATGCAAGAATGGCTGAGAACAGAAATGTGTCCCTCTTTTTAGATAAAGTGGAAATTGAGTTCTTGTTGCTCAGGGAAACAAGCTTTTGTCGTCGTCCTAGCGAGCATGAGCTTCATTGTCTAATGTCTCTTTTTCTGCCTTGAAGAGATGTAGGGGAATCAGGGGCCCAGCAACCTTCAAGGCAATAAGGAAGCTAGAAGGATGAACTGAGGCTTACCTTTCAGAACCTGGGTAATGTCACCTACAGATGAGAGCCCAGGGGACTGGAGGGAGCAGAGGAGCCCCAAACTGGCCTGAATCCCAGAACCTTTCTCAGGAGGCCCCGACTCCAGGATAAGCCTTCAGAGTGAATAATGAAGATAAAGACTGGCTATGTCACCAGGGTTACTTTTGGGGAGGAGGGATGCCCCTCCAAGGGGATATTGCATTTCATTTTATTTATTTTTGCGTTTCATTTTATTTAAATTCAATTAATTAACATATAGTATATTATTAGTTTCAGGGTTACTTTAAATCAGAACTCACAGATACTAAAGACTGGATCCAACTTTTAGGAAAGTTACCAAATTGTACATAGGCACCTTCTTTTTTATGTTAGATACACGATGTGTGAACACGGTATCAGTAAACATTTCTGCCTTCAGCCATGATGGACTAGGTTATACTCAACCAACTATCTCACCAAGAACCACTAGAAAAGTGGGATAGAATTCACCGTGAATCTGTTTGAAGGCATTCAAAAGCTAGCAAAAGGGTCAGGAATTGAGAGCCACAATCCTTAGTTTATGTTCCTTCCAGAAGCAGCTGCCAAGAGAATCATTTGAGTCTAAGGAAGTGATTAGAGGAAACATTAGTAGGGTAGTGGGGAACCGAGACAAGGAAGTGAAGGCAGCCCCAGAATGAGCAGTTGTCACGCAGTGATTATCTAAAGCTCGAGTCCATAAGGGAAATGTGGAATACCTTACGTCTCCGAGCTCCCTCCCAAACAGCGAGACAGCTAGAGTATAGACACTCCAACTATACTTTATTAGACCTTCATGACCCCATAATACCAAAAATCGACAATGATATTACAAGAAAGAAAAATTGTAGACCGATCTCTCTTGTGAACATAGCTACCAAAATCCAAAACAAAATATTATCACCCAAATCTAACTATAAGAGGATAATATATCACATCCAAGTTGAGTTTATTCCAAGCAGATAAGACTGGTTTCCATATGAAAATCAATCAGTGTAATTTATCCCACGAACAGAATAAAGGAGAAGATATGACCATTCATTAAAAATGTTATTTAATATTCAGTTTGGATATTAATTAACCATATTTTTATTTTTTAAAGGAGCAAAGAGCAAACAATACATGTTAATTTCCACTCAGCTAATTATGTGGCTCATTTTAAATCTTATAATTAGGTGAAAGTGTCCAGGGTAGAAGAGAGACTTACAGTAATTATAAGATCAAGCTTTAAGGGGCCTTGGGACATCTGGGGGGCTCAGTGATTGGGCACCTGCCTTTGGCCCAGGGCGTGACCCCGGGTCCGAGGATCAAGTCCCGCGTCGGGCTCCCTGTATGGAGCCTGCTGTTCCCTCTGCCTGTGTCTCTGCCTCTCTCTGTGTCTCTCATGAATAAATAAATAAAATCTTTAAAGGGCCTGGAGGAACCTCTTGAATGGGCATATCTATACCAAAAGTAACAACGACGGTCATAAAAGAAAATGCATTTATCTCATAAACCAGTGAGGCAAAACCAATTCTTCAAAAAATGGCAGGTTGGAAAAGATTGAGAGGAGGCAAGACTCAGGCCAAATGTAGGTATACTTTTGATGTAGGTTAGAGCAGTGCCATGTGTACGTCCAGTCAGGGGCTAGAACCCTAAGGGCCAGCGTAGAAGCACGAATCAGAGGATAAGCCATCACATCAGCCCAGAGAAGGAGAGATGCTACCTTAGCAACAGTCCAAGTGAAGCCTTAGAGGCTAATGTAGGTAGAGGCAGGAGAGTGGAAAGTGAGTTACTGTGCCAGGAGAGCCAACCACATCGGTAGGAATTCAACAGCAATGAAGTGAGGCTAGGAAAACACCAAATCTAGCTGGTAGCCTGCAGGTTAAGGCCCGTTCAGGCAGCTGAGCCTGCAGGGAGAGGTCCCAGAGGCAGACCCTGGCGTTGGAAAGATCCAGCACTATTCACACGGTTGATGACGTTTATGGAACATCTGCCACGGTGCAAGCACATTCCTTTCTCTCAACAAGGACAGCATCTGGCAGAGAGAGGCAGGCAAAGGAAAACAACAAAGGCGACACACTAAGGTACATGCAAAACTAGAGCAACTCAAAAAAAAATTTAAAAAAAAAACTAGAACAACTCAAAATGTATTTCATGAACATGAAGAGGCACCCACGTCTATACAGAGCTGCACTCCCCCATATGTTAGCCATTAACCACATGTGGCTACTTAAATTTAAATTAATTAAAATTAACTAAAATTGAAAATTCAGTTCCTTAGTCACACTAGCCACATTTCAAATGCTCAAAAGCCACATGTGGCCAATGGCTACCATATGAGACAATGTAAATATAGAATACTGCCACGGTGGCAGAAATTCTTCTGGACAGCACTAAATCCTAAAGAATTCAGAGAAGGTTTTTTGATGTCTAAGTTAAGTCTTTAAAAATGTATAGAAGTCAGGTAGGCAAAAAAAAAAATGCACAGAGCAAAAAGTAAGAAATCAATCTGTGGCTAAAATTAACAACACCTGTTGGTGAGGATGCTGAGAAAGGAAAATCCTTTTGCACTGCTGGTGGGAACGCAGGCTGGAGCAGCCACTCTGGGAAACAGTGTGGAGGTTCCTCAAAAAGTTCAAAATAGAGCTACCCCACAACCCAGCAATTGCACTACTGGGGATTTACCCAAAGGGTACAAAAATTAAGGATGCAGATTCAAAGGAATGCGTGCACCCTGAGGTTCGTAGTAGCATTATCAGCAGTAGCCAAACTATGGAGAGAGCCCAAGTGTCCATCACCTGATGAATGGATAAAAAAGATATGGGATAGATGTATAGATAGATAGATAGATAGATAGATAGATAGATAGATAGATAAATAGATATCGATATTGATATAGATGATATAGATATAGATATGTTCCATGATACGGGCTATTCCTCAGCCATCCTAAAGAATGAAATCTTGCCATTTGTCATGTCATGAATGGAGCTAGAGTGTATTAACACCAGGCAAAATAAGTCTGTCGAAGACGAATACCATATAATCTCGCTTATGTGAAATGTAAGAAAGAACAGATGAGCATATGGGAAGGGGGAAAAGAAAAAAAAAAGGAGAGAGGAAACAAACCAGAAGAGATTCCTAAGGATAGAGAACAAACTGAAGGTTGATGAAGGGGGCGGGGGGGGGCTAGCTGGGTGATGGATACTGAGGAGGGCACTTGTGCCGAGCACTGGGTGTGGTGTGCAAGTGATGAATCACTGAATTCTACTCCAGAAACTAGTATTGCACTGTATGTTCAGTAACTAAACTGTAAGTTTAAAAAATAAAAAGGAAATGAAATGAAATGAATCTGGAAATAGGCAGGAGCAGATCGTTTAGCCCCAAACGCCGCATAAATGAGCTTAGATTTTACCCCACTTGTAGGATGGCTCCAAGTCTCCTTAGTTCAACTCAGTCAGACATGCAGAGACAATGTGGGCTTTGGAACTACAGCTAAGGCAGCCTCACGAGCAGGTAAGAGGGTGCAGGCACGGGCTCCGGAGGGGGCCCTCGTCCCTCGGGTCACTGCCTGTGCTAAAGGGAAGGGTGTGCTGGAGCCAGCTCGTAGGGGCTGCCAGGAACCGAGCAGACACCCCTTCGTCACTCTGTGTTCAGTAAGAGCATGTAGATAAGTTGCAATCAGTCCTCGCAGATGTATTTATAGCTCAGAAATCAGCAAATACTATGAATTGGACTTTTTTTTACCAGCTGGTCACTGCTTCCTATTCCTGCAAGTAGGCTGGTCCCTAGGCTGGCCCCTCCTTCTGTGAGGGCCATGTGAGACTGCTCCCTGGCACCTGAGGTTGGGGGAGGCCCTGGAGAGGGGTGGCCCCCCCCCCGGTCTACCCAGGATCCAGGCCCTGGGGGGCAGAGCCTGGAGGTGAGGGTGTGTTGCTGGGGCCACCCAGAAAGTAGACGGGGCGGCCGTGAGGGCCTCTGTGCGAATCGTCGAGACCCCAGCGGCCGAGGCAGAGACCCTCTCATCTATGCGCCCAGGACAGGCCGGTTGGTCGGTCCTCACCTACCTGGTGTGGCCGGCTTCGTTCCTCGCTCTCGCCCTGCGTCCCAGGCGCTGGTCCGACGCAGGCGGCCGGCTAACACCTGGAGATGCCCCGACTTTCCGCCGAACCTTCCAAGTGATTCTCCACTGGACTCGGGGGCCCCTTGCCTTTGCAATGGTGGGCCCGGGGCCACCCCCCAGCTCTCAGCTCAGTGCACGGTGTGAAGGTGGGGGCCGCCGCGGGAGACATGGGGAGGCCTTACACCAGCCCCATGGCTTCCGGGGCACAGATCTGTCGGTAGTTCTTTCCAACTTGGCCTGTTTTTCCTTTAGATGTCAGTTTTGTGGTAGTAATTCACGCCTTAAGGGTGTCTAACATTCTCTTTAGCCCAAAACATGTCCTAGTGTCCTTTCAACTGGCATACACTTGGGTATATTCCCATGTGAGAGGTTTAAGATTTATGGAATTTTGGATTTATTGGACTTAAAGATTTATAAGGTTCAAAGTGATCCATGATCCCAAGATCCATCTGAGGAATTTTGTCCATGCTAAATCCCACAGAATATAGAGAACTCCGAAGAAAAGAAGGTCACCCCCGGACCACCGAGGACGAGGCCTTGCAAACAGTGGCAAAGGTACAAGTTACAAACCCTCTGAGTCTACTTGGACGCCCCCCACCCCCACCCCAAACCCTTTTAATGGGGCCATGAGTCCGCTCTGGGGAGGGGGTTCCAGCTGAGGAGAAAGCTCACGTCGGAGCAAGAGGCTACAACACCGTGTGGCTTTCTCCAACAATTCCCAACCCAACGTCTATAGAAAGAGAGGAGACCAATGAGCTTAGGGTTTGAATTCTACGGGTAAACGATGGAGGGGGTCAGTGGGCAGAGGAATGGGCAGAGCAGTTCAGGTGAAGATGCACGGCATGGCCAGTATGGGGGGGGGGGGACTGGAAAGGGTTGAAAGGCTGAGAGAGGGTGACCAGGGTCAGAAAAGAGCAGAAGACGTAGAGAAGGAGGCCAAGCAGGAGGGAGGCCACGGGAAAGAAAAAACAACAGATGTTTGGGGTAAAAGGGTAGAAAATTAAGGCTAAATGTGGGAGCTGTTTCCAGCGACAAACAATGGAAGATGTGACCCAGATGTAAAGACGCCTGTAAAGCAGGCAGCTTTAGAGAACTAGAAGTGAAAGTCCGGGGAAGTTCAGGAGCAAGGCCAAATTTGGGACAGGAAAGCTACAGGACCTCAAATATCCCGGGTTGTGGTGGGCTTCGCCTTTAGCACGATGACTAAGCTCCATTTGGGTCTTTAGCGAGGAAGGCCGGTGAGCTCCCGCTTACCAGTGGGTCTCTCTGGGGCGGAGAGGGGCGTCCATCTGGATACCTGAGTCTCAAAGGAAAATGTCCTTTTACATGACAAGAGGGACCTGGCAACCAAGGACCAGCAGAGGGGAGTCGGGAGGAAGCCAGTCGTCCTCCCGCCCCTTCTCCAGCAGCGGTCCTCAGGCAGGAGACGAGGTGGGGGGGGGGGGACTGCAGAAGTGGCATCCGTGGGCCTTGAGCCAGTTTCATGAGGACCAGGACTCGGAAAAGCAAGTCTGGAAATATGGGAGATGTTGAGGAATTTGCGCACAAGGCCCGAACACGATGAAGAGCGTGCCGGGAAGGAGGATGGATGCGGACGACCCGGAGCTGAGTAGCTACAGAACAAGGAGGGAGGACAGAGACTGAGAAATCACGAGAGGAGGTGCGCAGCACGGGAGGAGGTGGGTTGACTGTTATGGTGATAAAGGACCACCGAGAAGGGAGGCCCGGCTGCAAGGGACGGGCAGGGCTGGGGGCCGCACAGAGCAACTGAGGCACTTGCCTGGAGCACACAATTTTAGGGGGTGCCCAAAACCCTCATTATCCAAAAATAAAATTGTATTGCAAATTTTCAAAAATCAAAATGAATGTCAAAAAATCCACAGTGGGCAAAATAGCAACATTTTTAAATGAAGACAGGCTCGGGATCCCTGGGTGGCGCAGCGGTTTAACGCCTGCCTTTGGCCCAGGGCGTGACCCTGGAGACCCGGGATCGAGTCCCACGTCGGGCTTCCTGCATGGAGCCTGCTTCTCCCTCTGCCTGAGTCTGTGCCTCTCTCTCTCTCTGTGACTATCATAAATAAATAAAAATTCAAAAAAAAGTGAAGACAGGCTCTGTGTGGTGCAGTAATGACTGTCATTTCCAGGAAGCCCACTGTTCCCAGGCCCTGCCTGTCGAGCCCACCACTGGGCGGGTTCATGAAGGTTGACACCGGGATGCAGTGGCGGGCGACACTTTGAGTACCGCGGGGCTTTACATAGAGTCAGGGGCGCTGGGGGCGCTGGGGCCTGACAGGTGCTGTGGGTGGGGAGGGGCCATGGGTTCATTTCATTTATTCAGCATCGAAACCCACGAAACGTGCTACTATGACCTAGATGAGGACAAGAGTCGCAGGGTATCCAGTAACTTAGGGAGACGGTACGGGGAGTCCCCCCCAGGCTCCAGTGGTGTCCGATGGCCACTGCGTTTCTCCTTCACCTGCCCCTCGCCACCCTGTCCCCTGGACTCTAAGCCACTCAAAGGCAGGGGCTGTGTTCCCCTCACTGTTGTCCCTTGAGGTTTAACCCTCCCCTGCCGTACGCTGGACACCCACCAAATAAGTCCGTCTTTCACGTTGCTCAGGCCAAAACCTTGGAATCGTCCTTTGTTCCGCTCTCCCTATCACATCCCATCTAACATCAGCAAATCCCACCTTTAAACATACGCAGGATCTGACCACTTCCTGCCGCGTCCGCCATCCCCATCCTGATCTGAGCCACCGTCCACGCTCCTGAATTGTTGCAACAGCCTCTACCAGCCTCTGCAGTTTCAGACCTTGTCCTCCCATTGATCTTGTAAAAACGTAAAGCAGATGGTTTATCAGCTACTGAGAACGCTCCAATAGCTCCCTACCGTTCTCAAAGTAAAAGCCCAGCTCCCTGGAGGGGCCTCCGGATCCTATAACCAGGGTATCCTCTCCACCACACACCTCAGCTCCAGCCATAGTGACCTCGGTGTTTCTTAAATGTGCCGTGTGTGCTCCTGCCTCAGGACCTTTGCACGGGTCCCTTTGCCTGGCATCTCTAGCCTCAAATGTCTTGGTGGGTGAGACATACCCTCCAGGTAACGGGGTCCACCTGGAGAGCACTGCAGGGGAAGCAGGCCGCCTAAAAAAAAAAAAAAAAAAAAGTTGGGTTGGCTTAGAATCATATAATCATAGAATGTTAAAGGAGAAAGACCTTATAAGTGAAGGCATCTTAATCTTTATGTGTCCCGGAGCCCTCGACGAGTCCGATGAAGCATGGAACCTCTCCTGAGACTAATGCTTTCAAACGTATAATCTAAATAAGCACAATCACGGGGAAACCGATTACATCAAATACAGCCATCAAGATGTTTTTAACACTTGGTGACGCTTGAGCAGCCTCATCCCCTGGGCAAAGGCCGAGGCGCCACAGACCCATAAAAGACGGGTCCCGGGTGGCTCCGCCGGGACAGTGTTGGGCTCTTTCTATTTCTTTGTAAAGTTGTTATTTATTTACTCACGAGAGACACAGGCAGAGGGAGAAGCAGGCTCCCTGCGGCGACCCGACCTGGGAGCCCCAGGGTCCCGCGAGCCACCAGGCACCCCAGCCCTGGGCCCTTGATGTCAGCTGGGGTCATGATCTCCGGGGTGGGACTGAGCCCCACATCCAGCTCCCCACCGAGCAGTCTACTACTACCCTCCCTCCCTCCCTCACTCATATGCAAGCTCTCTCTCTCTCCAAAATAAATAAATCTTTAAAAGAAAAAAAAAAAAAGAACGCCTTTGGATTCTCACGGCTTTTTTGCATCTGGGAAGACACAGGAACACCCAGGTTGGGCGGGGGGGGCCACTCACCACCGTCGCCCAAGGCGCACGCCCGCCGGAGGAGCCCCCCATCCTCTCTTGCTCTGCAGGCCTCTGCGTCAGCGCAGGCAAGTGAGACGTGAGCCAGACTTGGAAATCCTCAGGGTGTTAAGGGGAAACTTCGGCTGAATTCACAGAAGAAAAAGACAAACCCAACTAGGCCTCAAAAAGGTTCCCAACACAGTAATTACCTGCGAAGGAGGAGAGCGGTAGATCTGGGAAGTGTGTCTACTTCGGGCCGTGGGCTACATGAAGGAGGCGGAGGGGATCCCCAGGATTCAGGCAGTGGGCTTGGGGCGCCCCAGCAGCACTGCCTGGGAGGGGGACGGAGCCCCCTTCACACCCCGCTCTTTCTTCCACCTGCGGCACTCCTCTCCCTCACACCTCCCTTCTGTTCTCCACCCCAGGACCACCTAATAATGTGTGGGACTCAGAGCAGAGTGAAGACCGGAGATCCCTTGTTCAGAGGTCACCAAAAATCGTCAAGATGGCCAAAGCAGAACAGCAAGCGGGGCCAGGGCCGCTGTGTGGGTCCGCATCCCTGCAGCAGGCCCTGCCTGCCCGCCTCCCCTGCGCCCCGTTTCCAGGCATCCGACTCTCTCTTCCAGATGACATCCCCCCGCCCCCCGCCCCCCGCCCCCCCATGCAGACATTCGGATTCCAGAACCCAGGATGATCAGGGCTACGGAAAACCCTGAGGCCAGCCACTCTGCTCTCCACGCTTGTGAAAGGGGGATCACGGGGGCACACGGATGGCTCCTTGTCTTCCTGCCCACCGGCCCGCAGCCCCCCCACATGGAATCACCACCTGTTCCCTCCTCAATTCCACAACTTTGCTAATTAAACCCATCCGAGGAGGGGTTCCTTCGGTCTCCCACTCCACCTGACTGCAGAAAACACTAAGGGAAAAGAAGACAAAGCCCAGAGACAGAAATAGTCTTAAATAAGCCAACTGCGATATTGAATCTGCTTCCCCATAAGGTAGGGCCAGGAGTTGCACAGCCCAGGGGACACCGCCTTGTAGAAATGGAGGGAGAACGGTGGTAAGAAAAAAAACATGCAGATTTTAGCTCTTGCGAAATTTTGCTTGCTAAACCGGTATTTGCCAGACACCGTTGCGGATATTAATGATACAACAGTAAGTAAGGCGAAGTTCCTGATCTTAAGGGCCCCTTGAGGAAGTTAGAGTATAAAGTATAACAAAAAAAAGCATTTTTTAAAAAAAAAAAAGGCAGGCTATTAAATTGTGTATACCTGTAACCTTAATTGTGTCTCTAAAAATAGTGCAATGAAATTTACCTAAGTCAGCCCTAAAAAGTGGCTTCGCTGGCTCATGAAATAGCAGGTCATTTTATGGTTCTTATCTTTTAATGTAATTTTCATTCTTTATTACACTTGTAATACATACATACATTTGTGAGACCAAAAAATTTTTGTTTTAAACTGTTTATTTTCATCACTAACAAGCTGTGTTTTCTGATTTTTTTTGACACACCTTTATTTATTATTTATGTAATCCACAGACATTATTATTTTCAGGTGTACACCCTAGTGACTCAACCGCTGTACGCATTGCAAAATGATCACCCCAGTGAGCCTCGTTGCAATCCACCCCCATGCAAAGCTAAGACAATATTATTGACTCTACATTACCTCCCTGTGACTTATTTTAAAACTGAAAGTTTGTATTTCTTGATTCCCTTCACCCATTTTGCCCACCGCCCCCCAAACCTCCCGTTTCTGGCAACCACCATTCTATTTCCTGTATTGACGAGCCTGGGTTTTGTTCTACTTGTTTTGTTTTTTTAGGCTCCACATATAAGTGAAATTGTAGGCTAGTGAGACCAAATAATTAGTGTTTATACCTTTTGACAATGTATAGAATTTTTATGAAAATTCCCTATTCTTATTCCCTAAAGAAATGACCTTAACTATGAATAAATTTGAGGATTACAGTGTTATCATAGTGAAGAATGGACAGCATTTTGCTCAACATCCTTCCTAGATGCTGCTACTGGGATTTAGAGATCGCACCACCAGGTGGCACTCGGGAATCCCCGACTGGTGAGTCCGGCTCCGCGCCGACCCCAGCCCAGGGCTGTGGGACTGGCCACCGGGAATCTTCCTCACGCTCAATTCACCATGTTACCCCTCCCCGGCCCCGCCAAAACACATCCCGCTTTTAGAAATAAATGATTTTTAAAAGTAAATGAACAAAGGTGAATGCACACCGTAGCAAAACACGTGAGACAACCCCAATGCCCATCGGAAGAGCGTTGAGGGCAAACATTTGGTATTTAAGGTGAGGCTCTACATCGACATGGAAGATGTCCGTTATATGTTACTTTATGTGGAAAGAAAGAGCACTAATATGAACGATAATTTGTTATAAAAGCACATCCGGAGTCAGGTGGTCTGGGGTCAAGTCCCTATTAGCTGTGGGATCTTGAGCAAGCGTCTTAACCTCTCTGGGCTTCGTGCATAAGGTGGCCTCACTGAGTTTCTGTCAGGTGTTACGGGGAAAGCCCTGAGAACAGGGCCCGGCATATATTAAGCTCCTAGTAGGTGTCGGCAACCCTTACCACGTACAGTTGACCCCACTGCCTCTACGTGTCCCTTATGTCCATAGCGGACACTTGCACTTGCCAGAGGCCAAGGATCAGAGTGTTACAAGGCTCTGATATCTGGGTGGTGAGATCACAGCTGGTACTTTCGGTAAAGCGCTTAATAGTTTGAGGAGACAATTCTGTTGGCGGCCCTATAGGCCCCAATGTAAGAGATCTCTAGTGAGAGCCTCCCTAACCGTATTTCTAAGACAAACTGAAAGATTTTTAGAATTTTTTATGAAGGAACAAGTAAATCATTGTTTTAAAATAGATTCTACACTGTAACCCTAATAATTTCCCTTGTTCCCTCTTCTCGATTCCATCGCTCCCCTTGCCAGAGCTGCTCCGGGCAGCGTGTGTGTGCCCCATAGGCCAGCGGGTCCCCCGTGGGCCCCAGCCACCCCAGCCCGGCCCCACTCCTTGCACTGCCCCAAAGCCCTCCCCAAAGTCCTCCCGGCTCCGAAGGCCCCCGCGAGGCTCCCCGGCCCAGCATCTCTCCCCCTTCCCACCCCACTTCCCTCCAGCTCCTTCTGGACCAAGGAACAGCCTCTTCAAGCGCCTTCCTCTTAATTTTTCATCAGCCTGTGTCCTTGTCGCAGGGACCCCCACTCCTCCCCCCACTCCTTACGTCTTTTCTTTGCAACCTTGCTGATTCCTTCGAAACCCACAATTTAAATGTCAAAACCCTGATGTAGAGCAGAGCATTTTGTTTGGAGAATTAGCAGCAAATTGTGCATTTACGACCGCAACCCCGGGACCAAGGCAACTGCACCCCGCCCGCTCTCAACACAAAACCTGACCCGGTTACTGAGCTCCTGGCCCGTAGCTGCAGCCCGCGCCCCAACACCGGGGCCCAGTAAGCGCCCCAGGAGCAGCCTCAGCACTTGGGCCTCGGAGGCAGCGACTCGCAGCTGCAGCAGAAGCCCCACAGCAGACCCCTCTGCCCGTGCAAAGGCCCAAGTTCTGCCCGCAGGCTGCGGCACCCACAGCGGCTTCCTTGTTAGAGCCATTGGAAGCAACTACTGCTACACTTCTTTTCTTTAAAAAAAATATTTATTTATTCATTCATTCATGAAAGACACAGAGAGAGGTAGAGACCCAGGCAGAGGGAGAAGCAGGCTCCGTGCGGGGAGCCTGACGTGGGACTCGATCCCAGGACCCCGGGGTCATGCCCTGGGCCAGAGGCAGATGCTCCACTGCTGAGCCACCTGGGTGTCCCATAATTTTTTTCTAAGTGAAGTAAGAAGCAGCTACAAAATTTAATTAATAAAAATGTATATTGCAGCTAAGATAATGGAACAATTTCGTAAGGAGAAAATACAATAATAACTTCTGATTGTACTCTAATCAGCCTTAGTGATTAAGGTTGGTTTATAAAATAACTTAAAAATAAGCTTTATAGGGGCACCTGGGTGGCTCAGTGGTTGAGCATCTGCCTTTGGCTCAGGGCGTGACCCTGGGGTCCCGGGACCGAGTCCCACATCGGGCTCCCTGCATGGAGCCTACTTCTCCCTCTGCCTGTGTCTCTGCCTCTCTCTCTCTCTCTCTCTCTCTCTATGAATAAATAAAATAACATCTTTAAAAAAAAATCTGTATTTCCTGTACCTATCTGCTCATTTCTAAAAATCTGTTAAAAGCTCCAGAATATATGGTTAAGTGAAGAAAACAAGATCTGGGAATGTTGTAGACTATGCTACAGCTTATATGAAAACAGAGGACACAAATATATTTGCTTCTATTTAATAAATATGTATGTTTTTTAAACAACAGAAGGACAACCACAAAGTAAGAATAGTAATACCTACCTGGGGAAGTGGGGGAAGAAATAAGGTAGAGAAGAAACAGACAGTAACTAGACTTCCTAAGATGGGTCTTGTTTGGTAGATTTAACTTCAAGATCATGTGAATGTTTAAATAATTCATAAGGAAAAGCAATACTCAAAATTTAAAAAATGAAAGGAAACAGGGATCCCTGGGTGGCGCAGCGGTTTGGCGCCTGCCTTTGGCCCAGGGCGCGATCCTGGAGACCCGGGATCGAATCCCACGTCGGGCTCCCAGTGCATGGAGCCTGCTTCTCCCTCTGCCTGTGTCTCTGCCTCTCTCTCTCTCTGTGACTATCATAAATAAATAAAAATTAAAAAAAAAATTAAAGGAAACAAATGAGTGTAAATGTGTATCCAGTTGGTGGCAAAACCACCAAAGAGAAACCATTCTAAGTGACTTAAAAACAGTAATTTCAGTGGCGTCCTCTGTGAGATACAGCCTACAGATGTGAGAGGCTATTGAAAAAAAAAAAAAAACTAATAAGGAAGTCTTGGAAATTTTGAGTTTATGCTGTTCATATCTGAGATTATCACTTGGGATAAAACAAATGAGTAACAATGTGATGTTCCAATTCTCTCATTCCCAATGTTACTGAGAAATGGGATTCTTGGTATGGAAAGAAGGAAGAAAATACAAAATCTGAGATTTGTTTCAAATGAATATGGGGGAGAGGTGTAAGAAATAAGATGAAAACAGAATGACCATAAAGTGATCATTGTTGAAGCTGGGAAATGAGTACAGGGGGGCAAGGGGGTCATTGGCTTTCCTCTCTACATTTATACATGTTTGAAATTTTCTTTAATAAAAAGTTTTTGAAATCTAAATTGCCCACTAATAAACAGCTGCAATGTATTGAACACTTAATATGAATTTTTTTATTTGACCTAGACAACAAATGTGTGGGGTAGGCACTATTACTATCATGTCCATTTTAGAGATAAAGAAACTGAGGCAGAGAGGCTAATGAAGGTATTGAAGATTCCACAGCTGAGACAAAAAGATTCAAATTCACCATATTAACCACCATCCTGTAAGTAGGTTTTCTGGAGACTTCATAATGGTGCTGAGTTCCGGGTCTAGATTTTCACCGAAAACAGAAGCTGTCCTTGGGGACAGTTGGTATCTGGGTTTCAGTCATTTAAAAACTGTTAAATCTCCAAAATACATAACAAAAGTCATTAGGGATAAGAGCAGCTAGTCTAAGCCACGTCAAGGAAAAAGTGGATCTCGACTTCTATTCATAATAAAAGGCCATTTAAACCAGCACATTGGGACGCTGGATGGCTCAGCGGTTGAGCTCTGCCTTTGGCTCAGGGCGTGACCCCGGGGTCCTGGGATCGAGTCCCTGCATGGAGCCTGCTTCTCCCTCTGCCTGGGTCTCTGTCTCTCTTGCTGTGTCTCTCATGAATAAATAAAATCTTTAAAAAATAAATAAAAATAAAAAAATAAGTAAACCAACACATTATCCCCCAAAAGTATTTACTGAGCTTCCAAGGAATGAAAAAGCAAGCGTGATACTTAGACACAGGCAAGAAGACAACTGGTCCTTATGGGGGTACAAATTCGAATATAAAAATCTGAACAATGGCGAGCAGTCTGCTTCTTAGATCCCCCGACTGTGAAGTCGGGTCCGTTTCCAGGAGCGAGCAGAGCTGCGGCCACCTGCGGGGCCACCTGGTGGCTTTGCTGGCCCTTAGGGGACCTGGGCGACCAGGAGGAGAGCTGAAGAGGAGCGGCACCACCTCCAACCATCCACAGCTGCAAAGAGATTAAATGTCTCCGTGAGACCGTAAAGGGGACTTTTCAGCAACAGAATGAGTCAGACTTAGAATGACTTATTACCAAGTTTTTAAAAATTCGCCTGGAGAGCATCCCGGGTCTAATTTAAGGGCAGCGTTACGTGCCCCCGGACGCAACCAGGACAGCCATCCTTACGGCTCCGCTGGTATCTGAGAACCCAGACGTGACGGCTCCGACGTGGATATACAGCTTTGAGGGTGAAAACCGTTATCTCCTCTAAACATTCTGTTCTGGGAGGAAATCGCTTTTTATACAGCAAGAGGCCAGCCTAATGCTTTCCTCTTTTCTCAGAAACAATGATGCAGTATTTACAAGGATCCTTCAGACACCAGAGATAAAATACGTGATCATAAAAAAAGGAGAGTTTTAAATCTTACTAGATTCATGGGGGAAGTGAGTGTGGAATGGATTTTCAATAGCCCTTTCCCCATCTTGAAAGATATACAACCAGAGTTGTCTTATCACAATGGTATTTCAAGCCTGTCACATGGTAATAAACGGTTAAAAGAGAGAGAGAGAGAGGGAGTACAGAAAATTCAGAATCAATTGCTGTTTAATGCAAATGCTCTGGTAAAAAATGAAAACCTTAGGGGGGGCGAAAAAAACCCACATAGATTCTCTTCTAATACCTAAAGGGGTTTTAAAAAAAGAGAACAATAAAATTTGAAAAAAATATGTAGTAATATAAATGTAGGTAAATTAGGAAATCTGAAATTATTGTCCTAGATTTTCTGTTTTAATCATTTTCTTCCACTAAAGAGAACGTGTCAATACCTTGTACACGGTCTGAGGAACAAGAGCTGTTGAAACGCCCAAAGGAGAAAAGCAACCTCACAGAGGCAGAGAAGGGCTTGGAGGTTGTCAGAGGTGGGCGGTGGAGATGGGCAAAATGGGCGAAGAAGGTCAAAAGGTACAAATTTCCGGGTATAAAATACGTCAGTCATGGGGATGTGATAATACACAGCGGAGTGACTGCAGTTCATGATACTGGCTGGCAGGTGTGGAAGTTTCTAAGAGACCAAACCTTGAAAGTTCTCATCACAAGAGAAAGAATTGTAAGGGCGTCGTGTCGGATGTTAACTTACCGTGGTGATCAAAAAAAATAAAAAATTAAAAATAAATAAATAAATAAAAACTTACCGTGGTGATCATGTTGCAACACGCACAAACACAGAATCACTGTGTTGTCACCTGGGACTAATACCACGTCACGGCAATCATATCTCATGAAAGAAAAGATGAAAAATGCGTTCAAGTGACACAGCGTTGGGCATAGTCCGCGTGTATAAGCACGTGGGGCATCAATAAACAGGAAGTGACAGAGGGACTTAAAGCCCCAGATCTTTCCTCTCTGACCACCCAAAGAGAACCCTGGGACACACGAAGGCTACTGAAAAGGGCGGACAGTCAACCTCCAAGAGCTAAAGCTGGCCCCCCGTACCAACCGGCCTGGACAACAGATGCTATTAGGGTGCCTTTCCCCCCGTAGAGGTGCACGTTTACCCCACGGCTTGATGGTGTGCACCCTGAGCCTTTCTTTATTAACATGATCCATCATAATAAAAGACTTTTCCCCTCAGAAGATCCAGGAAGCTCCAAAGGGTTATTTGCCATAGTTACAGCAAATTGCCACCTCACTACGAATGTATGTGCTCAGATTTTTATTACCTTTTCCCCGCATTCCATTGTTGATTGTGTATGTGTGCTTCACCAACAGAAAAGATTCTATTTTATTTCCGCGTCTCTATGTGACAGAAGTAGCCACACAGAAAAGGGACTTAAGAAAATAATGGGGAAATGTACATTATATCCTTTTTTGAGGTCCTCAGACCCTCACTGCAGCTTGACCCCCCTTTCGAGAGCCCCAGGGGTCGGTCCTTCTATCGTGCCTGGCAAACAACACAAGATGAACGTCCAAGGGTTTTCCCCGCCGTCATTTCCTCAATACCTTTTAATATCTGCCATGCACCTGACCCGTAGCCTTTCTAAGGTGGCTCTCTTCCATCCAGGGGTGTGCCGGTAAATGTTTGACAACCAGTTATCAGGGCAGGAAAGCAGGGAGGGAGACCTGCTGTGTAGCACTTGCCAATTTCTGTGGTGTAAATACTCTCCGTGCAGCTGATTCCAAGCTGCCGATGCAACCCCGCTGAGCTCGGGATTGAGGAGAGATGCACATAATTGGCTCTCACGACCAACTCCAGCTCACCTCTGGTTTACGTCTCATCAATAGGCCAGTCGTCAGCATGATCTTGGAGTTGGACAGAGCTGGAATGTCTCCTAACTCTAGCGCTGGGTGACTTTGGGCAGCATATTTAACCTCTCTAAGCTTCCATTCTTTATCCATAAGCTGGAAGTAATAACAGTAGCTACTTCCTGGTTCTTGAGTGTTGGAAAGAAGATAATGCGTATAAAGTGCTCATCATAGTGACTAGCACATAGGTAGGGCTCGTATATCATAGATAGCATATTAGCCCCTGGGGCTCCTGGGCGGCTCAGTCAGTTACGCATCAGACTTTTGATTTTGGCCTAGGTCATGATCTCAGGGTCATGAGGTCAGCCTCACATCGGGCTCTGCGCTGGACGTGGAGCCTGCTTGCCACTCTCCCTCTCTCCCCCTGCCTCTCTGTTGCACACTCACGCCCACTCTCTCTTTCTTCCTAAAAAAAGAAAAAGATAGAAAGAAATATTAGCCACTATCATCATCACCATCATCTTTGTTAATCACTTCAGGGGTCACCATTCAGTGCTTTGGTAGATGATCAGCCACCGCCTTTCCCACCTGCACAGCCTGCCGCAGGCAACCTTACCTTACCTGGCTTATTGTACGCTTACCTGCCCAAGCATTACATACGACAATCCTGGTATATCTTTGTTATTCAACTTCAGACTAGCGGGAGATAGATTTGGAATATTTGCCATTGAGAAGGAACAGAACTAATTTTCTTCTGTAACAGGAAAAGAGAAAAGGAACCTGCATTTGTTGAGTATTTACTTTGACTCATGTGGCATATTGTGTTGGGCGTTTTGTCTGTTACCTCTTTTGATCCTCGCGATAACCTGGACACATTAAATATTAGTCTCAGTTCAATGGATAAGAAAACTAAAGCTCAAAGAGATTAAGGAACTTGCCCGAGGCCATATAGCTCGCGGTACAAGGCCAGGGTTGTTTGCACTCACCGAGATGTTAACCTCGGCAAGCAGGCCCAGGTGGTAAGACGACCGGCTAAGGCACTGGCTGCCACAACTAACCAGGAACGGATGCATTGGATAACCACGATCAAACTTAGCCTGCTGTAATGGAAACCCAATTACGGTGTCTAACAGAAAGATTCTTTTTTGCTCGTGTATCAAGAAATCCAGAAGGAGGCCGATCAGACAGGGCACCACACCTGAGGAAGTTCTCAAGGTCCCAGCCTCCTTCAGCCTTCAGCTCCTCAGTCTTCAGCACGTGACTTTCTTCTTGACAGGCATACGAGGGCCACCCCACCTCCAGGTGTTTCATCTATGTTCCAGAGAGATAGAAGTAAGAAGACGCTTATCTTCTAAGTGTGCTCCTTTCTGATAAGAGAAATAATCATTGTCCCAGAACCATCATCCTGTGGACTTTTGCTTACATTTCATTCTGGATTCTCTGGATCGTTTGCAACTAGGGGTCGCCGGAACTAGGTCATCAGGCCATCCCTCGTTGCAAAGAATCCACAGAATTATGACTTTTCAACTGGGAGCAGTAATGCTCTAACGCCACTGAGTTTCCACAATGAAGGAGAAAGGAGAGACTTGAACACGAAAAAAGCCAGCAGAGGTCCTCCAGGGATCCTCAGAGCGGCCCATAGTTTTTTCAGGATTGCAAGAAGAACACAGAAATAGCACAGAATCTTCAAGTGGAAAGAACTTCGAGATCATTGATCTAGTCTGATTTCCTGCCTAACGAAGGAACCCCTTCTACAGATTCTCTAACAAATGGTCATCCAGCTTCTGTGAAAACAAACAACGTAAGCAGCGTCCGGATGCTTAACTGTAACATGTGCAAAAACTAGGCTAGGCGTCCTAGCAATAAATTGCCTAGAGAACTGTGGTCGAGAGCCAGAAAAGAAAAATAGAAGAAACAATGCACAGTCCAACCAGACAATGAAGGGGAGTTCTACAGTCCAGGGGAGGCAGTGCAATGTTCAGCTAGTCCCAATCATGCAATAAAAAGATTCCCACCCAGTCAAAGTGTGTTCCAGGGACTTCTGGGGGCGTCTCAGACACTTTCAAGGGGCTCCATTAGGTCAACCTATTTTCACAATACTACTAACAAATTATTGGCCTTTTTCCTCTCTCATTCTGTTACTAGTATACTGTAAAATTTGCCAGGAAGAGATTTGCAAAATTGTAAAATAATGGCACTTTAATTTTTTTTTAAATTCCTTTGGCATTAGAAAAAATAGGGTTTTTCTCCCATAAAATCATATTATTTATGTTAAAATGGAATGGGTTTAATGGAATGGGTTTAAAGGAATCAATGAAAATATTTTTTTAGATTTCTCAGATTTAACTTCTATTACAGTAAATATCAGTAGTTATAACCACATAAGCAAAAGCTTTCTGCAGTTCTCCATAATTTCTAGACGTATTAAAGGATTCTGACACCAAAACGTTTGAGAACCACTGCTCTAATTCATAATCCAATTGCAGACGGGGGTGGTTGAGGACCAGTAACCCCAGCCCAGCTGGGATGGTAAATCTGCTCATGGGATAAGTGACTCTTGTAATACTTAGAAGTCACTGAAATAAGAACAAGGATGATAAAGTGACCAAATATATTATTAATTCTTTTATGGTAAGTTTGGGAATAAGTTTTATAAACATTGAGAAAATCTTTGTGTGTTTGAATTTAAAGTGAAATGCTTAAGAGGATCTGGCATATTACAGAAATTGACATATTAACCCTGTGATTTATTGAAACTTTCTTTTTTCCCCCTGATTTTAGAATGTGTAACTGAATTTGATTACGTTTATAAATAGTATTGAAACACTTAAGATATACTACGTTTAGAAATCTGTATTGTCTTAGTTCATTCAGCCTGCAAAGACAAGAATACCATACGCTGGAGAGCTTATAAACAGCAGAAATTTATTTCTCGCAGTTCGAGAGGCTGAGAAGTCCAGAATCGAGTCGCTAACGAACTCAGCGTCTAGTGAGAGCCGGCTTCCTGGGTCACAGAGAGCCATCGTTTGCTGTGTCCTCGCACGGTGGAGGGGGTAGGAGTCTTTCTCTCTAGCCTCTTTTATAAAAGCGCCAATCCCATTCATTCAATCCCGTTCGCCTCCGCAGCTACCAGAGTCCCACCTGATATCATCACCTTGGGATTGAGGATTTCAACATGGTGAATTATGGGGGGATACGTATAATCATTCCATAGCATGTGTATTAATTTAAGTGTATTTAGATTTATAAGAGTTGCTTAAATGCTTAGATTTTGATTCAAACCTAACAAAGCAAAATGCCCTGCATTTGCATTGCTTGAGATATTCACATGTATATACAGTAGTTTATCAATGCCAAGATGCACACTTTTTTCTCATTTTAACAAACCTACAACCTGAGAGTCTTACAATCAATGTGATGAGATAGCGTTGGCAGTGTTTTCCCTTCCTTGGCAGTACAGAAGCTAGTGGTGCCTCTTACAACTGCTGGCATCTTAGATTGGACACTATGACATCACACTTGTAATATTGGTTTGAAACGTTTAGGGAAACACAGTAAACTAGTTTTATTGAGGAGAGTTTAATCTGTCGAATTTACAAATCAATGGAACATTGATTTTAAAAGCAAGTGAAACCAATTTTCTTCCATTTTTACAAAAATTCACAAGATATATTTAAAAATAACAAGGCTTAAAAAAACAAATACTTCCAGTTTTTTAAAGATATTTATTCATTTATTTGCTTATTTATTTGTTTGTTTATTTATTTATTTATTTATTTATTTATTTATTTGAGACACAGAGAGAAAGACCATGAGCAGGAAGAAGGGGCAGCAGAGAAGGAGAAGCAGACTCCTTGCTGAGCAGAGAGCCCGGCTCCGAGCTCCATCCCAGGATCTGAGATCGTGACTTGAGCCGAAGGTGGACACTTAACCCACTCAGCCATCCAGGTGCCCCATCCAGTTTATAATCCTAATAAATTAGACATTAATTCAATGCAACAAATCTGGGCAGTCCTTCCCATGCACAATACCACGTTAGATAATAAAAAATACATATACTGGCCTCTGCCCCAGTTCCTGGCAAAGGGCTCCTGAACGCCTTGTAAACTCCTAAGCCGTAAGACCACTAGGAGCATCTTTTGTTCTAATGAGGTGACTCTGGGGCTCCTGATAGGGGCTGGTCACCAGACAGACCAAGCCATGATTAGAAGCTTGAAATGTTCGGGGATCCCTGGGTGGCTCAGCGGTTTGGCGCCTGCCTTTGGCCCAGGGCGTGATTCTGGGGTCCCGGGATCGAGTCCTTCATCGGGCTCCCTGCGTGGAGCCTGCTTCTCCCTCTGCCTGTGTCTCTGCCTCTGTGTGTGTGTGTGTGTATGTGTGTGTGTGTGTGTGTGTGTGTCTATCATGAATAAATAAATAAATCTTAAAAAAAAAAAAAAAGAAACTTGAAATGTTCAATTCTACTCCCCTACACACGCTTGTCTAGAGAGGGGAGAAGGGCTGGAAACGGGATTAATGATTGACCATGCTTAAGTGATGAAGTCTCTATAAATCCCCCAAAATATGAGATTCAGTGAGCTGCTAGATTGGTGGACAAATCCATGTACCAGGAGGGTGACACTAACTCCATGAGGACAGAAGCTCCTGTCCTCAGGATCCTCCCAGACTTCACCCAGCATATCTCTGCATCTAGCTGTTCTTCTCTATCCTTGATCACATTTGTTAATAAACTGGTAAATGGTAGGTGAAGTGTTTCCCTGAACTCTGAAAGCCTCTCTAGCAAATAGCCAAACCCAAGGAGGAGGACTTCATGGAAACCTCCAACTTGTAGCCATATCTGACAGAAGTTATGCGTGACCTGGGGACCTTCTACCTCTGATTGGCATCTGAGGCCCCTAACCTGTGGGAGCTGATGCTATTTCCAGGAAGATAGTCCCAGAATTAAATTCATTTGTGGGACACCTAGCTGATGTCACAGAGAATTGCTTGACCTAGCTGATGTCGCAGAGAATTGCTTGGTGGGAGAAAGCCTCCACACGTTGGTGACCGCAAGTGTTGGAAGCCAAGAGTTCTGTGTAAGTAGTAAATGGAACACAGAGGAAAAGGAACTGGTTGTTTTTTGTTTTTTGTTTTTTGTTTTTCTAATACAACCACCGCCCAGGACAATCACACTCAACAAAATGCAACCAAACTCAAAGGACATCACGAAAGGCATGCAGAATGAGAATAACAATCTCCATCCAAAGGGTTATATATATCGTTGGCTGTATATACCTGAAATATCTTAGTAGCGACCAATTACCGTTCTCAGTGTGGACTTTGAAGTCAATCAACGGGGGGGCACCTGGGTGGCTCAGTCGGTTGGGCATCTGCCTTCGGCTCAGGTCATGATCCCAGGGTCCTGGGATCAAGCCCCACGTCAGGCTCCCTGCTTGGTGGGGAGTCTGCTTCTCCCTCCTCCTCCCCTCGTTCGTTCTCTTTCTCTCACTATCTCTCTCTCAAATGAATAAATAAAATCCTTGAAAAAAAATGTTTGAAGTCAACCAATAGGTTAATGTGATCAGCTTTACACAAACTCAGGAACTTTTCTCCATAACAAAAATATTCTGTGCAAGGAGTCCATTTGCACTACGTCGTGGTGCTTTCAGAGGTTACCCCAAGAGCGTTGTCACTGTGAGCACCGCTAACATGGAGGGACGTCGTCTCACTAGAGGCGATGCTCTGACTGTAATGATAGTATCTACCAAAGCAGTAAGTGTGCGAGTGACCACGCCTTGTGTAAAGTGTGTAAAGGCCTTCACTTGTCCATCGTTCGTGTTACCTGCCCTTCGAGCTCTAGAGCCTAACTAACCCCTTTCCTATTCCCATATCCAAGCAGGATCAAACACTGCTCTTGCTTTCCTGCGGTCCTGACTGTAGGATGCTGGCAATGACGTGGGACGGGGAGGGTGGGAGCGCGCCCTCCCGCCGGCCACCCCCTACTCTCACGGCCACCACCACACGGTCCAGCCTTCGCTCTCTCTATGGCACGTCTTCTAACTGGGGAAATACTTACAAATTCAAACCCTGAGTGCGAGAGGCATCTCTCTCTCGATTATTGCGGGATTTAATTGAAACAAAAGGCTGGTTTGGCCCAAGGTAGGTCCTTTGTCACCATAAATCGTTGAAGGATGAATGCAGTGGGGTATGCGGAAGTGCTAATTTAAGAGTCCTGCAGTTCTCGCCGCAGTGCCCCGCCGCTGGGCTCCTGCCGGTGCCCCGGGTGCCCCTCCTGAAGGCAGCAGGGTAGGCCCCGGGTGGCCCACGCAGTCTTTCTTAGCATGACCAGCTCAGCCTCAAGGCCTGTGTCGGAACCGCCCACAGGGCATTCTTTGGGCTCCGTTTGGGTCCCCACCTGCACTCTAGTTAAGGGGCTGAAGGTTAAAACTGACCCAGAGAAATAGCAGGTGACAGCAGCTAAGCCTTTGAGGCTTTAAATAGAATAAGACACCGACCGCCCAAGGAGCCGCCAGGGAGTGTTCCCATGCGGAGGGAGGGATCTTTCAGGAAAGTCCCTCTGTCACCACTTGGGCTGCACTGGACTCCGGGCCCCGTGGCAGGTGGCAGCCGAGTTAAGCCAACGGTGGGCAGCGGGGCCTCCCCCCGCCCAGGCTGCGCAGGAAAATGCCATTCGTTAGGCTGGAGAAAAACAGGCAGAGGGATGTCCCCAGTGATGGATTATTACTTCATCTGATGCTAGGGATTGTGGAGCTTGGGACATGGGACCCTTCACACAGCAGACCTTAGACCCCAAGGAGCCCTCCGAAGGCCGGGCCACGCGCGGGAGGGGGTGACTGCCAAGTTCACCCCCACCTCGAAGCATTCACATTGTAAAAGATCATAAAACCCTGAACTGGCCCTACAAAACCCAAACACAGCTGCAGGCCAATCTGGCACCCACGCTGCCCTCCCCGCCCGCTCTTCGGTTAAGCAGAGATTATAAAGATCATCAAAGCCTTGGAAATCCTGCTGCTGGTTTGTTTGTTTTTTGTTTTTTGTTTTTTTTTCCCTAACTACGTAGCTTAATTTTAGGTAGCATGAACTGACTCTCCGCTCCCAAGATGAAGGGACACAATTTTGTTATTCCTCCCACCTACGCTTTGCCCGGTTCCGTTTTTCATTGCTCATATTTTCACTTTGCCAGGTTGTAAAGCATCACGTTGTGTTCCGTAATTGGGATTCTCAGAGTTATTTAATCTTTGTTCTTTTTAAAAACGGATTCAGTGCTCATTTTTCTCTCACCACTCCTAAATTCTTGATCTTGATCTTCATTTGTTTCTTTGGCAGAATTTCACTGTCAAATGTGTTTTTGTTTTTTGGGGTTTGTTCTTGTTTTTCAGAAAGACTCTCAGGTTTTGTATCTCTTATACACCAGATTCTAAATATGACTTTTCCTGTGGTTTTTTTTTTTTTTTTCAGGTTTGAAAAACCCTGCCTGCTGACTTTATGACTAAATAATTTCTGACTGGGTCAAAATGACACTTTCTCATCCCCAGAAGTTTGTAAACATTGTGCTATCATGTTCTGGCTTTGAATATTGCTGAGAAATCTAAGGCAACCCTAATTTTCCTCCTTACGGGTAACTTGCTTTTTCTTCCTGTACAGCTAAGGATTTTTCTTCTTCTTTAATTTCAATACTTCAACCAAAGTATATCTGCATGTTTATTGTGCTGTATCAATTTTTTTAGGGTACTGAGTGCACTTTTAGCTAAAGACTTAGTTTCTTAATTTCAGGGAAGTTTCTTCTAACATATCTAACTACTTTGCCTATTCCATTTGTTGTCTATGTTGACTAGACTCTGTCCTCCGTCCTGACTGCCTTCTACATACTTTAATTTCTTTGTCCCTTTTCTCTGCATTAGCTGATTAGTTCAAGCATTTCCTCCATTCCACTAATTTTATTTTCAACCACTGCCCTCTTGTTCCCTGCTCTTCCTAAATAATTTACTAGATCTATGATGGCGCCCTTTGGAGTTTCAACGAGTTTTCTTAGCTCTGCCATGGCCTCGTTCGTTTTATTCAGTTGTATTATTATCTCATTTTAAGGCCTGGGTTTTATAGAATAATAGTATCATAAAGCAATTCTGTACCTTAAAGCTTCCTTGGGGAGTCCTGTTTGTTTGGAGAAGCTATGTTTTTATTATTTTAAAACCCATTCTCCCCCCTTAAAACATCTGCTTTTTTGTACCGTGTTCTTTCTGTCATTTTCTTCTCATTTTTCTTTTCCTTCTCCCCTTTCTTCTCCTGGTTCCAAGGGGTTTGCATACTGCCATGCCATTTCTTTTGATGTTTCATCAGACAGCTCCTCCCGGACTTCCAATCTGATCTCATATAATGCTTCCACCCTGTTTAGGGCCAGTCTGTCTACCCCATTTGGAGCTCCAACGTGTTGGAGTCGCTTTGGAGCCACTGACTTTAGTGGGTAAGATCCACTTGCCCACCGAGGGCACTTGGGAGGCGCGTGAGGGAGGGCCGGCCGTCCTACTGAGGGGACCTCTGACTTCTCCCTTGAAGTCCCATGAACACCTTGCACCTGTGCCCGCCCGCCAGCCATGGGGACATCCCTCCGGTCACCGCCTCCGCCGCCCAGGGACCCGGAAGGTCAGGGCCTTGGAAGCCCTGCCTGCCTCGGGCCAGGCCCTGCAGGGTGCAGAGCCGGCGACACCCAAGGGTCTCCTGTACCTTTCCAGGGCTGACCACCTGCCCCCTCCGCTTGCTGCTACCCGACTGGTGACACCAGTCCCCGTCCTCAGAGTGCTCAGTGCCGCTCCTGCTGAGCGAGTGCGAAGAAAGGGGCTACAGCACAACCCCTCGCACCATCCTTAGCCATCACCTTAGAAGTTTAGGCCCTAAAGTTGTCCTTTGTTCATTCATGCATTGTTGCCTTTTTTTAAGATCATTTAATCTGGCTTTGTTTGGCCATTTGTATTCAGAGGTCACTGTGCCCTTCTGTTTTCAAACCTTATAAACTTATAATAATAGGCATACAGAAAATATCTGGAGAAATATTGCCACTACACAATTTGTTAAAAGTAAACATTGTTGGGGGCACCTGGGGAGCTCAGGGGTTGAACGTCTGCCTTGGGCCCAGAGCGTGATCCTGGGTCCCGGTATCGAGTCCCGCATCGGGCTCCCTGCATGGAGCCTGCTTCTCCCTCTGCCTGTGTCTCTGCCTCTCTCTGTGTGTCTCTCATGAATAAGTAAATAAAATCTTAAAAAAAAAAAAAAGGAAACATTGTTGATTGGACTGTTTATTGCTCTTGGGTTCATTCCTCAAAACCACTACTGCATGACAGTTAAGAAGCAGTCTTCAGCCCCCAAACCCTGGAGCCTCACGTGCCGTGTTCAGAATCTCAACTCCACCACTCACCAGTTGTAGGACATTGAGCAAGTTCCCTAACGCCTATAGGTCTCAGTTTCTTCATCTTGTAAAAAGGGGATGATAACAATACCTACCTCATGGATTGCGAGGAGTAAACGAAATAATGCACAGTAAGTGTTCATCACTGTGCCTGCCACTGAACTCATCTACTTTCCAAAGGCTTCCCTTCGCCCCGATGCAGACCATGCAATAGGAATTTTCAAAATTAAAAGGAACTTAAAAAGTTGTCTTATCCAAACCTCTAACATTACAAAAGATAAATTAAGATCAAGACCAGGGATCCCTGGGTGGCGCAGCAGTTTAGCGCCTGCCTTTGGCCCAGGGCGCGGTCCTGGAGACCGGGGATCGAATCCCACGTCCGGCTCCCGGTGCATGGAGCCTGCTTCTCCCTCTGCCTATGTCTCTGCCTCTCTCTCTCTCTCTCTGTGACTATCATAAAAAAAATTTTTTTAAAAAAAAGATCAAGACCAATTACATCAGAAATACTATACCAATTTCCCAATGCCCTTAATACTGGGATTAGACCCTCAGTCATTGGTCATAGACCCCGAGATGATTGTTCTGATCATGGGGAAGGTGTATCTCTCATTGTAAGTTAATAGCTAGGTATCCAGTTGATTAAAAATACAACAGGTCATTTCAGCAGGACCTGTGACAACAACCTAGGACCTCTGGGTGCAGGTGCAGGGCTCTTTCCCTGTTGACAGTCTCTCTTCCATTATTAAAGGAACTATCTTCAGTCCCACAAAGGCTTATAAGAATATTTATACTTAAAGAAATGTAGTTTTTTAAAACTTGTTTAACTTAGATAAAGAGACATAATATCATTAAAGATCTGTACTATTGGGCAGCCCCGGGGGCTCAGCAGTTTAGCGCCGCTTTCAGCCCAGGGTGTGATCCTGGAGAACCAGGATTGAGTCCTACATCGGGCTCCCTGCATGGGGCCTGCTTCTCCCTCTGCCTGTGTCTCTGCCTCTCTCTCTCCCTCTCTGTGTGTCTGTCATGAATAAATAAATAAAATCTTTAAAGAAAAAAAGAGATCTATACTATTCATAAGATACAGATCACATAGAGATACATTAAGCTCATTGAAGACTATAGTAAAAAGCTTTAATCCAAATTTGTGATTCACCATAATATATCTATTTAAAGATCACAGTATTAAAATGCAGCGGTATGACTAGCTAAAAAATTATGAATCCTTAGAGGAAAAAATATCCCGCTTTATAAACCACAGTGAATTGGACAACCATAATAATGTATGCTGCTCCCAATCCAGACATTCTAAGCCTAGAAGAAGTCCGAGCAGGAACAGCCTGGAGGATGTCTTGCTGGATGACACTTGTGTGTCATTCCTACTTTTCTGGCCCACAGCCACAAGGTATCACCTCTGTACAAGGCAATTCCCAGGCCCTGCCCTCCTTAGCTCACCCCCCGCCAAACAGCTCCTGGCCGGTCAGACTGGATAGTTGCAGACAGACTTGTTTAAGCTTCTCTTACTTCCAGTGTGGCAAGCGGTTAACTGGATAAACAGGTCAGTTATACATGACTATGAACTAAAGAAAACTAGAGCTACAACATCCCACTCCTTTGTCCTCCCAGAAAATATAACAGACTGTGGCTTCTAGAGACAGTGTCTTCACTTCTTTTGCTCAACCTGAAGGATTGCTTTCAGTAGTAGAGAATTCATGTCCCTAGAGCCAGAAGGAAGTTTTGGTATCTCACATTTGTTAGCATCCCTAAGGACTGTAGCAGACTACCAAATGAAATATGAAATGGCTGGGGGACACGTGGAAGACCCCTCAAAGGATCCCAAGCAGATAGCTATTTAAACCTGGTCTGGTATATTAAACCCCTCAGCCATAGTGGCGCTGGAGTCGAACAAGATGGCCATCCCAGTGGCCACTGATTCCTTACCACCGGCTGAGAGGTTCTGAGGCTCTCAAATGGACCAGAGCAGAAGAGCATCATGTGATTCTTCTCCCTACTAAGTTGGCACAATCTCTTCCTGACCTTTCCCATAGTCTTTCTCTTCAGGCCACCAGAACCCAGGCTGGTGCATGGGCCCTCCACGCTTCCTGACACTTCACTTGTCCTCATGCTGTGTTCTTCTCCCTTTCCCAGGCAGGCGAACCGTCCCACACCAGAGCACCTGCCCGGATACTAGAAAACACTGCTTCCCTTTAGAGAAGCTGTGGCTAAGCTGGACGCTGATGATGCCCGATGACCAAGTCTTCCTTGTAAACAAACTCAAAAGCACTTTCTAAGGTTCAATAGAGAAGCTTCAAAAAAAAAAAAAAATAGAGAAGCTTCATCTAGAAAGCCTTGACACCCACCACATTACACTCTTTACTGAAAACTTGGATACTCAAAGCATCTAGTTTTTACAGTAACACTAATTCAACCATAAATTCGCAAACAAAGGATAAGGCAGAAATTATCACTCAGATATGTTCCTAATTGTTCTCAAAGGGTGTTACTCTAAATAAAGCCAAAAGCCAATCTTTGAAAGTCAAACAATAAACTTGCGAGTTATAAGCAGAGCTTCCATTACCGAGACCCATAAATTTTATAAAATATTTATAGTACATCTTTGGGACTTGGTATTTGACAACGTATTTTCAACATTTTGCTCAGGATGCTTACTTCTGCCTCTGTTTCTTTTTTCTCCCCTCACCATTGAATCCACGTCCAACCAGCTTAATCCAATGAGCGTTCATCTGAGACTGAAGAGTCACAACCTTTGGCATGTCATATCTGTCTTCCCATATTCCCTCAGGCGATGGAATCCCAAGTTTTGCCTCGGTATTCACACCCTCTCTTGTAGCTAAGTGTGGCCATATGACTAATTTCTGACCAATGCAATGTGAGCAGAAGCGACAACTTCTGAGTTGTTCTTAAATGGAAAATATGTCTTTTCATTCTGTCTCCTCTTCTGCCATCCTGGTGCCTGGACATGGCGGCAAGCCGTCTAGAACAAGCAGATGGGGCTAATACTTGATGGATACTTGTGGTACCGCAGGATGGAAGGAGCCAACACATCAATATTAGGTGAGAAATAAATCAGACTATTAAACGAAAATAAAATTCTATATTGTTTAAACCTCTGTAAGTCTTTGTTAAAACAGATCAATGTGTATCTTTAATTGAAACACCCTACAATTTCAATTTCAATTAGATTACATTTAGAATTTTTGCTTTTGGTGACTCATTGCTATTTCATGTTCACTAGTTGTTGAGAGTATTTAAGTTAAGGAGCAACAACACATTCAAAGAATTATACAAATTTCTGTACAAAGAAAGGTGATAACTTTGCTAAAATTGACGGACATTGATATCATCTAATAATTCAAAAGGATCATTTTATTGGCTGATTATAAAAGTCCACATCCAGTGAACAAATCCTATGCTAAAAGTTATGCACAATACTGTTTATTCATGAAGAAAATGAACATAGGTTATGGGGGGGATGCACTGAAACATTTTACTTTTGGTGGAATTAGGGTAAAAGCTAAAAGACTGTGTTTCCATTATCTGAGATAATATCCTGTTGCTAAATCCTCTTAGTAGATGTAAACAAATTACTCTAATTCTATATTTAACAACCTGTTGAGTTTCAGTTGTGAAGTTGGCTAAGAGTAGTTGGTTCAGAAGAGGTAATGAATATGTTCAAAAAGTCTCAGACCTAAACTGAGCTACTGTAACTACCAGCAATTTCAGAAGGTAGATTGCTTTTCGATGCAAATTTCCACTCCCAATAACTCAGCTAGAGAGAGAACTAGGTGTGAAAGGACATTATGAGTCATTTCTATTAGAATTATGAAGATAAGAAAGCAGTCAGGAAAAGAGGAATCATCTTAAAGCAAAAGGCACTCAGGACTAGAAATTTTATTCACTGTGATGCCCACTATGACTATAATTTCTATTTTCTATTGTAGCTCCCACAAATGAAAGCAGTAAAGGGAGAAGTAGGATTATTAAAAAAGGAGAAGAAATGTGTGTCTCCAGTCTTTCCAATTCACTTTGGGCTACCAAAAATGGGGTGAGAGTGCTAAGTCAGAAAATAAAAGCCATGAATGTTGCTGGAAGAGAAAGGAATCACATGGCCTCCAGGGAAACCTTAAGGGACACCTGGGAGAAGCTACAATAGCTTTCAGTTTCACAAACTGTGAGCAAATCCTAAGAGGCATCTCATTTCAAAATGAGGATTCATAGTAATAAAGTCTCTCAATTTCTCTATTTTCACCAATGGGATAGTGATCACCATGTCACTTAATCACTGGATGTCAGTCCTCTATGATTCTTGCCTCCCCTTTATCCCATCTTCTTATTGTCACACTCATTGTCTCCCTTTCCCTTTATTTCTACCACCACTAAGATAGGCATTTGGTACTTCATGCATCAGACCATTGAAACAGCGTCCCTTCCACTTTTTTCTCCAGTCACTATGTTCATTAATTCATTAATGGAACAAGTATTTATACTAATAGGCACTGCAGTACGTGCTGGGGTATCACAGGACACAAGTCGGACATTCGTTCTGACCCCATCGGGCTTATGTTCCAGCAAGGGGAGAGAGTAAATCAACTTATGGTATCTTGTCCTCCAAGACTCTACAGAACAATCCCAGATCTTTTGTGTTTTGAACTGAATTCACCACACACACTCACACACACCCCTGCCCCACTCCAAATTCCTATGTTGAAGCCCTATATTTGGAGATAGGGCCTTTAAGGAGATAACTGAGGTTAAATGAGGTCATAAGGGTGGCCACGATCCTGTAGAACTGATGGCCTTATAAAGAAGAGGGGTGCCTAGCTGGCTCAGTGGTAAAGCATGCAACTCTTGATCTCAGGGTCGTGAGTTCAAGACCCACATTGGACATAGTGCTTACATTAAATGAATAAATGAAAGTATAAATAAGTAAATAGAATAGAGAATAAAAAGAGGAAGAGGCGCCAGAGCTGTCTCTCCCTCCACGCACACACAGACAGAAAGGTCATGTGAAGACATCAGGAGAAGGCAGCCATCTACAAGCCAAGGAGGGAGGCCCCAAGACAAACCAATCCTGCTGCCACCTTGGTCATAGACTTCCAGTCGCCAGAACTATAAGGAAATTAATTTCTGTTGTTTAAGCCACTCATCTGTGGTAATTATTTATGGCGGCCCAAGCTGACTAAAGACATCCTGTCACTCTTTTCCCCACCGCACAGGCATTGTTCTTAAACGCCAGGTCTCCTCTCCAGTTAAGGAAAAGCCTCCAAAGATACCCCATTTCTCTATTTTAAGCCTTTGTTCATGTAGGTCCTCATCATCACTCTACTCGACTGTTTTAATAAAGAATTTCATCATTTCTTAAGGCGCAGTTGTGGGCAAAGTTCGTTAATCTCTCCCTTAGCGCTTCCGGCCAGTGACTGAAGTGTCTTCAGAAGAGGAAGCTGTAACTAAAGCACTAGTGGGGGTTTTCCCACTCTCGAGGCAGACAGAGCGCACAAAGGCAACTGGAGAACCTCTTAAGGGCAGGAACCCGAAGGTGGTTGCCTGCTTGGTAAGTTGGCAGATGTCCATCCCTTTCACAAACGTAGATTCATTCGATGCCAACAGAAGAGCAAGAAGCTGACCGTTATTTTGGACAAACTAGATACAACTATGAAATAGTATTTTAAAGTGATTACGTATTCCATTTTACAACTTTTTGTTTTTATTTTCCAGGAAAATAATGCCATAAAATATTTATCTGAAAAAGATATGTTATTTATCAAAAAATATTCTTTTTTGTACTGAAGTGGTTGACGTTGTCATATAGTCACAACGTGACGCAACAGGGTGATGAGGATTAAGGGTCACAACATGGACAAAAGGAATTTCTCCAAATAGCAACCATACTTCACATTTGCAATTCACTTGCACTATATTCTAAACTTTTTTTTTTTTTAAGATTTTATTTATTTATTCATGAGAGACACAGAGAGAGGCAGAGACACAGCAGAGGAGAAGCAGGCTCCCTGCGGGGAGCCCGATGTGGGACTCGATCTCGGGACCCCAGGGATCACCATCTGAGCTGAAGGCAGCCGCTCCACCGCTGAGCCCCCCAGGGATCCCCATATTCTAATCTTTAACAAAGCATAGCGTGCTCACACACTCCCACACACACGCACACTGACTTCAAATAAGTCATCAACTTTAGGACTTATTAGATGTTAGTAAGGCCACATTGGAGTAGTAAACTTATTAACTGACAAAGTTTTGTTTTGTTTTTTTAGATTACAGTATCGGTTCCTTTGTGAGCTTTTGAGTATTTGAGGTTCCTAATTTACATAAACACTTTGGCCTTTCCCAGCAAGCACACCTGTGTCTTTCCTTTCTGCTCAGCCACCAGAATAGCTACTCATTTTTATGGACATGAGGTCTCAAATGAGGTTTGAGGTATTATATCTTTTTCCTCTCTTCCGGCAGAGGCTACTTATCACCTTCTAAAGAAGTTTTCCTTTAAGTAAGAAACGTTTCGCAGGTTCAGAAATAAATCTTAAAATTTAACTGGAACTTTAGTAGCCACTGGTTATATTAATAAATGACATGGGCTGGCATATCTTCAAATTTAGTACTGGCATTATTCAGCAAAGTGGGCCTCAATGAAACATAATAAATATTCTAAATATTTATTAAATAAATATTCTAAATAAATATTCTAGCTTTTATGAAGCATTTCCCAAGAAGGCTTTTTAAATGTAAATTATACTAACTAATATATATTACCCAGAAAAGATCATCCTCTTGGGAAAAATTTTCTAGGGGTTAATGATAAACTTCTTTCCAATTTTTAAAAGGTAAATGAAAACTTCTTTTAGGAAGAAAGAAGAAAAGAATATTTCAGAGGTTGGCCTCTCTGGACAGATCCCTCTTGTGATCCTGCTCATGTGTGAAGCCCAAACATGTGCCATATAAAAGAGTTCCCACTGCTTCAGCCCTATTGGGTAGAGAGACAATGAATGATTTTGTGTGATTCAGAGTTTGTTTCCATTCTTAGTCACTGTTCAGGTTTTAAATGTCACCAAAACTCAATGGCTTCTCTGAGCATATTGACACAGCTATGCTATTCTGTTTCTATGATTTTTGAGATTATATATCTGATGTGGTGCACAATCATTCTGTAGGTTAAGCTTCAACAAAGAAAAAAAGAACTTATTTTATTCTGATTAAAAGGGTAATATATGTCCATATAAAATATTCAAACAATTCTGAAGATTATATAGAAAAATGTAGGAACCACCTAAAAACTCTAGTTCCTAAATGTGACTGTTGTAAACTCTTGTAAAGATTTTGGGGACTATCTTTCCAGATGTCTTTCTATTCATGTATACACAAATACACATTCTAAAATATTGATGAGCTAATATTAAGCATATTAGTTTGTAACCTGGTTTTTTTCACTTAGCATGTGGCTTTCCATGTCAGTGGATAATTGATATGCATAGATATGTTATTTTCTTTAATGGCTGCATAGCATTCCTATCCTCGTATATGTCACAATGTATTCAAATAATCCTTCTTTGGGTTGCTTCTAATTTTTTGAGAGAATAAACTACAAGGTAATGACTATGTGATTTCACTTTTGTGTACCTGTCCAATTATTTCCTTTGGACAATTTCCTAGCAATAAACTTTGCTGGATCAAACATATCCACCCTTCAAGCTTTTGATTTTTCTTAAATCCATATTGCCAAATTGCCTTCAAGAAGTATGCACTCTCAAAAAAAAAAAAAAAAGTTTGCACTCTCACCAACACTTTGTGAGAATGTGTGTTCCCCCACGGCCTTGCAAACACTAAGTTTTGTCCATCTTTCCAACTCCGGCAATGTAATAAGTCTATTAGTTCTATTTCTGTCTAACAAATTACCATAAACACAGCAACTTAAAACACATACATTTTCTCTTGGGGTCTGTGAATTGGGGGTTCAGGCACAGTTTCACTGGGCCCCCTAAGTTCCCTCACAATTTTCGCTGCAATCAAGGCATGAGCCAGGGCTGGGGTCTCGTCTGAAGGTTTAAGTAAGGAAAGGTTTGCTTTTAAGCTCACTTACATGGTTGTTGGCACGATTCAAATCCTTTTGGGTTGTTGGATTGAGGGCTGCAGTTTGCAGCTGACTATCGGCCAGAGGCTGCCCTCAGTTCCTTGCCACATGTGCCTCTCCAACATGGCAACTCACTTCATCAAAACCATCAAGGGAGTAAGTCAACTAGACAGATGGAATTCAGAATCTTTTGTAATATGATCATAGAAATGACATTCCCTTGGGGCACCTGGATGGCTCAGTGGCTTAAGCTTCTGACTTGATTTTTGGCTCAGGTGATGATCTCAGGGTTGTGAGATCAAGCCCTGAGTGAGGCTACGTGCTGGGTGCGGAGACTGCTTGAGATTCCTCTCTCCCTCTCATTCTGCCCCTCTCCTCCTCCTCTCTGTCTCAAAAAAGAAAGAAAGAGAAAGAAGAAAGAAAAGAAAGAAAGAAAGAAAGAAAGAAAGAAAGAAAGAAAGAAAGAACATTACCTCAATGTTGAGATCGTCTATTTGTTCTTAGAACCAAGTTATTTAAGAAGATGGGATTATACAAAGCCATAAATACCAGAAGGCTGAGATCATTAGGGACCATCTTGGAAAATGTCTACCGTGGTCCACCCTCTGTTCCCCAATGATTCACATCACTTCCACATGCAAAACACATCACCCTCTCCTAAGGTCCTCATGAGCATCATCCCATTACAGCATCTGCTCAAAGTCCAGAATCTTTTTATCTAAATTAGGTACAGCTACAGATGAAGCTACTTAGGTGTAGTTTTGTTAATTATACCTCCTGGAGCATGACTCTTTTTAATTTGGGGAAACTCTGAAAGAGATGATTTTTCTTCCTCCTCAACACCTATCATACAATGGTGTGACAGGCAAAGGAAAACAGCTCTTGGCATTCCCAATCAATGTGGGGGAAATGTAGGTATGAGGGCCGCAGTGGTGCAGAGCAATTCAGAAATACATCTCTGCGAATGCTAGATGTTCTCTGATTAGGCTTCAAGGTCTAGGTATAATTCTCTGTGGTTCTCGGCTCCACCCTCTAGACTCTTGGTTCCATATTCTGAATTTCTCTGTTCCTTTTCATGAAAGATAGTACAAGTTTGCCGTGCACATAATTTTTGTCAGCCTGCCTCCTGCCAGTAGAGTTTCAGAAGCCCAACACCTTCTCTTCATCTTGTCCATCTTCTCTCTGTCCCATTCGGTCCAAAATGGCAGTGTTTTGGGTGATGTAATTTTCTCAAAAACTGTGTGGGTCAGCTGTGAATTTCTGTGGAGTTGATTCCACTGGACAAAAGTCAATCCAAAATCTCTTCGGGGTAAGACCTTCTCTACTTTGGGCCCCTGTTGATGTTGCTGAAGAAAAAATGCCCATGAACTTCCTAGAGGACCTACGGGTTGAGAGGTTTCTTGAAGCTTACCTTTAATCTCTCCCAAATCTCCTTTATGTGACTGAATTGTCTGATCTCTTGATCTTTCTGAGGGTCTGTTGTTGTTGTTGTTTTGTTTAAGATTTTATTTATTCATGAGAGACACAGAGAGAGGCAGAGACATAGGCAGAGGGAGAAGCAGGCTCCCTGCAGGAATCCCGATGTGGGACTCGATCCCAGGACCCCCGGGTCACACTCTGAGCCGAAGACAGGTGCTCAACCACTGAGCCACCCAGGCATCCCTCTGTTTCCAAATTCATGTGGTTCTTGGCAGACTTAGTTCTTTCTGGTTCTTAAAACTGAAGGTCTTGTTTTCCTGCTGACTGCTGGTAGGAGGCCACCCTCAGTTTCTTGCCCCATAGGAAGAGCTTTCTCAGGGAAATTCACTTTACCAAACTAGCAAGCAAAGAGAAAAGAGTATCTTCTAGCAAGATGGCAGCTATAGCTTGTGTAATATGATCATCCTTTACCATATTCCATTTGTTAAAAGTAGGTCATGGGTTTCTCCCAAGCTCAAGGGCAGGGGATTACACTTACACAAGGATATGCATACCAGGAGTCAGGATAACTGGGGGGCATCTTAGAGTCTTTCATCCACCAAATACTTACGCCTTCAATTAGGGAGACATTTGCATCATGAATAAATGTCTATTGTGTTTTCATTCACATTAACCTGAGTATTGGGGCACCTGGATGGCTCAGTTGGTTAAGCATCTGACTCTTGATTTGACCTCAGGGCCATGAGATCCAGTCCTCACCAGGCTCCATGCTGTGCATGGAACCTGCTTAAGAGTCTGTCTCTCTTTGTCTCTTCCCCTCTCCCCACCCCACCTCCTGCCTGCGCGCGCGTGCACACACACATTCTCTCCCTCTCAAATAAATAAATAAATAAATAAATAAATAAATAAACAAAACCCACAGAAACAAACAAACAAAACTCCATGATTTAGTTGGTTAAACATCTGACTCCTGATTTCAGCTCAAGTCATGATCCCATGGGTCCTGAGATCAAACTCTGTGTAGGCTCTGCTCTCAACAGGGAGCTGGCCTGAAGGTTCTCTCCCTCTGCCCCTCTCTTCATTTGTGCTCACTCTCTCTCTCTCTCTCTCCTCCCCCTCAAATAAATAAATAAATCTTTCTAAATAAATAAATAAGTCCTGACATTTACCATGTGCTAGGCATTATACTAGTTATAAGGTGAAGTTCAATAATGAGCAAAGTTTCCTGTTCTCACGAAAATCATAGTCAGAGGAAGAGAGAAAATAATTCTATGAATAAATGTGAAATTACAATTTTGACAAATGCTATGAGAATTTGTGGTGCTATGAAAATATGTAACATGAGGAAGTGACCCAATCTGGTGGTTGGGCACAGCCTGTAGGAGGATGTTTCGAGATACGAAGAATGAGCAGGAATTAACCAGGGAAAGCCCAATGAAGAGCAGATAAAAGGGGCTTATAAGAGCAGAAAGCATCAAGTGACTAAGCAACGAAAAGTGTGATTAGAGCAAAGAAACCAAGAGTCACCTCCAAATTCTCATCTGTCCTTTGGAATTTACACCTATATATTCACCTGATTATTTGATATCTTCATCTGGATATTTTGCACTCCTCAAAATCAATGCATATAAAACCATGCTACTGATTTTGGCTTGCCAAACTTAGCTCTTTCCCAATATTCTCTAGTTCAGTGAATGACATCACCATGTGTCCTGCTGGAAGTGGGGAACCTAGGAGTCACTCCTGACCATTCCATCTTCCTCAGCCCCTCACCAAAATCTGAAGGACTTGATCACTAATCACAGCAGCCTCACCACAATCCAGATATCCCATATTCTCTTATGTCCCAAGCCTTTACTTTTGCTGGTGTCCATGCTTAGAAATTCATCTCCACCCCCTCCCTTCTCTTCTTAGCAACATCCTACTCGTCCTCCAAGACTTGCCCTAAACATAACTGCCGTGGACGTTCCACCTTCCACCACGTCTGTGCAGAAATAATCTCCCTCTCCTTGGTGATACCAAACACTGTGTGTACCTCATCACCCCTGTTACAGGTTAGGATCTCTGGGAAGCAGACTTTGAGATAGATCAGCATATAAGGAGGTGCTCTTGGGAACAATGCCTGTGGAAGGGAGAGAAGGAAGTAGGACTGGGCAGAGGAAAAACTGAGCTGTGATGCAGTGCTAACAATTCTCAGTCGAGCCATGGAGTGCTCTGGGGCTGGGATAGTCTTTAAAATTGTTCCAAGTCAGAGCAAGAAGGCCAGGACTTGATATCCCCCAGGCTGCTGAGTGACTGGATATGGGCCATCCCTGGAAGGAGACATGACCATGGCTGAGGATCTTTTGTTTTCTTTCTTTCTTTCTTTCTTTCTTTCTTTCTTTCTTTCTTTCTTTCTTTCTTTCTTCTTTCTTTCAGATTTTAGTTTTCTATTCATGAGGGAGAGGCACAGGCAGAGGGAGAAGCAGGCTCCCCGCGGGGAGCCTAATATGGGACTCGGCCCCAGGACCTCAGGACCACAACCTGGGCCAAAGGTAGATGCTCAACCACTGAGCCACCCAGGCGTCCCCCAGCAGGTTTTCCTTAGTAATCTTCCCAAAAGTCGGACACCTAACAGATGTCTTCTGTTAATGCTCCCAGAGTTGAGGAATAAGTCCCTCATTATTGAAGGGGCATCTGGGAAGGCATCACAACATCCAGTATAATCCCAATGCTCAAATCGACTTACTACAGCAATACTCTCTTGTATTTTTTTAAAGATTTTATTTATGTTTAAGTTTATTTCAAAGCAATTTGAGAGAAATAGAGCCAGAGAGCACAAGTGGGGAGTATGGCAGAGGGAGAGGGGGAAGCAGACTCCCCTTTGAGCAGGGGGTCTAGGACCCCGGAATCACGATCTGAGCTGAAGGCATAGACTTAACCAATGGAGCCACCCAGGTGCCCCAATATTCTCTTGTATTAAGACTATTTAATAAAGGGACCATCATACTCACTAGGTTCTGAGATTTCTGAAGACAATACACATTTAAATCAGAGTTGTGATTTCATGAAAGTACAGTGAAGATACGATTAAAGAAATGACCCAAAAACATGTGAGCCTGATTGATGAAACCAAATGCCAATTTCTTCCTATACACCAGGATTTTTCAACTTCTTAATTATCATTTCTCCAAAAGCCTTTTTAGATATTTTTCCCTAATTACCACCTATGAAATTTTAATGCTATAGATACATTGCATATCTATGCATCTAGTATATTTTATCTCTGTGTTATACATTCTTAAAAGTATTTTTTTGCCCTGAGAACCAGTCATTTTCACCCCCATGGGAGCAACATTGGTCCTTTAAGAATGCATGAGTTATACCAATAAGTGTAACTTAAGAGGATCAGAGAGTATTTACATCAGCTCTTCGATCCATTCTCTGTTATATAGCAGAGTCTATATGAGAGGCCACACGGGTGTGCTGTGCAGGCATGAAATCAGTGCAAAGGAAGTTAGGTGACCTTAGCAGTTACTTGTGGAGCTAAGATGGTCTGATACCCTGTTCCCTCACTGTAAGATGATAGTGACCCAAGAGTTGAGTAGTCAAGGGAGCCCCCATTATTTTGTCAAGCTTCTGTGCAAATTATTGCTTTAGTCATTTAATTTTTGTCACTTATATTTAATTATAAAGTATTTCTGGCAAATAAAAAGTAGGGATAATATAAGGAGACTCTTGTACCCATAACCTAGTTTGAGATAAAACATTATAGATACATTTGGCGTGCCCCCCACACCCTGTATACCTCAACCCAGTCTCATTTTTCTCTCACTCTCCCTAGAAATAACCACTATCCTGAATTTGTTGTTCATTATTCCCATGCATGGTTTTACATTTTTATCTATAAACCTGTTTTTTGAACTTTACATCATATATGTTATCAGAATGTAAATTCCTTTGCTACGTTTATTGTGGCATGGCATCTCACTGGGTGAACCTTTGGCGTTTGTTATCTTGTTCAGTCTTCTCTGCTTCCCTGGCCACTACATCCATGCCTCAATCAGTTTTTACTTTCATACAGGTTCTTAGCATATCTTCTGATCTTTTAAAGAGACTTTGATATATCCTGGCCCTTTGAGCAATGCATTTATAAATCATCTTTCAGCTTAGGACAACTTTTTCCCTTAAGATTTTATTTATTCATTTGACAGAGAGAAAGAGCACAAGCAGGGGGAGTGACGGGAGAGGAATAAGCAGACTCCTTGCTGAGCAGGAGGCCTGATATGGGGCTCGATTCCAGGACCCTGGGATCACAACCGGAGTCAAAGGCAGATGCCCAACTGACTGAGCCATCCAGGCGGCCCCTCAGTTTAGGACACTTCTGCAGATAATTTCACTATTTACTAATTATGACCAATTTATCCTGAGGATAACCCTTTCCTAACTATAGTTCCAAAGTCTTGGCACACTCAACTGTAGTTTCCTGGTTTACCATAAAATCACCCTCCTAGGTATACAATCCTGTGGGCCAGGAGTTTATAATGGCAACCATCTACATTTTGAAGACCCAAGTCTACATCATCCTTTCATCAGCCCTCAAAGATAAGTTACTTGAATGGAAGCTTCATGCCCTGTTATAGACTGAATGTTTGTGTCCCTGCTTCAAATTCATATGTTGAAGCCCTAACCCGCAATGTGACTGTAATTGGAGATAAGGCCTTTAAAGAAATAATTAAGGCTAAGTGAAGTTATAGGGTAGGGCTCTGATCTGATAGGATTAGTATCTTTATGAGACACAAGAGAGCTCACCGGCCTTTTATTCACCTCTTGGGACACAGCAGGAAAGTGACCATCCACAAGCCAGGAAGAGAGTCCTTACCAGAAACTGACCACGACGGAACCTTGATCCTGGATTTCCAGCCTCCAGAACCGTAAGAAGATAAATCTTTTGTTTTACGTCCCTAGTTTATGGACTTTTATTATAGCAGCCTGAGCAGACAAATACACATTCTAATCCCAAGAACCCATCACACAGTATACTGAAAAAGAGGAGAAGCCAAAGGGTCAAAGGCAATGGGAAGACTGGGCTCAAATCTGAGCTTGGCCACTCCAACTCTAGGGTATGACAACCTTTTAAAGCCTCCTTTTTCTTTTTCTATGAAATGAGAGACTTTAAGTAGAACCTCTTCAGGTCCCTTGAAACTTCCTAATTAAAAGGGTTAGATTACATATTGTGGGCTATGACTCAGGCAATTACACTGCCAGGATGCTATGCTTAAGAAGTAATTATGGATAGTCACAAAGATTTAGTTATAAGTATGTTCATACCAGAGTTGCCATCAATAGCATAAAACAAAAACATACACTAGACCCTGTAATCTAACTATCCAACAATAAAGTATGTTAAATTACAGTAGAGCCAGATGATAGAATAAGTGAATACTTATTGTGCTTTTGTTTATAAACATCAAGAATAGGGGTGCCTGGGTGGCTCTTAATCTCAGCACAGGTCTTCATCTCAGGGTCTTGAGTTCAAGGCCTGTATTGGGCTCCATGCTCAGTGTGGAGCCTAGTTAACAAAGAAGTATCAAGGATATAGTATTGAGAAAACTTGTTTTTCAGAATTATAGATTGAGGGTGCCTGGGTGGCTCAGTCGGTTAAGTGTCTGCCTTCAGCTCGGGTCATGATCCCAGGGTCCTTAGATTGAGTAGCACATAATGCTCCCTGCTCAGCAGGGAGCCTGCTTCTCCCTCTGCTCCCCCTCGTGCTCCCTGCTCAGGGTCCCCACTGGTGCTCTCTTGCTATCCCAAATAAATAAATAAAATCTTTAAAGTAAAATAAAATCATAGATTGGCAAAATTTAGTTAGAAGTCTTCTCAATAAGAATAGAACATCCCACTGTTATAAGGATCTGGGCTATGCAGGTCACTTTTTATAAAGTTCTTTGAACTAGGGATCCCTGGGTGGTGCAGCGGTTTAGCGCCTGCCTTTGGCCCAGGGCGCGATCCTGGAGACCCTGGATCGAATCCCACGTCAGGCTCCAGGTGCATGGAGCCTGCTTCTCCCTCTGCCTATGTCTCTGCCTCTCTCTCTCTCTCTGTGACTATCATAAATAAATAAAAATTTAAAAAAATCTTTAAAAAAAAAAAAGTTCTTTGAACTGCTTTATTGAGGTACAGCAACATAAACTATAATATTTAAAGTATACAATTTTATAAGTTTTCACATACATATATATATAACCGTCAAACCATCACTGACTCCCTGAGGTTTCCTGGTACCCCCTTTGTCATCCTTCCCTCCCACTTCTCGCTCTCATCCCTTCCCCTGAGTAACCCTTGATTTGCTGTCACTACAGTTTGCATTTTCTGGTTTTATATAAATGGAATCATATTATATATACTTTTTTTTTTTGCCTGGTATAATTATGTTGAGATTCATCTGTGTTGTTGCATGTATTTATAAGTCGTTCCTTTTTATTTCTGAGTGACATTCCATTGTATGAGTCACTTTGACACTTAGAAAAAGCAGTCTTTAATTCCAACCCACGTTTCAGGTAAAAGGTTTCAGAAAAATTCCACATTTATCTTCATTTTCCGAGGAATTAGGATTCTGAATAGATGGGCTTTATCAAGTGACATGAATGTTCATGACTACAGTAAGTGCAAAACAGTAAATAGTGTATGACCTTATTTCTGTTTTTAAAATATAAATATACGGGCAGCCCGGGTGGCTCAGTGGTTTAGTGCCACCTTCAGCCCAGGGCCTGATCCTGGAGACCCGGGATGGAGTCCCATGTCGGGCTCCCTGCGTGGAGCCTGCTTCTCTCTCTGCCTGTGTCTCTGCCTCTCTTTTTCTGTGTGTCTCTCATGAATAAATAAATAAAATCTAAAAAAAAAATGACAATAAAATAAAATATAAATACTTGGAGAAATGACTACAAAATCATATATGAAAAATGATACTTGTATTACTAACTATATTTTTAAATATATTTTCACCTTTTTTTAAAAAGGTATTTTTAGGGACAGTCACAGCAAAAAAGGAAAGGTGACATTATTTTACATTAACCAATACTTGCTAGGCTGTCAAAGGAACAGGCAAGCCCTGCTACTACCATTTGTATAATAGCTTAGTTCACAGATCCACAGGTGTAAACCTAGAATGGGCAGCTGAACTTCTTAGGACAGTCATCATCTTTCCTGTCTCTGGAGACAAACTGTTTATTTTCATACATACAAATGGAATTGGGAACCTTTTAGAGTTAAAGCAGATCCCAATGTCATCTGCTAAGTTTTTGGCCTTGTAATTTACACTGCCTTTAATTATAAGTCTCTATAAAGCTCAGCAAGAGTAGTGGTTCATTTTTATTATTCATCACTTACAAAACTCCCTTCCACCCATTAATCACAACATGCATTACAGCACTGTTGCAAAATACTCTTTAATAGGTCAAAATACTCTTTAATACCTTTTTTGGCCTTGGGTGCTTATTATATCTTACCCCCTTTTTCTGTTGAGAGAGCCTGTACAATTGACGCTTGAAGAACGTGAGTTTGAAATGCCTGGGATGCCTGGGCCCACTTACACAAGGATTGCTATCAGTAAGTACAGTGCTGCAAGTGCATTTCCCTTGGGATTTCCTCAATCGTATTTTTTTCTGCAGCTTACTTCATTATAAGAATATAGTGCATAATGCATGTAACACACAGCATGCGTTAGGTGACGGCTCCTGTTCTTGGGAAGGCCTCGAGGCATCAGCAGGCGGCGGTGCCCCGACCCCCGAGTTGTTGGAGCGTCATCAGTGTCCAGGCCACTCTCGGCCCTTGCTTACCCGCTGTTTGTTGCTCAAGCCCGGCCAACCCCGGCCGACCCCGCCTCTGTACCCCGTCGCAGGGGGCACTGGGAGAGCGCTGGGGCTGTGCAGGGTGGGGGCCAACTGACCTCCGATATAGATAAATAAACTCACACGCTGCTAAAAAAAAAAAAAAGAAAAGAAAAAAAGAGGCACTTCACTTCTTCCTAAGCACCCAGAGATGGTCAACACCGGTCAGAACAACGGCGCTTTTGCAAACTCCTCGTGCAGAGCTGCACGAAAGCTTAACCCGACCCGCGGGGAGGCAGCGGCCCGACCCGTGAGCAGCCGCCGCCCCGGGTCCCCCGAGGCTCCGCAGCCGCAGGACGGCGCCGCCCCGGGCTTCCCAGCCTCCGGGGCCCGGCAGAGGCCGGCCAGCGACGCGCCGGTGCTGGACCCCGGGACCCCCGCACCCCGGGACCCAGGGCAGCGGCCGAGCCCGCCCAGCGCCGCTCCCCAGGGAGAGAGGAGGGCGCAGCCCCGCCCCCGAGGCCGAGGCCCCGCCCCCGCCCGAGGCCCCGCCCCCGCCTCCCCCGAGGCCCCGCCCCCGCCTCCCGCCGAGCGCCACGTCTCTCCGCGCCCAGGCCCCAGCGGCCCGCAAGACTTCCGGCGCGAAGCCCCTCCCAGGCCCCGCCCCTCCCTGCGATCCCCGCGCCCCGGACTCCGCCCCCCGCCGAAGCCCCGCCCCCGCCCCCGCCCCCGCAGAGCGCCACGTCTCCCCCTCCCAGGCCCCGCCCCTCCCTGCGCTCCCCTCGCCCCGGGCTCCGCCCCCCGCCGAAGCCCCGCCCCCGCCCCCCGCAGAGCGTCACGTCTCCCGCTCCCAGGCCCCGCCCCGCTCCGCGGTCCCCGCGCCCGGACTCCGCCCCCCGCAGGAGCCCCGCCCACGTGACCCGCCCGGGGCCCACGTGACCCGCGCGCCCCGCCCAGGGCGCCCACGTGACCCGCGGCCGTCCCCGCGCGCGGCGTGGATCGCGGCCCGAGCCGCCATTGTTCCGCGAGCGCCGGCTGCGGGGCCCGGCCCTGGCGCCGAGACGCCGCTTAGCGGCCGCCGCTGGAGACACGCCGTCCCGCCGCCCCGTGCCCCCGGCGGCCGAGCGAGGCGGACGCGGCGCGGCTGCGAGCCCCTGTCCCGGCGGCGGCTGCCGACCCCCGGCCCCGGCCCCGGCGCGAGGGGCGGCCGCGATGCGCTGGGCCTGAGGCCCCGGCCCGGCGTCCGCGCGCCCGCGAGCGGGGGAACATGGCCGCGCAGGGCTGGCAGGACGAGCTGGCGCGGCGCGCCGAGGAGGGCTCGGCCCGGCTGCGCGAGGTGCTGTCGCTCGGCCTGGGCTTCCTGCGCAGCGAGCTGGGCCTCGACCTGGGGCTGGAGCCGCGGCGGTACCCGGGCTGGGTGATCCTGGTGGGCACCGCCGCGCTCGGGCTGCTGCTGCCGCTGCTGCTGTGCTACGGCTGGGCCGCGGCGTGCGCCGGCGCCCGCAGGAAGCGGAGGAGCCCGCCCCGCCGGCGGGAGGAGGCGGCCCCGGCCCCGGCCCCCGCCCCGGGCCCCGACGACGCGGGCCTGCCGCGGAGCCTGCGGGGCGACGAGCCGAAGAAGCGGAGCCGCAAGAAAGCGCCCGACAAGCCCAAGGTGAGCCGCGGTGGGGCGGCGCGGGGCCGGCCGGCAGCGGGGTTACGGGCCGCGGGGGGGGGGGGGCTGCCCGGGCCGACTCGCGCCCCCGCCCCGCCCCCGCCCGGGGGCCCGCCCGCCCTCGCGGTCACGGTCGCGGTCGCGGTCGCGGCCGGGCCCGGAGGGGGGGCGGGTGCGGCGGGGATGACGGAGCAGAACGGGGCCGCCCCAGGGTCGGGCACCGCCGGGCCGCGCCGTCCTGCCGCGCTCGCCGTCTTCGCGTGGTGTCCCCCGTAGCGGTGTGTTCCGGGCCTTACCGCCGCGCAGAGTTCGGAGGCCGTGCACAGCCACAAGCCGCCCCTGGCCTATTTTTATACGCACCGCAGTAAGCTCTCCGCCCCGCAGCCCGGTAAAGTAAGTGTGACCCCGGCCGTGCTGCGTGGGACGCGCTGGTGTGTGTCGGCGGTGAGAGGCCCGCGCGTAGGAGGAGCCAGCCCTGGAGACCTCGGGGAGTAACGCTCAACGCCGCAGCGCACAGTGCACGGACCGGACGGCGAGGGTGCTGATGAGGCCTGGACCCGGGCGGACTGATTGCATTGAAGGGATCGAGGAAAGGCGCTGGGGAAAGTGCGATTTGAGTTCAGGCTAAAGCAGTGAGTGTGTTGTCGATGCCACGACCAAGACTGAAGTCGGTACTGAAGAAGGGACAGGTCGCGGTCAGTGCACCCTGAGGCCCACCTAAGTGGTGACGCTCTGCCTGCTGATTACGAGGACGGAAGAAGCTTACAAAAGCTAGAAGACCGTACAGCTTTATCAACATGAATTATTCTACCTTGATTAGGAGAGGAACTAGAACGATGTGGAACATGATATGATTAAATTCATTGAGGTTACCGGAAAGTAACGCTATGGTCGACATAGAGAACTTGGCTCCAAAGTAAGCAAAGAAGGTGATCTTGGAAAAACTACATGCATTAGTAAGGCCAGACGCTGCGTGGGTGAAGCAGGTTGTGAAAATTTCCAAGCCCTGTTTGGGAGGTCTAGAATTTCAGATAGACTTGAGCGGAGAGACAGGTGCTCCAGGAGCCCAGCCGGAGCGCCTCGTAACACTCAGACGACCCTCTGCAGAAGGAACAGACGCCTGTGAAAACTTGCACTGTGAAGAATACTCATCAGACTTAGGACTCGCTCCTTCTCTTTTTCACTTTAGTTAAGAAGTGGGGCAGTGAATGAATAAATAAATCTAACATCGAGCTTCGGGGAATGGAGAATGAGACCACTAAGCAAATGGTTGAGTGCTGAGTGAGAAAATACTCTGCCTCTCCTGTGCTGCAGAGGTGTTGGAGAAGTTTGCCGACATTAACAAAATTCTAGCTTTCAGACTTTTGACGGCAACTTAAAGTAAGAAACACATTTTACACTACAGTACCTGCCCTCCACCCCACATATCAGACCATTCTGTTTTTCTTTAATGATATTTGTGACCCGTCGGATTAGCTTCACGTTTTATCGCGAGGCGTGACCCACAGAACAGTCCTGCCTATGGGACTGAGAAGCGGAAGCACCCATTTGTGTCCTGCTTAGATGCTTTGTACTGCGAGTGCTAAGTATTTACTTGGAGAAAAGCACACTGCTTGAGAACTAAAGGCAGTAAAAAGGAATACAGTATTTGTATGTCTCATTGTGAAGGGGTTACAAAAGTAAAAGCTCATTTGCTCCCCAGGGAGCTTTTTATTCCAGTTGTGGAAAAAGATAACACTAAAAAAACAAAAAGTTGACAGTGCAAACCCAGTGTGGGCCCAGGAGGCTGTGTATGACCTTATCACACAATCTGGCTTTGAAAGTGGGTGGGAGCAAGGTCGTGAAAGAGGCTCAAGTAGCAGAAAAGGAAGTAGAGGAAGACTTAATTCTGTCAGCCTGGCAGGAATGGAGAACCACAGTCAAGTAAGGCATTTAACCTTGCTCTGGTGGTTAGCTTTATAAATTGGGGATCTTAATTGCGTTAAAATACTGCAGAATTCCTCAAAATGTTACCTCCAACTACTTGGGATAGAGTTACTTTGAATGCTTATTAAAATTTACAGATTCCTGAGCACCAGAATAGATCTTTAAAATTCAGAAGCTCTGGGACTGAGTCCAGGGAACCTGCATTTTGAATGAACTCCCTTGGTAAATCCTTGCTATTAGTTTAAAAATCACTCACTGGTATCGGACCATAATATCCTTAGTATAGGAGAGCTTTCTAAGTTGAGTCATGTTTAATCTTAGACTCCATCTCCTCATTACCACATCATTCTGATACACATTTTAGGATCTACCTTACTCTGAGCCAGCTAAACTACTAGTTTTGTGAAAGGATATTACATATTTACTTAAATATTTTATTTTCGTCTTTTTATCCCATTATGTTTAGTTCTCTCTTAAGTCATTCCAAATTTTGCAACTCAAGTTTTTAAAGTTTGTTTCTAGTGGCTTATTTTTATCTGTAGAGTGGCTGGTATTTAGTTCTTTAAAATCTACCCATAAGCACTTTTTTTTATATCATTTTGGTTTTTATCCCCTAAGAGTATCCTGGCATAGGTCTTTTAGGGTATGAAATGCAGGTTGTTTCCCTATTGAAAGTGACGGAGGTGGCACTTTTTGCTGGGCTTATTTCTTGGCATTTTTGGAAATTACTGATAATTATTTCCAGTGACACCTAGTACAATGTGAATATTCAATGGGCACTCAGTAAGTATTTTTAACTTGACTTAATCTGAGCAGTGATTTAGGTATATGTAAAATCTCAGATAACTGGTCTTGAACAATTGCTCTGAATTTTAGCTGGAAGCCTTTAACTCAGGATCAACTTTGACGAAAATTCATCTTAGTGAAAAAGTTATTTTTATATTAGCATAAGACTTCTCATCAGAATTAGCCATGGTGCAGTTGTCGATAGCTGTAAGCTTGCTGAATAGTGTTTTGTCTCGTTTGTTCTGTGTAACCTTGCATCGTAACTGGCATTCAGTAAGTAATTACTGAATGCGTAAAGTAGTCAGATGTCCTACCGTTCCCACCCATTCTTCATGCCTGGTAAGTAGCCATATGAGCCACCGTTTTATTTTTACGGTGGACGATGGCTATCTTTGCCTCTTCTGGCTAAAATCCTGTGAAGTCCCGTCATTCTACAGCCAATAAATCATTCTGATAGTGGGTGGTGTCTTTTGTAGTTATTACTTCTATTCCAGTTTCATTGCTACTGCCCTACTTTTGGACTTTCTTGTCTTTTGCTTAGACTATACTAACAGCATCCTGACTGGTTTTCCTGCTTCTAGTCTCTTTGTTGCCATTCCTTTCTACCGACTCCTGCCAGTTAAATCTCTTAAAGCCCAGTTCTGATCATGAGTTTCATGTTCATATCTTGTCAGTAGTTTCCCCATCATATGTTGAGTAAAATCCAGTCTATGACATGGCCACAATGGAACCCCATCTTAGATTTATCTCCTAACCATTATGCCAAATGCATTCTCATTAGCTAGACTACAGTATCTCTTTATTCACACTATTTTGTTCCATTAGAAAGTCTGTCTTTCTGTATTTTTCTACAAGTTCTACTTATCCTTCAAGGCCCAATTATCTCTACCATAAAGCCTTCCCTAGCTAGAGTTAGTCTCTGTGTTTTGTATGTTTATTTTATGTTCTGTTACGATCTCTAAAACAAGAAGACAGAGCATGGTCTAGGAATGTACCTGTAGGACAATTCCACATTTTTTTTTCCTAGCTCTGTGCATGCCCCTGAGTGATCAGGAAAGTACCTCGAGTATTGATTTTGAGATTAGAAATTAATCTTAGTAGGTGAACTTGCCAATGGGGAATCTCTGAATAATGGGCATCAACTTTGTATTTATCTATAATTGGACCATTCCTCTCATCTCCTCATATGTAGGTGTGTATACTTAACTTCTCCACTTGGAAATCTGACATTTGCCTCAAATTTTAATATCTGCAAAACAATTCACGATACGATTCCCTGCTTTCTCTCCTTGTCTTCCTCATTTCTGTAAATGGTAAAAGACTGCCACCCACTCAGTTATTCAAGCCAGAAATCTAAGAATCATTCTTGATTCTTCCCTTTTCCTCACCTCTTTATATCTTCCCTACCTCATGTCTAATCTATGAGCAAATACCATCCATTTTATTTCCAAGATGTGTATATTCAGTCTGACAACTCTCATTCTTTTGTCTGGCACCTTAGCTCACTTACATAGCAGTAGCTTCTGCAAGGCTGCCTCCAGTCCTAAAGCCAACACTGATCTAAAATCAACACTTCAGTAGCTTTCGCATTTAAAATCTAAACTTCTTTCCTAAGTGGCTCAGCACCTGGTTTTCTTTCTAAGCTGATTTTAAGTTAATTTCCTCTCATTATAACCTCCAGCAATGGTGATCTTTTTTTCAGTTCTGCAGACTCTTTCACAACCCAGTGCCTTTACATGAACTATTATTAACACTTCTGGAATACTCCCCCCCCCCCCCCCCCCCCGTTTTCATCAGCCTATAGATCGCACCTTAAAACTCTCACCATCCTAGGAAATCATTTTCTGATCACCCTATTTGAAATAGGCATCCTCTTTTATTTTGTCTCAACCTTTTATATGTGGGTTTTTTGGTTTTTGTTTTTTTTGTAATTATCACAGTTTGTAAACTGTGTACTTGCCTATGAATTTTTTTGAGGTCTTTTGCTTCCACTGGGGAAAAGCCTTGCTCACCTTGCTATGCAGTTGCAAAACAGTGCCTGGCATGTAAGAGCCTTTGATAACTTTCTGTTGGACTAAATTCTGAATGAAGTACTATAGTGATATCCCACAGTTCAATTGGATAATTTATTTCATTAAATAAATTTGTCTTTTAAGATATTCCTAAAGAATTATATCTTTTTTTCTTAGGTAGTAGTTTTGCTATATTATTTCAGGTATTAGTAAAGGTGTAAATTATATCACTTGCCACCTACATACAGGATTTTCTTTTTACCTTTAAATCACTAGCCCTCTTAGTTGGTTTTTGTTTTTGTTTTTTTTTTTTTTTAATGAGTGGAAATATATTTTTCATGTAGCATGGCTTCTGAAAATAAGCCAAGTATCTCCTATGTTTCCCAGCTGAAAAACAGCCACTTACTCCAATGTCAGGACAAGCTGGCTGTTTTGAGTGTGTTGAACTTCCTGAAATAAGTCATAATACACTTTAAAGTGATCAACATTCTTTTTTATGGTGACTTGCAGGATTATTCAAGGGAAAATTTGACAATTGTTTTTTTAAATTTAAACACAAAGTTTATTGTAGTTTCGTAACTTTATGATTAGGAGTTTGACAGTTCCTAATGTTTGGAGTTTGGACTTAGCCCTCTTAGTTTTAAGTAATAAAAGAATAATCATTCGGTTAAAAAATCGTAAGTCATAGTTAAAACAAATATTCCCGATTTTACAGAAAAGGAATCCTGAGATTCATAAAGATTAAATAACTTACTCAAAGTCACAGAGCAAAGGAGTTTCAAAGGCTAAATAAACAGCATCCTATTTTTTAGTCTACTGACTGGGCTGTTATTTCCACTGTGGTTTCCGTAGCATGTTCAAGGATGTTTCATTCATAGAACAAATCCAGTTTTCCCAGTGATTTGAAGCTCTCTGTATTTCTTTTAAAATTTACTTTTAGAATCAGAAATTTGTGCTGAAAATTGTGAAGACTTTTACCAAAGCTCCAGCATTTTGGCTTGTTTGGTTTTATGACAGGACTTTTTCATCTTGTCATTTTATCCAGCCAGTGGCCTAGTAGAGAAGACCTTTAATAGTTCTGCTTATTTTAGATACCAAGAGCAGCAAGCAGTAAGCCCTCTGAACATCTGGGTTTCTTTTACACTTGGGCATTCCTGATTAATGTACTACTTCTCAAGGTCATGAAAGCTTTGAAAATATTTTTAAATTAATATTATTATTCAGGCAAAATCAAGAGCTCTAAGTGAGGAATTGGGGTTATTTGACCACTTTTAAAGTTTGCTTGCTATTATACCAGAGAGCATCCAACAGGATCCAAGAAAGTATTTGGCTGTGTATCTGCTGTATCATGTGTAGCCCTTATCTCAGTACCCATCAGAGGTAAAATCTTGAAAATCAATACTGTATTGAATTTTTCAGAAATCCTCTTAGCATAATTTGGCCAGGTGACAGATGTGGAGTGTCAGGTCTATCTTGTGAAAGTAGCTCTGAACGTCAGTGATGCAGTCAACAAGTAGATAGTTTGGAATCCCTGAAGAGTTGAGTCTTTGGCTGGATGCTTAGAAGGCAAGAGGGATCTTTACCACTAAAGGAAATATCTTAGGGTATACAACCAGGATTTCGCAAATTTGAATTATAGGCCATATTTGTAAGATTGTTCTCAGTTATTCAGAGTTTAAAATTGGAGTTGAATTTAAAAATAATTTGGTAAACTACTGTCACTGAAACTGTAATTTATTGTATGTTTAGTTTACGTAATTGATATATTGACATTTGACAGAAAAAGACACAGTTTTATGCTTTCAAATAAATGACAAGGAATTGTTCTATCATGAATTTGTATCAGAACTCTTCAAACCTAAAGTAAACTGAGACAAGGTCTCAGTTCATTAGATTAAGTGTTGATCATGTAAAGCATCTGGCAAGGTGCTTGGCACTTGGCAGATACTTGGAAATTGTTATAGACTGATCTATCAGCTATCAGTGATATTCCTTGAATTTCCGTAACATCTTGCGGAAAGATGTTTTAATCTTTTGTATGAAGGGAGTAATATGTATATACGTATGCCTTCTATGTGTTCAGTATAACTTTGAGCTAGGAAGGTTGAAACTCCAGTGAAGTAGTAACTTGTCCAAGGTGGCGCACATTTGGGAATTCAGCCCTGATTTCAGCTTGCCTTCAGATCCCATACTGTTTTCCTTTAAGGGGTGAGGTTGGAGGGGTAGGGAGAAGAGGTAAGAGTATACCTTTTGTCTTGTATTTTAATGTTGCCTCCTTCTTTTGCTAGGTTCTAGGCTTTTTGAAGGCAGAGATTGTGCCTCACTTGTCTTTGTTTCAAGATTTTAAGGGTTCTACATACTACTCTATTATGTTCACTTACTGTATGTCGAGTGAATGAACATAGTGAATATAATGTAATTTTCAACTATAAGCAGGTTTTTTTTAAAAAAAAAGACATGAACATATTTCATTTATATTATAGATAATGAAATCAAAGGTTAAGTCAAGGAAAATGCTTATTATAATCACAGTATAGAAGTTTTTTTTAAGATTTTATTTATTCATGAGAGGCACACAGAGAGGCAGAAACACCGATATAGGGGGAAGCAGGCTCCATGCAGGGGAGCCTGATGTGGGACTCTATCCCAGGACCCTGGGATTATGACCTGAGCCAAAGGCAGACACTCAACCACTGAGCCACCCAGGCACCCCTAGAAGTCAAGTCTTATTTATTTATATTAGAAGTTAAGTCTTAATGCCAGCTTTGTGCAATTCCAAAGCCCGTGGTCTTTTCATACTCGTTTTTTCTTTTCTTTTCTTTTTTTTTTTTTTTTTTTGGTAGTTGGTAGACTGCCCCTCTAGTTTCTAAACTTAAGATGTTTCCAAGTAATTTGATGTTAGGGTTTTTATATATTTTATATATAGAAATAAAATTTACATAGGTAAATGAAAATAGTGTTCTAATTGGTTTCATTTTAGAAGTCAAATGTTAAACTTTATATATGCTTATCTTAGATGTAGATTTTTTTGCAGTTTATAATCAGTTTAACAAATATGTATAGGCTGTTCAAATGGAGTAGATGGTTTGTTATTAAGCACATCATCTTATTCTGAACCTCAAAACTCCTGCTGGAGGAGGGGGCATTTGGGTGGCTCACTGCCTTTGGCTGGGGTCGTGATCCTCGGGTCCTGGGATGGAGTCGCACACTGGGCTCTCCACAGGGACCCTGCTTCTCCCTCTGCCTTTGTCTCTGCCTCTCTCTGTGTCTCTTGTGAATAAATAAATAAAATCTTTAAAAAAAACTCCTGGAGGGTAAAGTCTTTTATTTATCCTTGTTACTGAGGTCCCTAGCCCAGTGCCTGGTATTGGAGTACTTAATAAATGTTTATGGAATTGTATAGAATTAATAATTTGAAGGTTGACTAACATGAAGAATTTTAATGTCTTTAAATCAAGCATTATTAAATAAGAGCTCCTACTCCACTGCTATGTGTCCCCCTCCTGCATTTTATTTTCTTGATTGTCAGCTAGGTATTTTCATTCTGATATATCACCACCCCTCCAAACACACACAGTGTTCTTTCATGAATGAGTTTTTAAAAGAACGTGGCGTAGGAGTTGGGAAATGTATAATAATAAGGCAGATAGAGCATTGCCTACAAGGAGTTTATCCATATAAGAAATGATTATATTACTTTTCTGTTACTAGTTGATTTTCATCAGAGTTGGAGGATGTTCTTGTCTAATTTAAAATACAGATTGTATGCTGTATATGAAATTAACTTTGGTTAGTCCTGGAAGGGACCCTCGGAGTTTTCTAGAAAATTTTATACTAGGGTACAATTAGAGGCCCGTGTAATGGTTAATCTGTAGAAACACACCATATATATTAAGGCTTTATGATGAGAGAAGATAATACCTTTGTGTAAAACCCAGATTGGCAGTCAGGTTGTATTTAAAGTGTTGGTTTGCAGTTAGTTTTCATGTGAGCAGATCTACGTAATATGCTTCCATTTCTGGATTTGCTGATTTAAGTAAGCATGGTTAACTATTTTCCGGGACCAGGCCTTCTTGACCAGCTAGTGGCAGAGTAAGAGGACAGATTGGTGTTGCTGGGTAGAAGAGGCACAGCCACCATAATGTGTCCTTTTCTCCTGCTGCCAAGAGCTCTGTTGACTTTATTCTTGGGATAGGATGCTTATTGTTTCATGTTATCAGGCATTTTGGGGGAGTTGTTGCTGACTTACGGACTCCCAGTAGTAGTAAGAGCTATAGAAAGCCCAAGAGTTAGCGGAACAGTGGGAAATCTGCACGGACCAAAGGAACAGCTGCAGTTACAGCAATTGCTTGTTTTTGTTGCAAAGAAGGAAGTAAAATGGTCACAGGTTGGTGTGGGACCACCTCTGGCTTGGTGGTCATTTCAGAGTCTATGAAATGGAAACGGGGTCGCTGATTAGAGGACTCCAGATTTCCTATTTGTTCAAGAGGAAAGATTATTTCATCTTTCATCTGGGAGGCTATATCACAGTGTTTGCAGTTGGTCTCAAAGGAATTGCATTGAACTTTTTATTCACTTTTAACCACTTAATTTCTCACCTTTTAGCACTTAATAAATAAATTAAAATGACTCAGTGTAGTCATTTACATGAATAGAATGGAAGTGCTGTATAAGTGACTATGATGGAAAGTTTCCTGAAGGGTTTAAGTTAAATTTTAGAAAGGTAAACCTGTGAGCTGCCAGTTCGGGATGGGAAACTGGAATTAGAGCTGCAGGATTACTCAGATGGCATAAGGCTTGTATAGAAAGGTAAAGCCAACCATAGGAAATCGGGACAAGTTTGGCTAAAGAGGACAGTATGAACTAAAACTAGCATATGAGAATTGACAGGTAAGATGGTGATGTTAGAAAGTAGAATTAAGCAGTTTTATATTCCTGCTGTGGTTATGGCTCTAAGTCCAGATTCCGCTAAGGGTTTTCTTACCTTTTTCTGTGTAGTAACCCCTGCCACACAGGCATATACCTGTACAGAAAGGTCAGCTAGAGGAAGCAGCATGAAAGTGACAGAACAACACGGGAGAGAGAAAACCAGACGAAGAGTAAGGAGACCTGCGTTTGGCATCTGACTTCCACAAGTTTGTTAAGAGCCAGCAGATTGCATTGGGATTAAGTACGCAATCCATCAGCTAGAAGACTGCTTTTGTTTTAGTTTTTCTGCCATTAATCTGAGGAAGCCTACCAATTGGGATTTAGAATATTAGTAGTCTCTCTAATTGTATATACCTGATAATTTTGAACGAACAGAAGTTACATTATAGAAACTTGAACATTCATATTGTTCTCTTGAGTATGGCTCTACTATAACGAGTAATCTGGTGGAAGTCTATCCTGCAAGAACTGGAAGATAAGGCAACTGAAACTCGTATATTGATTTACTGACTCACTGTGTTGGAATATGAGGATAGGCAAGTGAGCAGAAGTAGGATCCAGGGACGCCTGGGTGGCTCAGTCAGTTAAGTGGCTGCCTTCGGCTCTGGTCATGATCCCAGGGTCCTGGGATCCAGCCTGTGTCTGGCTCCCTGCTCAGTTGGGGGTCTGTTTTTCTCTCTCCCTCTGCCCTCCCCCATGTGTGTGTGTGTATACGCATGTGTGCACACACATGCTCTCGTTCTCTCAAATAAATAAAAATCTTAAAAAAAAAAAAAAGTAGTAGTAGTAGGATCCAGAAAGAAGAGGTGATGAGAATACAGATACCTGGACCTCATTCTTCAAACTCCTAATTCGCAATACATCTCTGGTGATAGGGCTCAGAAATGTTACTGGGGGGCGGGGGGGGGGAGGTTAACCCCCAAAACTTAGTGATTCTGATTAAAAGTCAGATTTAGAAGAATTCACAGACTTAATTTATTCATGAGCACCTCTAAGAGCTATAATTTTATTTTAGAAGTATTAAAGCTGAGGTGGACTTTTTAAGTTGTAGCAGCAGATTGGTAAATTTCTTAATCCCACAACAGTAGAGATTTAGGCAATAGAATTACAAGAGACACTAAAGATAATATAACAAACTGTGGTAAGTACATGGACCAAATCTGGCCCCCTACCACTGTTTTATAAATAAAGCTTTATTGGAACACAGCCACACTCATTAATTTAGATCTGTGGCTGCCATTGTACTACAATAGCAGAGTTTTGTAGTGCAACAGAGATGATGTGGCCTACAGAGTGTAAATATTTCCTGTCCCTTTACTGACAAAGTATGCCAACTTTTGAGTAGATCAGACCTATCATTTTATCTATATGGAAATAAGATTCAAAGATAATGAGTGAAACATTCTGAGATTATACAACTAATTGGTGGTTAGAGCGCAAATACCGTTTGGTTCCCTTTTTTCCTGCTTTTGTTCCATTATTTTTTGTTGGAGGAACTGATATATGGGTAAGATCGGAAAATATATTTGTGGTACAGTATTTTATTTATAGGTTCATTATTAATTATATTATGAAACACAGTTACCATGAACAGTAGTCCAGGTGTTAGATAACATGGCTATACAAAAACCTTTTAAATTTGGGTCGGGCGGTGGAATTTGGTTGTAGTATATTCTGTTTCCTGAGTACAAATCTTTGTTTGATCTATCAAGCAGTTTGATAACAAGATTCTTGTATATTGCTCATGCAGCCAAATGGACGGACTGTTGAAGTGGCTGATGAGGAAGTTGTCCGAACTCCTCGAAATATTACAGCAAAGCAGCCCTTAGAGACAGATAAGAAAAATGAAAAGGTAAGTTTGGGAACATATGAAATTATATGCAAGGCTCTTAATAAGAGAGTAACATATAAAAATGATGCTTTTCTGTTTCACAAAAGTGTACCTATAGAGCCCATTTAAGGATAACTGAAAATCTGGATTTTTCATAGCATATAGGTGGTGAAGGTTTAAGTAAGTTGTTTTGTCTTTTAACTTTTAAAAGGAAGGATATCACTAAGTATTTTAAATATCATGTGACATTACTATTCATTTTGCCAAAAGTTTATTCATGACTTGAACATCTTTTGTATGAGTAAGGTTCCAGGTATGTGACATGCCTCTTATTTGAAAACAGAATTGTGTTATCTTTGTTAATAGTGCACTTCTGACATAAAAAGCTTACCACAATTGTTCTGTAATATTCAGTGTTGAAACAGATTGCTGTTCTCATGGAGACATAATTGTCTATTTACTGTAGACAGTTTGACTTTGTTTGACAAAAGGGAATATTCTATACTCAGGTCATTATTAAAATGTTTGGATGTGCACTCTTAAGTTTTCAAATAAGACAATATATCATACCTCATAAATGATACATTCCTGGGATTTTATTCAGTTTTCAGTGTTAGAATTGACCCTTTTTTTTTCTTTTTTCTTTTTTACTCAATTTAGTTTGTAAGTAGGCAAAATGTAAAAAACTGTTAACAGTGGGTTGTCCTGCTATAGGAGAAAGACTTTTCATTTAAGTCTTTTGGTACATTGAATACTTGTGCCCCGCCCCCCCTCCCCTTTTTAAAACCCTACGCATGCATAACTCCTTTTCAAGAAAGACAGACAAAACAAAAGATAACCAGAGATAGGTAAGTGTTTTCCAGTAACTGGAATACAACAGTTGCAGTCCTACAGAATACTAGTAAGAAATGGTTGCTGCAGTTTCTTAATGCTTGCAATTTTATTATTTTTAAAGATTGTATTTATTTATTTATGAGAGACACAGAGAGAGAGAGAGAGAGAGGCAGAGGGAGAAGCAGGCTCCTTGTGGAGAGCCTGATATGGGACCCGATCCTGGGACTCCAGGATCATGCCCTGGGTCAAAGGCAGGCAGTAAACCGCTGAGCCACCCAGGCATCCCATGCTTACAATTTCAAAATGTCTTTGAAGAATTGGCAAGATAATTCTCCCTCTGTAGCCCAGTAAAATTGGTCTAGGGCCAAGATAGCTCCAGGTAGGATGGCTTAAAATGAAGGGTAATTATAGAAAAGAGTTAAATTTATGCCTTTATTTTGCCTTTAGCAGAAAAATAAAATAGTAAATGATTTGTATCAGCAAATAAGCATATGATTTCGGGATTGCGAATTTACAGAATGCATATCTTATATGTCTAATATGGATATATACTTCTTCCATCTAAAGTTTCCTTGTGGGATCCCTGGGTGGCACAGCGGTTTGGCGCCTGCCTTTGGCCCAGGGCGCGATCCTGGAGACCCGGGATCGAATCCCGCATCAGGGCTCCCGGTGCATGGAGCCTGCTTCTCCCTCTGCCTGTGTCTCTGCCTCTCTCTCTCTCTCTCTCTGTGTGACTATCGTAAATAAATAAATAAATAAATAAATAAATAAATAAATAAATAAATAAAAATGAAAAAAATAAAAAATATAAAGTTTCCTTGTTTCTGGGCTTTCTGTGTAGTAGTGAGCATTTTATGTTTATTCTTGCTTCCACTTGCTGAATTGTCTTGAAGAATTCATAGCTGGAATAACCGATGAACTACCATTCATCTCTGATTGATGAATCATATGTAGATTGGGTATATTACGCTATAAAACCACAGTTGAGTTTATAATCATTCTGAAATTTTTGATAGGAATTAATGATAATAATTGACATTTGTTAAATATCTGTAACATGGCAGGCACGTTGCAAGGTGAGGTATGTGTATATGTATGAATATATTTATGTATGTCTAGTAGAGACAAGTTATTGGGTACTTACTGGGTGTACTTTTAAGACTTCACAGAATATCTATACGTTACTCTATGTATGCTCTACCAGGGCACTGAGGAGGTGGTATTATACCTATCTTACAAATAAGAAATCTGGGGCAGCTGTGGTGACTCAGCAGTTTAGCGCCACCTTCAGCCCAGGGCGTGATCCTGGAGACCTGGGATGGAGTCCTACGTCGGGCTCCCTGCATGGAGCCTGCTTCTCCCTCTGCCTGTGTCTGTCTGTCTGTCTCTCTCTCTCTCTCTCTGTGTGTGTTTCTAATAAATAGAAATAAAAAGTCTTAAAAAAAAAAAATCTGAGGCAAAAGTTAATCAAACCTATTGAAAGTAGTCACTTGTAACCCAGACCCATCTGACTTCAAAGTCTGTGCTTTTTACTGCTCTGAATGATCTCTGATCCTTTTATAAACTCTACCAGACAGACAGTAAGAGCCCCATTGTACAGATAAGGGCTCTGAGACATAGAGGGATTTTGTGATTTCATTCGTTTCATAGTTTCTGAGGTAGGATTTGAATCCAGCTCATTCTGATGCCAAAGCCCATGTACTTGTTAACTTGATGGTACCTCCTCCTTTCAGTTGCTGTTGCTTTTTCAGGACGGAGCTTCTGCCTTTGGTTTGCTGCCTATTTGATTTGACTTTTGGCAAAATAGTAAATGCTGCAACTCACAGCTAGTGTTTCTTTTTGCCATCTGCATCTTGGATTTATGCTTTTTTAACTTGGTTCCATCCAAGAGACCTCATTTCAATTAATTTTTTATGCTCTTGCACTGTGTGTGTTTTTGTGTGTTTTAAATATGTGTTTTTAAAGACTTTTTAGTGCTTTTATTGTAAAGATGCTTACCATAGATCTTCTTAAGAACTTTCATATACATTATTGTACATTTGTTTTCCTCTCAGAGCTATATCTTGGGCACTTTGAGAAGTACACTTTGCCTATGGAATAATTACACTCTAAGCTGTAATGTTGAATCCTTGCTTTGTCACTTGAATAAACCTTATGAAGACAGACATTGTCTAAGAACCATATATGACAGGAATTCTAGATCTTGGGCCTGTAAAGCAAGTTAAACTTACCATAGTTTTCTAGGTCTTTATTTGGCTCTGAAGGTCAGTGCTTCATTGGTACTGGTTTCTGGTGGAGTATACATAGGACCATTAGCTAGGCTTAATGCATTGTGCTAGTAGATGCAGAGGAGAATGGAAGATGTACCTAACCCTCAGAGAGGTTGCAGTCTAGTTAAGGAAATGCAAGCACAAGAGAAGATAACTGGTAACAATTGAGTGCCAATTATTCAGAGAAGTAAGATTGTCCTGTTTGGGTGGCCAGAAAAGATTGACTTAATTGGACTTCTAAGGATGAGGATGGTATTTCAGTAACTAGAAGTGAGGAGGCCAGTTCTGGCAGGTGAAAGAAACAAATGAACACAATCAGACATTATTCAGCTAAAACAAAAGAACGTATTCAGACATACTCAATGGAAAGCCAACCCTAAATGAGTTTGACCGGTCAGGGTCAGGTGGGAGTATGATAAAAATAGATACAGCTAGCAACAACACTTATGAAAGCAAATCAGGCTTGTATCAGTGATTTATGAGAGTCTGAATTAAGATGAAGTGCAAAGGTTGTAAGAGAAACAACAGAAACAAAAATATATGAAATTTGGTCACCAGGTTTTCAGGATGCAGTGGTGTCCTGCTAAAATACTAATATCACTCATTGTAAGTATTAATACGCTCCTACTTTTTTTGATGCTATATAATACAAATATTTTCACATCTCTTAACACTGATAAATAACTCTTGGTTGGGGACGGAGGGGAATATTATCATTTTTTTAAACCAATCTCATTAAAAAGAGTTTAATGGATTGCCCAAGATCACATAGCTAGTAAATAATGATCCCTTAATTTTGCTGCGGCAGCATTTCTCTTAAAGTGTAGTTTGTGGACCCCTGAGAAGGAGTCCAGGGGACCTTTTGCTGAGTCCTGGAAGACAAAACTGTTTTCATAATAATTGAGACATTATTTGCCTTTTTCACTGTGTTGATATATGCGTGAATGGTACAAGAGCAATAGCAGGTAAAACTGCTGGCTTGTAGCACAAATCATGACAGTTTACTATAGTAACTACTACAAATTACTAGTAGCTGTAATCTTTATTGCAATCCACTCGCAGTTAAAAAAGAAGAAAAAAGCCAATTTCACTTAAGAGTGTCCTTAATAAGGTTGCAAAAATGATCATTATTGGTTTAATTAAATCTTGACCTTTAAACACATGCTTTTTAATTATTTTGTATGATGAAATGGGAAGTATACATACAGCATGCTGTATACTGAAGAAGAGTGGTTGTCTTGAGGAAAAACACCTGTACAATTGAGTTACAGTCTGGACTAGCCATTTATTTCATGTTGCTCCATCTTAACTTGAAAGAAGAGCTGATAGGCTGTGGTTATTTAGACTTAGGGTATTTGTTTTCTTAAAAACAAGGTGATCCTGTCACTTCAAGGAGAATAACAGTATTTGTTGCAAATGATACAATGATATATTTCCAAGTGAACATTAGAAATTTGGAAAATTTGTATCTGTCACCATGAGTTTGACAGCATCCCAGTGCTTAAAGAATTTCTGATGAGATCAGTTAGGATATTAAAAACATGATTTTTATTTTTTAAAGATTTTTATTTATTTATTCATGAGAGACAGAGAGAGAGAGAGAGAGGCAGAGACACAGGCAGAGGGAGAAGCAGGCTCCATGCAGGGAGCCCGACCTGGGACTCGATCCCGGGTCTCCAGGGTCACGCCCTGGGCCGAAGGGAGCGCCAACCAAACATGATTTTTAAAAATACTTTATACAGTGGAATATTTTAACATTGTAGAAGATGTGTGTAACTCACTGAACCAGTATTTTCCAAATGAGCAATGCTTGCATGTTACAAAATCAGGCAAGTGTAAAAGATTCATTCAAGGTGCAAGATAGACCAATAGAGTATGGGAAACTTCACCAATACAGATTCCACATTGCAACAGTTTTTAAGAAACTCCCACTTGACAAATTTTGGCGTAATATTTTTTTCCTTCTTCTCTTAAAACCCTTCAAGACTTCCCATTGCTCTTGCTCCACAATCTGTGTGTGTGTGTGTGTTTTAAGATTTTATTTATTTATTTGAGAAAGAGAGCACAAGTAGGAGGGAGGAGCAGAGAGAAGCATATTCGCTGCTGAGCAGGGAACCTAACACGAGCCTGGATCCCAAGACCCTTGATCCCAGACTCTGGGATAATGACCTGAGCTGAAGGCAGACACTTAACTACCAGAGCCACTCGGGTGCCCCTCTTCTTCCACAATCTTAATCATAACCTAAAGGCCCTGCCTGTGATTCAGGTCTCTTTTCCTACCCCTACCCTCCCTAAGGACACACACATTGGTTTTCTGTCTTTTGTTTTGTTAAACAGCTTTAAGATATACTATAAAATTTTACTTTGTTGAAGTGTATGATTTTAGTGTACCTGCAGAGTTGTACGGCTCTTACCACAGTGTGTTTGAACGTTTCCTCTTTCCAAAAAGAATTCTTGTGCCCATTACCAGTCATGCCCCATATTCCCCTTTTCCCCTAGCCCCAGTCCCTGTTAATCACTAATCTTTGGTGTAATATTAAAGAATGATGCAGTTATTTGGAAAATTATTAAGACAGTCCTCCTTTTTCCTGTTACATATGTATGTGTATGTAGCCAGATTTCCTTCATATGCTTCAAATAATGTATCACGCAATAAAATTAAATGCAAAAGCAGGTACGCGAACTCAGCTGTCTTTTATGAAGCCAGACAATAAAGATATTTGCAAAACGTAAAGCATAGCACTGTTCTCACCAAAGTGTTTTTTTTGTTGTTGTTGTGGAAAATATTTATATAGGTGTAATTTTTTTAATGTAGGTGCAATTATACAATATGTAATTAGTCTTATTATTTTGAAAGAAGTTAATATATATCTAAATAATATCTTTGTTTAAATTTATAATATGGTAGATATCAGTAGGTATAACCCATGTAAACAAAGGCTCTTTGACATCCTCAGTCAGTTTTAAGAGTATCCTATGAATCAAGCAGTTTTAGAACCACTACTCTAGGAGGAATCAGTGTTTAGAAGACCAAACACAAACTTATTAAACTTATAGGTTTTAAGCAAGTGTAAGGTATAGCAGCTCTTAGGAAAACAGAGAACACCTGCACGCCAGTGAGCTTACATACATTTATGGTTTACCTTCTAAAATACATCTTAGAAACTAATTTAAAACCAGGGATTGGCAAACCATGACCCTTTTAACATGTCTAGTTCTCTGCCTATTTTTAAAAATGTATTGTAAGGCAGCCACACTTATTTACTTACTTACTGTCTTTGGCTGCTTTTGTAACAAAACAGCAAAGTTGAATGGTTGCAACAGAGGCTTAAAATATTTACTGCCTGACTTATTTTTTTGCTGAAACCCTGTTTTAAACTCCTAAAGTAGTGTTTTTGGATTCCTTCAAGTGTTTCATTATCTGGAATGCTTTCAGTCTAATTGTGTAGGTCTTGGACTCTTGACCTTTTGGGCTCCTTACGCCCAAAATCTGTAGCTTCATGATTCTTGGGTTCCTATCTAAGGAATTACTTTTCAATTTCTTTAAGGTAAATACAGTATTTTCTATAAAGGAGGGAGTATCTTACCAGAGAAACCTCATTTCTGCGCCTAGAATTTTCTGTCTAAACTCCTGACAACCAACAGGAGTGAGACCAGAACCAAGACTTCTACACTAGCCCATCATTTTTCCATGATGCTGTAGTTCTATGAGGCAAGAGGGGATGGAAATTCAGTGAAATAATGAATTTGGTTTTAAAACACTAAGATTGAGGTAAAAATGGGGTCTCCAAGTGGAATTAATTTATTAGGCTGTTGGAAATACAAGAACCATATCTGGGAAAAGAGTTCAGGACTAGATTTAAGAAGTTCTTAAGAAAGGTTTCTTGTAAATTTTTAAGATTCTGGGTTGATAGCCATGCTACTTACATGGTGTACCATAATTCATGTGCTCACACTAAACATATTTAAATACTTTAAATATGGATGGTTTGGATGATGGATCGAGTACACAAATATAATAGCCCAGGGGTTTTATTTTGGGGACAGTGAGAGTTGGACAGACAAGGCCATATGTAATGTAGTCTACTTTTAGGCTCTTTGATTGATTAACCAACTATTAATTGAATATCTTCTGTCTGCAGGGTGCACTATTCTAGGCACTAGGAATATAGTAGATAAAACGGGGGCGGGTGGAGAACTAAAAACAAGCAAATATATTCTCTCATGTCAGGTTGTGCTAAGAGCTGTGAACAAAAATATACCTCAACAGGGTAAGGAGAAAGAGGTCAAGTGCAAGTCGTGGGCACTTTCCTGCACCTGCAATCCTGCTGCTTCCTTGCATTCAGGAAAATGCATCAGAATGGTAGTGAGTTGACTAGTCTTGGCTCTAGTTTAAATTACATGAACACTAGCCATCACCACCACCACCACCTGCCCCAGAAAAGGGGGAACATCAATTGCAACTTTCCTTTTAAACAGATTTGTGACACTTTTTATAATTAAATCTCATCCTTACATTGTGTCACCAAGTTACTAAGATTAGGAACTGCTGGTATAGATAAATGTAAGTAATATGCTCTTTGGACCATCTATCCTTTGCCATTTAACCACGCTGAGCTTGTTTACATGTTTGAGACAAGTGAGAAAAATAAATAGTACTAAATGTGCAGCAGTATAGGGATTTGCCGTATTTGTTTAGGCACAAAGTGGATGAAATTGATCCTAATGCAGTAGTTTTAGATTTTTCAAGTCACGGTTGTTTCAAGTTTTCAAAACAAATTTGACTAACAGCTTTTAATTTTGTTAGGTACATACATTTTTAAAACCACCACTGTCATCATTACCAGAAAAAAAGGAATTTTGACACAATGGAAAGAGAAAGAACAAAAATCTCAGAAAACAAGAGTTTTTGCCATGAGTTAGTGGAAAATCTTACATACTAGCCACTTGTCTGCACACAAAAGCATCACAGTATCTGCATCTAACCTTTAGGAAATACTCAGCATTCCTCTTTTCCAGGCTTTATTTCCTTTACCAATCCTGACATTACCCACAGTGGCTTTAGATAATTATAGGGCTTTAAATATTAGATATGTCAGTTTGCCAAAATTTTAAGGACCAGTATTTCCCAGAATAGAGAATTAAGAAATTGAGTAAGGATTACACTTAGAATCTGACTGCTTACCTTGGTATAAATAACTAATTGCAAAATAAAGTATTCTTTCCCTTAAAATTTGTAGTGTCTCTCTTAATGTTAGTTTATGACTGTATACAAATATTAAGTTATACTCCCTAAGTTGATCTTTTCAGCATGAATTTAGCTATGCTCTGCTATATATATATATATATATATATATATATATATATATATATATATACTTTGCAATTTCTTAAAATAGCAAGATCTGCCAAAAAAGCAGTTAGCCATTTCAGTAGATTTACTTTTGCTGCTACTATATACCTTTGTTGCTCTAATAAGTGATATCACTTATTTCTGGGTATTGTGTAATATTAGAAATATTCATTCATGTTAAGAAGTCAAAGGTAGGGCAGCCTGGGTGGCTCGGCGATTTAGCACTGCCTTCAGCCCAGGGTGTGATCCTGGAGACCCGCAATTGAATCCCACGTTGGGCTCCCTGCATGGAGCCTGCTTCTGCCTCTGCCTGTGTCTCTGCCTCTCTCTCTGTGTGTCTCTCATGAATAAATAAAATCTTAAAAAGTCAAAGGTAAAAGATGAGCTAATCTGTGGAAGTCATTTTTGTGTCTTTTTTTAATAGCCAGTTTATAAGGTTTTGATATTTTAAGTTCTGTGAATTTGAATGCATATTACTTGTAGTCCTAGAACTAGAAGCATGTGCTTTTTTAAGACTGTTGTCTCCACACTGGAGTACACAAGAAGATACCCATTGGGATGTGAAGGAGGAAAATATTGGCTTTGTATTTATACTTCATTTTTTATTAAAAGAAATTAAGCTTTATCCATATTAGTGTATGGCTAGTCATTGGCATCCTCATTTGGAATATTAGAGGGTAGTAAGACACTACATGGGCCAGATCCTGAGAAGAATGGGAAGTGGTAATGAAAAGACTACTCTCATTTGTTCTTTTCTCTTAACATATTTTGACAGATTGCATTTGATGTGTGCTCAACTCCATGAGTTACTTGATTGTGTTACCCAGTTTAAACTAGACTAACCTTTAGTGAACAGGCTGCTAAGAAGCTGCAAATTGTGGATGATAAGAATGCAAATAAACAGTTAGAAAAATTGAATGGGCATTGCTATGCCTACCAAGACCTTTGTCAACCATATCATAAGGTTAAGATCATTTAATCATACCTGGTGAGAAATTGGTCACAAAAAATTCCAATCATCAAGGAAGAGTTTTGAAATAGAAATATATTTCTACTTCTGGTAGAAAACCTTGCCCATTTATACTGTGCCTTGAGATTTTAGCTAATAATATTCTGAAACTGTCTAAATCAGCAGGATATCTAAGCATTCAGAATGTGAAGATGATTATTTATGCAGTACCCAATAAGACAGAATTTAACTAAATATAATTATGAATGCTTAGAAGGCATTCTCTAGGTTTGTTACTTACAGGAGGAAAAACATACGTGGGGGAAAAACACTTTTTCTTTTCTGCCATGAATAGAATTCGCAAAAAAACAATATGACAATCAACCAGAACACATTCTTTATCAGTATTTACTGTTGGGTACAGCATAAAAACATTGCTGATGAATTGAGTAAATCAGTAGCAGAGCAAAATTCAAATTGGAAAAATGTACAGATTATTCTGACATTGGAGAACTTGGTATATTCTATTTCAGTAATGAAACGCATAAGAACTATTTTTGTGAACTACTAAAGATTAAAAAAATACCTACAAAGGTAGATTCTCAAGAATAGATCACTTAATTTAAATTTTTTAGTGTGGAAAAAGTAAATAAAAACCACTGATGAAGGGCCTGTGTGAACTGGAATGAAATTTAAAAAAAAATAAAATTTGGGGAGTAGGGAAATAGAATTATAGAGATAGTACCATGCATGAAATTCATTTACTACATTATTTCTATAAATCAATGATGGCAAAAAAGGTATAAAGCCAGACTACAAATTGGAAAACAAGGCCTTTAAGTTATAGTAAGGGCAAAGTGGAAGTCATCATCTTTTATTGTACAAAGAAGAGATTCATTGACTATATTTCTCAAAATACTTTTATAAAGTTGACCAACTTAAAAAATGAACCACACATTTTTCTTTTACTAAAATTCAAGCATTTTAAATGTGTTGATCTTTTTTACAATAACAAGTGATTGTCTACTTAGCAGATCTTTTTGGGAAAAATTTGTGCTTACTAATCTGTCCCTTCGGTGTTAAGGAAACTTTAACAGATGTGTCACAAGGTAGCTGATTTTTTTTTTTTTAAGAAACTCATACAATCAAGAGTATATTCTGAGAAAAAAAATATATTCTGAGAAGTTTACATCATTGTGTGTTTTGTTATTAAAAATTATTTGTTGTGAAAATTCTCATATCTGCATAATTTAATAGCTTTGGAGTAGTTTTCTAACAGAAAGGTTCTGGAGCATGCTTATCAAATCCCAGCTCTGGCATGTAATAATTATGTGATCTTGGGGTTGGTTAGTTGATCACTCAGTGCCTCCCCTTTCTCATCTGTAAGGTGGAAATAATAACATCTGCCTCATAGAGTTATTTTGAGACTTGACTGGGTTAATTAGAAAGATCCATATAAACGATAGCAATACAGGGATCCCTGGGTGGCGCAGCAGTTTAGCGCCTGTCTTTGGCCCAGGGCGCGATCCTGGAGACCCGGGATCGAGTCCCATGTCGGGCTCCCGGTGCATGGAGCCTGCTTCTCCCTCTGCCTGTGTCTCTGCCTCTCCCTCTCTCTCTCTCTCTCTCTCGTGTGTGGCTATCATAAATTAAAAAATAAATAAAAAATTTTTAAAAAGTGATAGCAATACAACCAGTTTTTTATTTTTTTTAATGGAGGAGATTTTTAAGATTTTATTTATTTGAGAGAGCGAGAGAGAGAGAGCGCGCACAAGCAGGGTGAGTGGCAGAGGGAGAAGGAGACTCCTCACTGAGCAGGAAGCCAGTCTCAATCCCAGGACTCTAGGATCATGACCTGAGCCAATGGCACTTGCTTAACCAGACTGAGCCACTCAGGCGCCCCAATACAACCAGTTTAAAAAAAAAAATTTTTTTAAGTCTTTTTAGTGAATCCATGTGTTAAAAATGCCAAAATAAAGTAAAACCATCAGATTCAATTGCAGGAAATATTGGTGTTGAGTACATATCCACTGATGTATGTACTCCATACACAACAACTGTATGTTGACTGCATATCCACAAAAACCTTTGCATACTTAGACTTAGAAGATAAGGTGGAAAAATTACTGTCATGTTTTATAGTAAACATGGCCTTAATTTAAATGGATCTCAGTACCTTTGTCAGGTATGATAGTTTTTAATATTAAAAATATTAAAGTATTAAAATGCATGAATTTAGAAGATTATTAAAAAGTAATGAAGCATATTCAGTTATACTGCTTCCACTAAAAATAGTTAGGTTTTGGGCACTTGGGTAGCTAAGTGGTTGTGCATCTGCCTTCAGCTCAGGGCATGATCCTGGAGTCGGAGATCAAGTCCTGCATCAGGCCCTTTGTGTGAAGCCTGCTTCTCCCTCTGCCTTTGTCTCTCATGAGTAAATAAATAAAATCTTAAAATACATTATTGTAGTAGGATATGTGTAATAGCCTTCCAGAATATACAAATAAACATTTTGGAGTGTATGTCTTGCATATTGTAGATATTTAATAAATTTTTCTTGCATGCTGCCCAATCAAGAAAGGCTAAGGCCAGCTCCATGGTAGTCTGACAAAAAATGGGGGGAAAGAACTGTGTTTAACAAGGGAGCCAGGACTTTGTATTTGCAGTTTTCTTCAAAAGTGTTAACTGTAGTAAGGTGTTTTATCTCAGTAGGATGGCTTGGGCAAATAGTAGCATGTATGCATATTTATTTTAACGCTTTTTATAATACGTTCTTAAGTCTCATCTGAGTAAGCGTGATTTTTTTGATTAGTGACTTTTAAAGGTAACTAAAAATCAAACAATACCTAGCCTAAAACCAAGATAGTTGTCTTTATTTTTCTGCAGATTTCACTTTAGAGACAAATGGCAGTATTTCAGTGTGAATATAATTTCTATCCTTTTATCATAGTTGCTCTCTCCTTGAAAAAGTCTTATTTATGTATACTGCTTCATAGTTAGCAGTCTGCTTTCATATCTTATTTAATCCTTAAAAGAACCTTATGTGAGGTTAGGAATTTTTGTCGCATAAGGCAGTTGGGAAAGAGGGTTTAGAACTACTTGGCCTAAAATCTCACATAGCTAATACATGATTAAGTTTGTATTTAGAGTTCAATATAGAGAGACAGCATAGCAGAGTATTTGTGAAGGCAGGATCTAGGGTCAGAACTGAATTTTAGTTCCAGTTTTACCACTTAATAACCCTGTGATCTCAGGCAATTTATATAATCTTTTTATGGTCTCAATTCTCTTATCTGTAAAAAGGGGGTACTTTAGTTAGTTTCTATAGGTCTGTACTATTCAATGTAGCAGCTACTTGCATGGCTACTTAGCACTCTTTCTCATACTATCTTCTTAATAGTTTTTTATATTAATTACATTTTGGAATAGTATTTTGGACTTGTTGGTTTTACATATATTATTAAAATTAATGTTACTTATTTCTTTTAACTTTCTAACCTGTGTGCTAGGAAGTTTTAAGTTACAAACATGGCTTGTATTATATTTCTGTTTTGGACAGTGCTGTTCTAGACCAGGGGTTGGCAAACTCTGGCTCCCGAAATCCAGCCAGGTGCCTGTTTTTGTAAATAAAATGTTGTGGGTACACAAGTCATACCCATTCAATTATATATTGCACATAGCTACTTCTATGCTATAGCAGCAGAGTTGTACAATTAATTGCTACGTGTAGAACTATATATGCTTTGCATAGCCTAAAATATTTACTATTTAGTCCTTTATTGAAAAAGTTTGCTGACCCCTACGCTAGGCTGTAATTGAAAAGTGCTCAGTGTATTATCTTTACTTGAGAGTGGTTATGAGAGACAGACATACAGAAAGTAGATTGGTGGTGGACGCCACTGGGAGAAAGGTGGTGAGGAATGACTGATAATAGGAACCACGTTTCTCTTTGGTGATGATGAAAGCATTCTGGAATTAGATAATGGTGATAGTTGTACAACTATTGAATAACCTTGAATACAAAAACTACTGAATTTAAAGAGGGTAAATACTATGGTATGTAGATGATATCTCAATTTTTGTAAAGTGAATGTGAGCCTGGCGTGGTAGATGTAATAAAGCAGTACATGAAACATGATATGTGTTGATGAGAACATGCAAAGAAACAAGTACAAGTCAACTGTGGGGAATATAAAAAAAAAATTGTTTTTGAATTGTTTCTTACATACTCCTGTTGTCAAAGAATTTTTTAATCACTCTTCAGAGCTGTCGTTTATTGCTTATTCAAACTAGCATTTACTGCTTTACTCATAAAAAAAGACTTAATTATCAAGATATAATTTTTTTGGTGGTAAACTTAGAGATAGTGTAGAAGAATACATATGTAGCCAATCTCAATAAATAGTTGAATGAATGAATGAATGAATGAATGAATAAATAAATAAATAATAAAATCACTATTTTATGAATGTTAATACTCTTCAGGAAGCACTAATCTAAGTATAGAAATCATGGCTTTATAAAGTTTTAATGAACTTTTGAAAGGAGAAAATATTAGCAGAAGGGAATTGGTAGGCTATTTCAGAATATCCATATCTTGCATGCGTGTAGGTATTTTTTTTCTTTAATGAATTATTAAATATCTACCATATGCAAATCCTAGGTATTTTCACATTGCTCTGAAACTGACAAAATATTGCCTGCTTTGTATAGTTGACTCGCTAATTTGTTATACCATAGGGATTCCAACAAGTGTTTTATAAAATCCGAACACCAATAATCAGTGCATCATTTTATTTTTGAACATTAGCAGTAGATTTTTATTTTATTGTTCTGAACCCATTATATTATAGTACCTTGTTTTATGATATGTTAGGGTAGCATGTTTCTAAGGGCACAGACTTTGGAGCCAGATAGACCTATTTCCTAATTTGACTCTACCATTTACTAACTCTTAATGTGACCCCAGACAGCCTGTTTAATATTTTTTAACAGCTCTAAGTCTCTGTTTCCTCATCTCTAAAATGGGAATAATACCTTCTCTAGTGGGTTTTTTGTTTTTTTTTTTTTTTTTAGGGAATAAAGAAGAAAATGAGTGTAAAGTACTTAGCACAGAGTAACCCACTCAATACATGGTGACCTCATATTATTATTGCCATTTAATGTTAAGGTTTTTAATCAAACATTAAATTTTTTGGTTGTCAGCATCATACATTTCATTATGTATTTTACTGACTCCTACCTTTTCAAAAACATAATGAAATATTAAGTAACATTCTATTTTACTTTCAGTCAAAGAAAAATAAGAAGAAATCAAAATCAGATGCTAAAGCAGTGCAAAACAGTTCACGCCATGATGGAAAGGAAGTTGATGAAGGTACTTGAGCAAGTGAAAGGACTATAGTGAAATTTTAAATCCTTTTTTACCATGGTGCATTATATAAAAGCTGCATTTGTGTCGCTTGATCTTGTATCTAGCTTTTCTTTTAATAATTACAGATTTTACTGTGTAGATCTGTGACCTTGTTAGAAAACACTTTTTTAAAAAATCTAAATTATTTAAGGATCTAATAGTGTTTTTCCTGAAGGGAACCACCTTGAAATTTAAGGTCTAGCTCAATATTTTGAGCAATTGTTTTGTCTTTGTTTCTTAGAAATATGGTTTGGACTTTTTCCTTCTTGTTTATTATAAATATACTATCCCTAGAAGGCTGTGTACAAAATTCTTGAGGAAGCCCTTTATTGTCATCGCCAAGTAAACCCATTTATTAGTAACTATTTATAACACTTTCAGTTCTCTCCAGCAGGATAAAAGATATACAAGATGACCTACCTATTATTTTTCCTAATTCATAGATGACAGAGTTGATAAAAATGACCAGAATAAATAATAATGGCAGTTAGCTGCCTAAAACAACATACTGGAATTAGAATAAATTCTTAGGATAAATTAATATAATCAATACTCTTGGCTTTTAGTTTACTCTCTAAATTTATCATGATATTTTATGTGCCCCGCCCCATTTCCCTCCTCAAAACTACAGCTTTTTTTGTCTTCCCCTTTACTGAATAACACTTTTTTTTCTGGGGCTATGTCAGGAGCCTGGGAAACTAAAATTAGTCACAGAGAGAAACGACAGCAGCGTAAACGTGATAAGGTGCAGACTGATTCTGGTTCATTGGATTCAACTATCCCTGGGATAGAAAATACCATCACAGTTACCACCGAGCAACTTACAACTGCATCATTTCCTGTTGGTTCCAAGAAGAATAAAGGTATATTAGTGGAACATAAGAGTCATACATCAAATCCAGCTCCTTTTAATCAGATGTACAAAATATGATTACGTCAAAATTTGGCTATTTTGAACTGCTTACATGATTGTGCTGATATACCCTTCTTCGTGAGAGCACTGTGGACCACGTATTGGTTTACCTGAAAACCAGCAGTGTTACTTGTTACTTACTACTGCCTAATGAATGGCCTGCTAAATTAAAATTGCCTTTCTGCCTTGAGTCACATGAGAAAATGATGTTGCCTTTTTTTCTTGTGTGCATTGCTTTGCCCCAACTCTCTTACATCTCCATTTCTTATAGTGGATGAGACATTTACTAAATAAAATTATTTGTCACCGTTCTGCATGTTGAGTGCTTTCATTCCAATATGAAACAAGCATGTTCTGGATAGTGCAGGCTCTATCTGGACTTCTTATCACCCTGACTTTTTGAGAATGCCATAGGTGTTTGATAAACTAGACTGGAACTTCAGAGGTTGTTGAGCTAATGTTCTTCCCATGTATTTAAAGTGCTCACACTATCCAATACTGATGGCTTCTTAGTAGCTCTTTACATTGCCATCACTTTTACCCTGGAGACATCAGTCAGGGTACTGTTCAACTTGCACATGGACTTTTCTTCCTCCTTTTTATTAATTGCCTACCCTGCATTTGTCTCCAGACCACTTTCTTAGCCTTGTTATCTTTTACTTTTTTTGCTTGATGACTTGCCAGAATTTATTGCTTTGGTATAGCAGTGGCTTCTATTTATGCATTTTCATCGTTACATATTAGCCATGCTTTAGTGCTTCTTTCTGTTGGTGGCCCTCTTTCACTGTCTTGGTGCATGCCTTCCTTGCTAGCACAATCCTTTGTCATGCTGGTTTTTTGATACATTGTAATCATTATGCTTTTTAGTGTCAGAGAAATGGTATCTTTGTTTGTAACGTCGTACCTCTTGCTGTATTTCCTAAGTCCTGGTCCCAAATACTGGCAGTGTTCTTAAGTTGGATGTGTTTGCTTCCAGGATTATTGAAAAGGCAGCTGGTATTGTTGAGAGGTGGCAAAGTTGAATCCAATTACAGAGCCCCAGTTCTCCAGTTCCTACTTAAAAGAATCTTGATAAGCCTTACAGAACAGCAGACTCTATGTATACTTGAACAGTTTTCCAGGTCCTATGTTGCCATTTTAGTTGACTAAGAATAGGGTAACTATAGAACTCAATTCCTTAAGGACATGTTAGATATGTTGTAAAACTGACTCTTTTCCAGTGTAAGAATTTAGTACTTGAAGAAGCAAGTTATTAAAATTAACAAGTAAAAATTAATGTGTTTGTTAACTCCTAATTTAATGTGCATAGTGTGGCCTATTTAGTATTAAATAAATTTTATTTCTATTTCAACCAGGTGATTCTCATCTAAATGTTCAAGTTAGCAACTTTAAGTCTGGAAAAGGAGATTCTACACTTCAGGGTGAGAGAAATTACATGTAACTTAAATTGAAGGCCCATCAAAATAGAAACTTACATACATGTCTCTTTCCTCACATGAATGATACAGAAGGAAAAAAAAAGACTTAGAAATGATTTTTAATTACTAAAGTAACATAATCACAATCCAGAGATTTTGGAAAATGGATAAAAAGAAAAATCATTCCCACTTCTAACAGTCTTTGGTATGTTCTAGTTGTTTCTCCCTCTCCCCATATGTAAAAACATTTTTTTAGTAATAGTTTATACGCAATTTTTATTCTAGCTTGCATTGTGTAAGCCAATACAGAAAAAAAAAATTTGGGGTTGGGGAGGACTTGGTTTTAATATAGGCATATATGGGATAAAAGACTTTACCCCTGTTTATTAGGGAAAAATCCTTAATACCTATAATCATTTAAATTGATTCCTTAGCAAAATCAAATATTTTACAATAAATGGACTGCAATCTAAAGTTGTACTGTGCTTCACAATTAGAAAATACTTTATTTACTCGTTTATGGTAAAGATTGAATTAAGTAGAGTGGTATACCTTACCTAGAAACTAAAAGTGTTGTTGTAAAATATAAATTGAGAAATGAAAAAGCACTTTCTTGTTTCAGGTTTGTTTTCACCTTGTCAGCTTCCTTCATTCCCATGGTTCTTAATCCTGGCTACACTTTACAGTTGTCTAGGAAGCTTAGAAAAACAGCATACACACATATGTACATATACCTGCATACAAATATTCTGATTTGATTTGATTTTTATTTTCTTAAGTAATCGCTATGCCCAATGTGGGTCTTGAACTCACAACCCCAAGATTTAAGAGTCACATGATCTACTGACAAGCCAGTGAGGCATTCCTAGAGATTCTGATTCTAATTAGTCTGGGCTGAGGCTCTAGTGTCTATTTTCAAGAAATTTTTCAGTTGATTTTAATGTGCAGCCAGGTTTTAGAATCACTGCCTTATTATACATTATGTGTGTGTGCGTGTGTGTGTGTGTGTGTAAAAAAGAACATATAACTAAAGAGAAGTGTTCATATTTTTAGTGGGTGAGTATTCTGAATATAGCAGAATATGTGTTGTTTTCCTGTTTGCTCTGTTGTACTTTCTTTGAGCAAGTCATTCTGCTGTTGAAAACATCATTAACATATAAAGTTCAAGCCTACCCTTAGTTTTTAAATTAAAAGTCATCCATGATGGTCATGTCACTTTGAAGAGTTTTCATTTTTATCTTTAAAGCTCAGGCTGTTTAGAGGACAGGACAGTAGGGGGGAAAATGAGTGATAAGTATAAGCCAAGCAGTCATAGAAATTTGAAAATATCCCAGTTTTAGAATAAGGAGTCATGTATCGGTTTTTAATCTTCTTTTCTTTTCTTTAAGTTTCTTCAGGATTGAACGAAAACCTCACTGTAAACGGAGGAGGCTGGAATGAAAAGTCTGTCAAACTCTCCTCACAGATCAGTGCAGGTGAGGAGAAGTGGAACTCCGTGTCCCCTGCTTCCGCAGGCAAGAGGAAAAGTGAGCCATCTGCCTGGGGTCAAGACACTGGAGATGCTAATGCAAATGGAAAAGACTGGGGAAGGAGTTGGAGTGACCGTTCGATATTTTCTGGCATTGGTAAGAAGTGTTAGAAAATTTTAAGTTCACTTACAGTTGTTTATTTCTGGTACATTTTGAATTTTCAAGGAATGCAAAAAGAAAAAGTAGAAAAATGAGTGAAGCTATACAGAAATAATAGTAATAATTAATTCATCTTAACCTTCACGGAGAGCAAAGGGGAAACTAAAAAAGTCAATAATAGCATGTAATACTTCCTCTTAGTGCTCTCACACTTATCACATCTGATTATCAGTGTAGCTAAGGGGTATAATTGTGTATTTTTAGTGATGTTATAAATGTAACATGTGAGTAGGTTTTTTGATTAATTTCAACAGTTCTACTGAGTTTAATTAAAAATAATGAAAGCGGTTTACAGCATCTACTTTGATGCTGTTTTGCAGTCCGCAAAATGACTATTTATAATTAATTTCCCCCCTCAATTTTAAAAATACAGACCAGTAGTTGAGAAAGCTTATTCTTGTTGAAAGCAATCAAATTAAAAGCAACTTAATTCCGGGGTGTGTGTGTGTGTGTGTGTGTGTGATGGAAAAGAAATCCATGTTTAATATGGAAAACTACAAAAAGAGAAGGAAAAAGCCACTGTTACCACATCACCCAATGACAACCACTGTTTTTTTTTCACTGTTTTTTATAAATCTTTAATGACCTTTTATTTTTTTTCTGTGTACAGTTGTTTTTTGTTTTTGTTTTTGGTTTTTTTTTTGTTTTGTTTTTTTTACATAATACAATTTGGATATGCATTTTTATGTCCCCACTTGTAACATAAACATTTTCCTCTTTGTAAGTATTTTTATTTGAAGACCCTATGATATATTGTATAAACATAGCATATAAATTATTCAACTATTCCTATATTATAAAGATAATTTTTTAAAAAAACATTGTAAATGACATTGCATTGAATATATTTGTTTTTGGCTTATTTGGAGTGAGGTTATTGGGTTAAAGGGAGTATAAACATACGGTGCTCTGTGACACATTGTCAAGATATTTTCTAAGAGAGTAGTTCTAATTTATACAGTCAGCATCAGTATGAGGGCCAATTATCATGTGCTGACCAAGATTGGTATTTATACATCTTTTCTAACTTGATAAACAAAAAAATACATAAAGTGTTCTGGTTAACTTTTTAAATCACTAATGAGGTTGAGTATTTTTCACGACTTTCTTGATCATTGCTATGTTATGAATTGTCTATGTTCTTTGCCCATTTGTCTAATGGCCTGTTATTGTTTGTTGTTTTTTTTTTTAATCAAGTTGTAACTCCATACATTAAACATACACTTTTTTCTGTTGTGCTTGTTGCAGATACTTTTGTTTTATTTCTTTTATTTGAAAGAGCAATAGACACTACAGAGTGTTTAGTGTTTAAGTAGAAAAAAACTTTCTTCCAATGTTATTTGCTTTTCCCATCATTTTTAAGCCTAGAAACTCCTGTTGACTCTTGTCCCCGAGAATGCAGTTAGTAGCATTTACTGATAATTATTTTTAAGCTCATTCTTCCATACAATGTCAAGAAATTGTGTAGAAATATCAAAATTGGCTTGGAAGAAGAAGAAAGCCTCATTTTCAATAATGAAGAAAGCATAAATGCTGTAAAGCATCTTTTCATATTTAACAAAAGATAGTCAAATTTTATGGAGTAATGTTAAAAACTATGGCCTTTTCAGATATTTGCAATTTACTTATAAAAACTATGTAGCATTTTTATAGTTAGGACATAAATTAGATGGTACTTGCTTAATGTTTGCTGCAGATAAAATTAAGCAGCAGGTTAGAGTTCCTGTCTAGGTGGATTAGGACCTTTGTTGAAATTGAAAGAACTATATTAAACTGGATTTGTAGTAAATCACTAAGAAGAGACTGGTGTGACTGGTCTCATGGATGTATATGTTCTTTAAAATACTCATTTACAAGTAAGAAATATCTTGAAAATGTTGAGGAAATAGTAAGTATAGTAGAATGAGTGTGGACTAGTTGAAACAGACCTATTTGGCATGAGTCCCTATTTTCCCACATACTAACTTCTGTGGAAATCAGGCTAGTTCTTTAACCTGTGTGAATTTCCTAGTTTCAGTAGTTATGAGGATTGGCTATAATGAAGGTCAAGAACCAAGTTCAGTGCCTGTCCCAAAGTAGTAGCAGAATGATGGTAAATAATAAGGTAGCTTGTTAAAGTGGAGAAAGGTTTTGAAGATAAACTTAAGTTCCAGTCAAGGCCCAGCTGTTTTCTGGCTGTCAGCTAGTCACTTAAGTACTCTGAAATTGAGCCTTAGCAGGGTTACCCTACGGATTAGAGGCACTGGTATGAAAAGTTTGGCCTATATTAGACATTCAATAAATAGTAGCTATTGCTGTATTGTCCTAATCTCTAAGGTTATCTTTAAATATTATTATCATAGTTTAAGCCTGTACATATCTTTCAACTTTTCTTTTGCAAATTGAAGGTTCCAAGTGACGTTCTTTATTTTAACAGCTGCTTGGTCTAGTGTGGATAGGGGAATGAATACCTCTGAACAGAATTCTGCTTCTTTTGCATCTCTCACACTTAACTCTGCTGTTTCTGGTATGTGAAAACAGTCTTTCATTTAGTTAACAAAAGAATTTCTGTTTCAATTCTTTTTAGCTCTCGCTATTTGAAAAATAATCGAGTCAAGTACTGCTATCAACATAAATAATAGATATATAAAGTAGCAGAGGCATTAATAAAAGGGGAGAAAGGAAGACCTAAATTCTTATCTGTCAGTAGCTTGGTTCCTTTCTGTAGTGAAGATAGAAGATTCTGTGGCCTAACATAACTGAAAGTTCCTTGGCAGGCAGACAAATGCAAATAGAAGGCCTTCCCTTCAGGCTCATGATACTTTTCTGTTACTCACATATTTCTACCATACTTCTACTTGCAGTTTGCTGTTTCCTTTCTATTTGCCCCCATTATCATGAGTTTACAACTAATCCTTTTCGGTTATGTAGACCATCACATAATAACTTAAGAGTATCTGTTGATTTAGAAAATACATTATTACTAATAAACTATTATGAATTCAGCATTAAAAATGGATATGCCTTTTATTAATCACATAGAAGTCATATCTACTTAACAAATATTACATAAACGTGGGAGGTGTTGTTGACAACATTTTTTTCACGTTGGAATCCATGGACCCACTGTACTAATTATGTAGCTCCACAGCGTCTGGAGTCCCTAGAATTATAGGTCAGCAGACTTTTTCTGTAAAGGGCACAATAATAAATATTTTAGGCTTTGTGGGTCATACTGTCTCTGTGGAACTATGTAATTCTGACATTGTAGCCAGAAGGCAGCCAGAGAGGATACATAGATAACTGTATCTGGTTTTGAAATCCTATTCTCTGGATTTTTTAAATCATTTGTAAATATAAAAAGTGATCTTGACTCATAGGTCATACAAAAAGAGAGTGTTTGCATTTGGCCTATGTGTCGTTTGCCAACCCCTGCTCTCATAGACTACATTTCAGTTCCAGAGATAGAAATTAATTGCCTCTTTTATTTGGTGACTCGGTACAACACAGATACTGTTCTCTTCTTATATTCAGAGAAAGAGAAAGCAGCATGGGCTGCTAAAGAAATAGCAGTAGTGTTGTTGTGGTGCTTATAAGCAGCTAATATGCTGATTATATGTGAATTTATAGGGTTATTCTACTTGTTAAAATTTATATTAAAAATACATAACTATTTTGAGTATGTATCAAGCCATTATATTAGTGGACGGCTGTTAAGATCATCTACAACCAGGTGAAAATGTGTAAGCTAGGAAGGACTTTTATAAGAGGACTTGATTGCATATAAGTGTTTTACACTAACAGATTTTTTTAACCATTTCTTTATATCAGTGGCCCTGAGTCCAGAGTGAGTATCAGAGTCTCCCAAGGATTCTAATACATGTGGAAATTCTGATTCAGAAGGTCTGGGGTGTATGTATCCCACATGGAGAATCCCTGCTTTATGTTCACATTCTAAAATGAATTAATAGCTAAAGAACAGAGGTTTTAGACCTGGCACCCATGAATTTCTGTGCCACCAAAATTATATGCAAAATTTTATGTAAGTTCTAGATGATATAGTCCATCACAGTTTTCATCAGATTCTAAAGACTGTGTGACCCCATTCTCACCCCTGCCTCCTCCCCAAAAAAGAAAACAGAAGAAACTTAGAAGATAATAGTCTCTTCTCTCTAAGTGCACCTGAACTTAACTTGGCCTCTAAACCACCAGCTTCCCTCTGTCTCACCTCTCTAGATAATCATGTTTTTTTAACTTTTTCTTAGGCAGAAGGTTTCAGAAAACTCAGACATTTTCTAGCTCTCTTTCAAGGGTCTCAGGTTATAGGCATATCCTGAAACCTTCAGGATTTCTTTTGTGCTTTACTATTTTTCATTAAGAACAAAAATAAAATGACTTTTTTTCAACTTCTTGAAATTTGTAGATAATCAGTTTCAAATCTGTATTATAAATGACAAACACTAATGGATTGGTACTAAGGACAAAATATAGTTCTGATCAGTGAATTCAGTCAAGTGATTATCACGCTTAATCTGAAATTACCCTCAACTCTACTTTTCCTTAACTCTTCTAATGTCTGCATTTTTCCTTTTAGGGGAAATAAATAATTTAGACTCCGTGTGCAAAGTATAGAACTATTGTTATGAAACATCATTAGAAAATTCCATTTTTAATTTTATTGCATTCGTTTTCATTTAAGGGTCTACTGCTGAGCCAGTTTCTCATTCTACCACTTCTGATTATCAGTGGGATGTTAGCCGTAATCAACCCTATATCGATGATGAATGGTCTGGGTTAAGTATGTCCTTTTAAAAATTATGCTTTTGTTTTGTTTTTTCAGAATTTTCTTTCTAACACCCTAAATTCATTATTTATGTTTTAATTTTAACCCTAATTTTCACCTCTTAGGCCATAATATAATTTAATACCAAATGTGTAGTACTTGTAAACTGATTATTAAATAACTGTAGAATTTAACTAAATTTACACTTTTCATGACTCAGGCAGTATTTAAACATGTTGTTTTCTTACAGTTGCTCTATAGTTTTTTATTTTTAAATTTTTTTGTTTTACATGAATGTTCTGTTTTTCTTCTTAGTTTTAGTATAATAGAATGAATATAATAGACAGAAATGGCTTTCAGTTTATGAGGTATGCCAGTTTTGTATTATAAAACCATTTTCTTAGCCTGATTCCCAGTAGAATCTACTTGGGAAAATTAAAGACAAGAGTTATTTAAGGAGGCAAAAAAAAGAGGAAGGGAAAAAGAATTCAGTTTTTATGTTCAGAAAACTTATACTTCACTTGGAAAAAAAAATCCAAAAACCTGAGGGGTTTTTTTTCCCCACCACAACCTCAAACCTCTATACTACTTTCTCAGAATTTTCATAGGAAATCCTTTTCTAATATTTACTTAGCAATTATATGTTACCTTGTGGACTTCTCTACCATTTGGCCAGTGCAAAAAATAAAATAAAATTCTTTTGTTTCTTCAAGTAGAGTTGAAATGAAACCCTCTAAAAATAGGAACTCTCAATAACTCTCACATCCTGGGTACCTGGTGTAGTGCTTTATACACTACACTACTATATACAGGTGTTCAATAGGAATAGTCATAAGAAAAGCGAACAGTTGGCTATGTGCCAGGCACTAGTCTAAGTCTTGTGCATTTTATTAACTTATTTTAATGCCTATAACAATTCTAAAAGGTAGGTGATTTTTTTTTTCCCCACACTTCCCAGATGAAGAAACTGAGGCAAAGAAAGTTATCTCACTCAGATCACACAGCCAGTTAAATGGAGGTGGTGGTATCAAACTATGGTAGTCTGGCTCCAGAGTTCATGCTCTTATCCACCACGTGGTCCTACCCTAGTGATGATTGTAATCATGAAGGTAAACTTGCAGTGCAATACAAACATTAGTCTGTCGACTACTTAGTCTCTGTAGATTAGCTGAAGCACAGTTCTTACAGATTAAGGGAAGTGAGATGAAAAGGTAGATTAGGCTATAAGAAGTCTTGAATTGCTGGCTAAAGATTAGGGTGGTGGGATTGGTGTACTACTTGAAAAGGTATTTCCTACTTCTAGCCATCACTTTAAAACATAGTACCTCGTATGGCTTGGACTTCAGCACTTATCTTGGAATCTAGATTAATTGAGCTGTAAGATGGAGCAAATAATCTCTTATATCTACTTCTCTAGATTGTTGTGAGGTTTTAATGCGATAATGAACATGAAAGCTTTTTGCAAATTATAAAGCATCCTGTAAATCCAAGGTATTACAAGATGTGAAAATAACAATGCTGGAAAATATAGTCTCTGTACTTTGGGAAGAATGATCAGCTCTGCACAGAATAGAATCTTATAACATGGAAAACATGATTGGCTGCTAAAATAAAAGACTGAAGGAAAAGGATGTATCCACAGGACTCTACTGAAAGCTAAAGTATCAGAAACCCCATCATTCATTGATTAGGCTGTTGATAGTCTTGTTAAATCCAGTTTCTCTTTAACCTCTTTTTTTCTGTGATTTTTTATTTTTTGTGTTACCATCTTTAATGTGGCTTATTTTAGTACTCCATGAACTTAATCATTCCTTCTACATTTACAAAATGAATGATTTAGTATTTGAAATTACTAATCCACAGAGTATGTATATATGTGTGTATGTATGTATACGTAGATACATACATACACACTAGCGTTACATTTAATAGTGTGATATGATTAATATATCGACCCTCTGGTTTGAGGCATAAACATCATTATCTGACAAAAGGCCTTGGATTTAGCCAAACACTTGAATATAAAGTTAAGATGCTAAAGTACAGAAGGTAACGTTTTTTAAGACAGATGTTACTCTTATCGATTGTCTTGATCATAAAAGAACATCATCATAACCCCTATAAAAGTCAGATTTTGAATAGAACTCTGTTCTTGTTGGCATACCAGAGTGAGTGAATTTGCTGCAGCATAGTTAAAGGGGTTGAGAGCATGAGCTTTGAGGACAGACTACTTGGGTTTGAATCTTAGCCTTGGCCCTTGGACAGGTGCGTGGTTTGCTTCAGTTTCATCATCTGTAAAAATAATAGTTCTTCTTCCACAGTTGTTGAGAATTAAATGATAAAGTCCATATAGAACACTTAGAACACTAAGAATATATTCAGTAAATACCCAGTACGTGCAGTGGAGCTGTTGATATTCTTCTGGGGCGACATTCACCTTCTCAGTGGAGTTCGTTAGTATTGTCTGTTTGAACACTGGAGATTCTTTCTGACATAATTGTTTTGTTGTATTAAACTTAATATTAAAGTAAGTTCTGACCAGAAACATCTGAGCAAATTTTTTACTGATGTAAAACAAGAGATTAGCTGTGAGATGCTTAAACCTAAAATATTATTTAAGCAAAGTAAATAAAGAAATTCCTTACCATTTTGAAAAGACACTAATAGGGCTCTTTGAAAAGATATTGGCAAAGTAATGGGAGAATTTTGAGAAATGAGAAGTTACTCTGTTTATAAATGGAGAAAATGATATAATGAATGACACTATACTGCATAGTTTCTTAAAGGAAAGTGGTTTGTTAGCATATTAGGCCCACGAATCTTAAGAATTATTGTTGAGAAGTCTCCTAGTGACAACTTTTATGTTTAGGTGATCTGTTGTTTTATAAAGTGATTCTGTTTGATCTCAGTTAACACAAAACAAACCTCCAATCAGTAAACCTGGAAAAATCACCATAAAGCTTTATAGAGCCAGTAGAGATTTGTGCTTCTGTTAATGTTCTTACAGAAGTTAAACTATAGGCTGTAGTCATACCTCAGACTTTCTAGTTATCTAAGCCTTTAAAAAAGTAATGTTACTAAAATACTAGATTTTTACCCATTATTCCTCCACACCACCATATTTATTAAGAAAATAGTTTATATATCAGTATATTGCCCACCCACTTGTCTAACCTTTTTTATTCTAATAAGAAAAGACCTTACAGACCTGGCATATGGAGAGCAGTTTTCCAAATCTGCATTCAGATCTCCCAACAATGTTGTTAATGAAAGCTTAATATAAGATGAGCAGTTGGTTCTCAGTGTATCTTATTGAGAGATTTATCAGGTTTGTAAGAAATAAATTCTTAGCTATATATGCCTGATAGCTTAGAAACGGGCTTTCTATTGTTAATATCATCAGTGATACATAAACACAATCCCTGCCACTCATTGAATACTTACTGCATTGCTGTGCACTGCTTTATATGTATCTAATATAATCTTCTCAGCAGTCCTGTGAAGTTAGTGTATAACCCATTAAGATTATGAAATTTGACCCATATCATGTAGTTATGAGGTGATCAGTATTCAGATGTAGATCTGTTTTGACTCCAAGGTCCATGCTCTTAACCCCTGTGTTAAGTTAATACTGCCTCTGGATGCTTGCTCATGGTAGTAAATTTAGGAGTGGACTTCCTTTATTGTAACAGACTTCACACTTGTGATCACTTGTTCCATGTTTTTCTCCCACTAGACCATAAATTCTTATGTTTTCAGTCTCTCCATCCTCTACTGTTTTAGCCCCTCTTCTCCCTTTACATACCCCTGTGACAGATTGTCTCACTCTGTACTTGTCTCTTGTACTTACCTGTCTTCATCTCTGAAGAGATAAGACCAGGAGCTCCACGTTGGCGGGGGGAGTACATTATACTCAGTTTTGTATGTCTAGCATCTACCCCACTCCAGTTCTGGTATATAGTAAGTGCTTAATAAGGTGAAATTCCTGTAATTCCACTCTTAAGATATATCTCGTTACTGTATTATTTTCTCCAACCTCTTCCTCATATAAATTTGGGATCATGTTTTACAGACAATTTTGTCTCTTTTTTTTTTTTTTTTTCTGTGAGCCTTTTCCCAGATGATTATTTTCTTCCAAAACATAGGTTTTAAAGCCTTCATGAGGTATATAATAATACCGCCCCTTTAAACAAAAAGAGAGTTCACAAGAAAAGAACAGCAAAGAAAATAAGAATGCAGGCAGATTCATCATTCTAGTTACTAAAATGAGTTACAGTTATATATGGCACCATCCCAGGAATATATTTGTGAAATAGGATAAAAATTCTAGAAATAGGCTGAAGTGTATGTGAAAGAACTTACTAGTTAATAAAAGTAGCATGAATGGGACATGGGAAAAGATTGCATTTTTCAACAAAGCAGTGTAGAATGACTTGTTAACCATTTAGAAATAGAGCTTAACCCTTCTCATCTTAAACCACTGGAAATGAAACCTGGCTGTAAGTAGTTGCTGCAGAAGTAGATGTGGAAGCATTTATGAAATCCAGGGAGAGGAGAGAATTGACTTTGAGAGCTACTTAACCAGGATAAAGCCAAAGATTGTTTCTTCCTTTTTAGAATGAGCAAAGGAGGTAAAGTTCAGGGCCTTCTAGAGTGAAAGAAAGGAATCTTAGATTCTCAAGAATAGAGGATAGAAACCCTGAAAGTGACTTGACTATTTTGGAATTCTAAAAGTAGCATTGAATAATCTGGAGAATGTAAGAAAGTACAGGTTAAGTATTAAAGAGGAAGTTACAGCCATTAAATGTCTTAAAGTAATTATTTTAAAAAAAATAGGAGGAAAGAAAACATTAAATATCCTGTCATGACTTGGATTGGAAGACCCTAACCTTGAGGAGCTCCTAAGGAGGGTAGAGGGACAGGCGGGGGGTTGGGGGGGGGGAGTATAATAAGCTCAACTAATTCTAGGAACTAAAGTCAAGTACAAAAATGGAATGACCAAGGGAAAAAAAGGAGCAGGTCCCTGACCAAGTTAGACATATAAACAGTACAAAGAGCTGAGTCGGGAGGTTGGTCACCAAGGAATTAGGGAGTTAAATGGGTAATTCTTAAGTTTCCGGGAGTTTTTTTAGAAATTCCATTTACTCAGCCATATGAGGTGCCTAGCAGAAGTGGAGCAGCGGGTTTTTTTACCATCATGTTTTTGGGTTTTCTTCTAGCTCTTAAAATGTGCTTGGGAAAAAGAAGGAAGAGCAATAGTTTAAAATTGCAGCTTAGTTCAACAGAAGGAATTGTAGTTTTTGCATCTTAGCTTTTGGCAGAAATGATAGATACCTAATTCACACTGTTAAATTTTAGATGGTCTGTCTTCTGCTGATCCCAGCTCTGATTGGAATGCACCAGCAGAAGAGTGGGGAAATTGGGTAGATGAAGAAAGAGCTTCACTGCTAAAGTCCCAGGAACCAATTCCTGATGATCAAAAAGTGAGTAAAGGCATTGGCGGGTATGTCTGTTTCTCTGTGCACCCCAACTACATTAGAATTATTAGGGGTTACGTTCTCTATTATAAATGTATCCCGTGGTAGAATTGCTTCTGAGCCACTCTGACCCTGTTTGCTTCAGTCCTTATGCCTGCATGCCTTCTCTATATCACTGTTTATTCTTTCCAAAAGTTATTGAGGATTCAGATATGTCGAAAGCATTATTAGGCACTGATCAGGAAATACAGTTCCTTTCTTCTTAAGAGAATTATTATAATAGTTGTGATGTATCAACTCTGAGTGTGTTTAGCAAAGAATAGATCAGTTGCCAATGATAGATTAAGGAAGGCTTCATAGCAACAGACAAGACTGAGAACACCATGAAAAAGACATCGATGCAGGAAAATAGGTAATGTTTAGTGGAGAGGTAAATAGTACACATGTGTGGAGTCCGTTGATGATAGGATCTTACCCTATTAGGCTGTATTCCTTAAAGAAAGGGACTATGAAGTGTTTATGTCTGTAGCTCTAACAGCATGCTTGGCATGCAGTAAATAAAGGAATGATGTGTACCTTGCCACATTTTCATGAAATTCTGTAAGTGATAACCTGATGACAGCTTTTAAACAAAGGATAACCTAATCCTCATAGGATTAGGAACATTTGGGCTGGATACAGTGGAAAAACAAGAAGCTTCAGAAGCTATTTTGGGATAAGTCGTAAAGAGGCAATTACATGAATCAGGTAGGAGATAATGAACTAAATTGATAGCTTCGAAAAATAAATGGAAGTGGTGTTTACCAGAGACCTAAAGCTACTGATCAAAACTTGACTAGTTGTAGGAATAAGGGTGAAAAGCCAAAGAGGCTCTGAAGGTAGTAGAGCCACTGGTATTCAACAAATACTAATTGAACATCTGCCATGAATCAGGTATTAGTGGAGAAGATAAATAAGACACAGTTACTGCCTTCAAGGAGCCTACAGTCTGGTTAGGAGAGGAAGGGGACCAGCATGTCAGCAGATAAAAGTAAGGTTACAGTTTGTATTAGGTATTAGGGAAGCACTTAGGAGTTTTAGCAAAGGCATCCTAGAGATAGAGGCAGCACGTAGAGCAAAAAGCAGTTAGAAATTAAACTAGAGAAGGAGGCAGAGATCAGATGCTAGCGGTTCTTGAATGACGTATTTAAAACCTGGATTTTATCCAATAAGTAATGGAAGGATTTTAAGCTAAAATGTTTTTTTCGACGTGGGCTACACCGGCAGCCCACGTAGGTAGGAAAAGGAGCAGAGGCACATGTGAATAGAGGCGGGAAGACCAGGTTAGAGGTTGCTTAGTAGTCCAGGACAGTCACTCCTAAGAATGGTAGGTGGAATACTGAATAGACTTGAAAAATACGTTGAAATAAAATCAACAGAGCATGTGGTTAGAGTTGAATGGAGGAAGAGTCATCAAAATGACTTCCAGGATTTTTGCTTGGGTTACTGGGGAAGGTAGAAGTGGTGCTCCCAACAGAGAAAATGTAGGACCAAAGGCTAGTTAATTGGGGGAAGGATGATTGGCTCCATCTGGAATATGTTAAATGCCTGAGAAAAGTTGGTTTTGTGCCAGGTTAAAGCTTAGGGAGAAAGATCTGTTTGGAAGTTCCTAGTATACGGTGGGTCAGCACCTTGAGAGTAGGTGAAATATGTAGGAAAAATCTAGAGTTGAAAAGAGCAGTGGAATGAACATGGAATCTGGGAAACCACCAGCTTTTAAGGAGGAAACGAAAGCCCACGAAAGACTGAAGGAAGAGAGCGCTGGGTGACAGAAGCGTGCCGCTTGCGCTCTGCTGATTAAGAGTAGCTTTGTTAGAGATCCTAGACTCAAAACCATGTTGCTGTAGGTTGAGAAGTTTTGTTTTTTTTCTTTTAACTAAGTTTGGATGGAAATGAAGGTGAGGTGGTAGTATCAGGAAGGGTTTTGTTGAGGGTTGTTTGAGTTTTGCTATAGAGACTTTAGCCCAGGGTAAACTTTAAAGTTCCATACGGTAGTGCAAAAGCAACCATCAGCAGTAAGGAAGTGAACCTTCTTTACAAAAACTGGCATCAGGGCAGGTTTGGAGTTCGTCAACCCGTGATTTAATGTATCTGTAGACACAGAGAAAAGGGATCTAGAATCAAGTAAAAGTTAGACATAAATGAGAGATTTGGCTCATAGAGTAAGATCCTGACAGTAGAGGTGGGGGAGCCTTAGGCGTGAGTGGATTGTCGGCTGGCCTTTGATCCAGTTAGGATGGTATTACCTCCGATCTATAGAGACCAGAGAAAGGAATAGGTGGCCATGGGACTTATACTAAAGGTGTAAATAAATGTAGAGGGGGACAGTTAATAGGTGATACGAAGGTTGAGGGGTTAGGAAGAGAGAGGGATAAATGGGCAGAGCGTAGGGCGTTTTAGAGCAGTAAAACTATATAGACACTGTAGCATGGTGAATGGATGTCATTATACATTTTGTTCCAAAGCTGTAGAATGTACGACCCTAAGGTAAACTGTAGGGGCTTTGGGTGATAATCCTGTGTCCGTGTAAGCTCATCAGTTGTAACACCTGTACCACTCTGGGGAGGGAGCATGGCAGGGGTGGGGAGCACATGGACATCTCTGCCTCCTGCTCAGCTTTGCTGTGAACCTAAAATTGCTCTAAAAATAAACCCTGTTAGGATAGAAAAGCTTCCTGGTACAGTCCCGTAACACACAGTAATCATTCTGGTATTTGTTGAATGTTTAATGAATGTACAACCAAAAATCTGTTTCTCTACCTGAAACTTCCTGGTGCCTGATGATCAGAATTAGACAGTAGAACCACTGAATGGAGTAAAGACTGTCACGTACAGCAGTTCGTGTTCTGAGTATACTCCAAGATTGTCTTTCATTTTTCTTAGAAAAAATGGGACACCTTGGAGGAATGGAGAAGTAAAATGTGATGGGTTTGTACAATCACATGTTAGAAGTTAGAAATTTATGAAATAAGTTACATTGATATCAACATGAATAGACTCAGAAACATGCTGAATGATGGACAGGTTTGCAGAAAGATACAGTATGATACCATTTATGTAAATTTTATATGCGTGGACACCCCAGAATTTATTTAAAAAACTTAGTTGGATAGACAAAAAAGTTCTTGGTAATTAGTGGTTTACCCCTAGGGAAGGTGGTGTGGACTGGGAAGGGGGAGTGTAAAGGAATTTTATGAGTAATGTCTTTTACATTTAATGATCTAAAATAAATTTGGCAAAATGTCAATTTGATATGAGTTAAAAGATGTTATGGAATTGATTTCAGCCTTTTCCCCATGAACAAAAAATAGTGTTTTGCCATGAGGAAATTTCTCTTATGATTGGATTATAATTGGCTGAGAAGCAGAATGACCAGAGTCCTTGTGACCTGAATATCCCCCATAGGATGCATTTTTTTTTTTTTTCCACGTATTTCAGTCATTATGAGCTTATGGTGAAAACTTCAGTGGAGAGGCACCTGACTGGCTCAGTGGTTGAGCATCTGCCTTCAGCTCAGCTTATGACCCTGGGGTCCTGGGATCGAGTCCCACATTGGGCTCCCTGCATGGAGCCTGCTTCTCTCTCTGTGTCTCTCTGAATAAAGAAATGAAATCTTTAAAAAAAATCTTTAAAAAAAAACTTCTGTGGAAGTTTCTCCACAACTGGCATCCAATTTGTACCGGACATCTCTTAGCTAAGTTTGTGTAGGATTTTGTTTTTTCCATCTACTAGTAATTTCTGTGAACTAGTTGGTGGTTCGTGAGACCTCCAGAATCATCCTAATGACTGTTCTGCTGAGCAGAGAAGTAGTAGTTACCCCATCATCTCTTCCTATAAGGGTAGAGTAGGAATCTTGCCTATCATGGAGAAACAAAAAGCACTTTGTCATAGAAAAGTCAACTATATGCTTTGTGTGAAGGCATACTATGAATATTAATTTAAGTCCTAAGTCACTATTTTTGTCATATGGGATGTTATTTTCAGTGACATTCCGTCTCACTCTGTTTTTTAAATTAAGCCTTTTATCTTGAGATAACTGTAGAGTGAAAAGCATTTGTGAGAAATGATACAGAGAGATCCCTGGACTCTTCACCCAGTGTCCCCCAGTGGTAACATCTTGAAAAACTGCAGTACAGTATCACAACTAGGGAGTTGCCATTACTGCATCAAGATATAGAAGACATTCCCATCCTGCAAGAATCCCTCATGTTGCCCTTTGTTACGGCCACTCTTCCTCCTGTCACCAGCCCCATGGTAATGCCTGGCAACCAGTAGTCTGTTTCCATCTCTATAATTCTGTCATTTCAAGAATTTTCTATGAATCGAATAATACAGCATGTAACCTTTTCATACTGTTTTTTTTTTTTTTTTTTTTTCACTCAGCATAATTCTCTAGAGACTCATCCAGGTCGTTGTATGCATTCATTAGTTGGCTCTTTTTTACTTTTGAGTAGTCACAGTGTGGATCTGCTTCAGATTGTTAAACCATTCTCCTGATGAAGGACATCAGGATTGTTTTTAGCTTGGGGCTGCCATGAATAAAGCTGCCATATACATTTGTGTACAAGTTTTTGTGCGAACATAAGTATTTTTGTGGGATAAATGCCTAGGAGTATAATCCTTGGGTTGTAAATAGTTACATATTTAGCATATTAAGAAACTGTCAAACTATTTTTCAGAGTGGCTGTATCACTTCCCATTCCCACTTACAATAAATAAATGATCGTATTTCTCTGAATCCTTGCCAGCTCTTGCTTGTCACTATTTTTTATTTTAGATGCAGATAAGTGTCTAGTGAACTCATTGTGATTTTAATTGCATTTCCCTAATGATGAATGATACTGAACATCTATCTCTGCATGTGCTTTGCCATCTGTCTGTCCTCTTTCGTGAAATATCTGTTCATATCTTGCACATTTTCTAATTGGATTGTTTACTATTGAATTTTGAGTGTTCTTTATATAGTCTTAGATACATAAGTCCTTTGTTGAATATATGGTTTGCAAATATTTTCTCCCATTCAGTAGCTTGTCATTCTCTTTAACAGGGTAGGATTCTGTTTTACTGCACATAGTTCTGCATTTAAACTATGAAATAAAACAGAATGACCTAACCAGTGAGTTTTTAAAAACCAAGGTTTGCACAGCTCTAGTAATTTATCGTGGAGGGGATGAAAGATGTAAAAAAAAGAGAGACGCCTGGGTAGCTCAGTGGTTAGGCGTCTGCCTTGGGCTCGGGGCGTGATCCCAGAGTCCCGGGATTGAGTCCCGCGTTGGGCTCCCTGCGTGGAGCCTGCTTCTTCCTCTGCCTCTGCCTCTCTCTCTATGTCTCTCATGAGTAAATTAATAAAATCTTTTAAAAAAAAAAAAAGAAGAAAAAGTGGTCTGTCATAGACATAGGAGAAGGAAATTCCATGTACTTGTTCTTTTTTAATGTGTAATTTTAGATATATTTCATTACTCATTACTAATTCTTAGCATTTAGAAGATAAAGACCGAGCCTAATGAATGAAATTATTCCATAATTCCTGAATAATGAAAACTTAACCAATTGGTTCACTTTAATATTTTGCTTTTAACATCAGGTTTCAGATGATGATAAAGAAAAGGGAGAGGGAGCTCTTCCAACTGGAAAATCTAAAAAGAAAAAAAAGAAAAAGAAGAAGCAAAGTGAAGATAACTCTCCTGCACAGGTAGGGTATCAGAACAACAGACGTCATTCATTAAGCACCTACTGCTGAAATGTGAAAGGCTAATATGCAGATACTAAGAATATGTAGAAATAAAAGACATAATAGGAGATAGCAGGTTTACTTGTATTGGAAAAGTCACAGAATGTTTTAAAGATCTTCTATATCCTACTGTAATAAAAACTGTTGTTCTAAAAAAATCATAACCAAAGATGTAAAACCAAAAGTTACTAAAAATAAAATAAGATACATTTTGGTTTATATTAAGGTGAAATGGAAAAGGAGATAACAGTGTTTCTCACAGAATGTCTTTTGAATAACTGGAATTTATTAGCAAGTTAGAAGTTTAGTTCAATTAGAACAACCGTGTGCATCATGAGTGAAGTGTCATCCACTCTGAGTTTGCTCTGTTTCACTTAGTATTTTCTGCTTGTTTGGCTTCTGACAGGAGCTTTGTTTATGTCATTCCTACATTTTCCTTCTTTTTTCATGGTCTCTCCTATTAGGAAAATTTTTAGATTATAATATGGGTGAAAGCAAAGCTATTTTAATTTCAAACATACTAGATTACTAGAAGTATGCATGGGTTTCTATAACCATTACATTACAAATTACGGAAATCTTACTCCTTACTTACAACATGCGGCTAGTTGTTCTTATTCCTCTAAATGTAGGAGATAGGGGCACCTGGGTGTCTCAGTCCTTTGAGTGTCTGCCTTCAGCTCAGGTCATTTCACGGTTCTGCAGTCGGCCCATGTGCGGCTCCTTGCTCAGCAGGGAACCTGCATCTCCCTCTCCCTCTCCCTGCTGCTCCCCCCGCCCCCTCCCTGCTTGTGCTCTCCCCTCCCTGTCAACTAAATAAAATCTTTTAAAAAATAAGTTAGTAAATAAATGTAGGACATAGCCAGAGTTTCTATAGAGGATAGCCCACATAATAATTTTCCTGTTTATTGTTTTCTTTGGGAAAATTTGCTGCATAAGGCTTTTTTAAAGGAAATATGCGTTGCATTCATTTTTGTTAAGGGAAGCACAGCCCATCATAAATGACACCAATCCATTTTCAGTATTAGTTTTTTCTCACAAGTAGTGGTTGGGTATTAAGGTTAACGCAACTGAGATCAATGGATATGAAAAACTAAAACTATGTAATAGAGGTGCTTCTCTTGTTAGCTGAGTGAGCTAATGAAAAATGTTATTGACAGCTTGATAATACTGTCTGAACTCTTTTAAGCCAGACTTTCCTGGACTTTTGTGATTTTCTGGTTTGTGAATTAGATGAGTTCTTTTAGAAGAAATTTTGTGCAGTAGATGTAATCTGTAAAGTTCAACTTACTGGCAGAGGTCGTTAACTTGTGAAAGTTCTTTTGGTATTCTGATACTCCTTTGATCTGTTTTTAAAAATAATAGTGAGTATGGGACACCTAGGTGTCACAGTCGGTTAGGTGTCCGATTCATGGTTTCAGCTTGAGTCATGACCTCAGGGTCGTGAGATGGAGCCCCACATGGGGTTCCACACTGTGCGCTGAGTCTGCTTGAGACTGTCTCCCTCTTCCCCTCCCTCCCTCCCTCCCTCCACCCCAAGGTCAATAAATCTTTTAAATAAATCACAAGGAGTAAGTATACAGGATTTAGAGTCAGATCTGTATTCAAATTTCAGTTTTGCCATTTACTAAACTAGTAGTTTTTGTTTTACTTTGCAAAAGTGACTTAACTGCATAGGTTGCTTTGAAAATTAAATGAGACATCATGAAATTCTTTGCCAAGTATATAGAACATAGTAATCTACCTATAATACATTTGGGAATTTGTCCATTTTACTTGTGTGTACGTGGTTGGTGGGCGTCTTTACTGTTAGAGTACAGCTTAGAGGGGCACCTGCGTGGCCCAGTTGGTTAAACGTCTGCCTTCAGCTCAGGTCATGATCCCAGGGTCCTGGGATCGAGCCCCATGTCGGGCTCCTTGCCCTGCGGGGAGCCTGCTACTCCCTCTCCTTCTGCCTGCTGCTTGCTTCCCCTGCTCATGCTCTCTCTCTCTCTGTCAAAATAAAATATATTTTTAAAAAGAAAAGAGTATAGCTTAGGATAGAACTAACTGATGTGTTCACATTAATTTTGTACAGATTGCAAATCTTACATACATACTTCCAAAGCTATTCATTTAACTTAAAATCACAACAAAATTTGTTTTGCTGTCTAAACCCACTACCATCCTGAACAAGTTTTATGAATTACCAGTATTGGCAGAAAACTTTCAAGATAATCCTAGCCAGTTGTTTGTATGTATGTGTACACTAAAAAACAATACAATTAACAGTGATAGTCCTGTTCGATATATTCTCGTTCATATTTATTTCACACACCCAAGCATGTAATGTGCTTTAGAATTACCTTGTTGGGGATCCCTGGGTGGCACAGCAGTTTGGCGCCTGCCTTTGGCCCAGGGCGCGATCTTGGAGACCCGGGATCGAATCCCACGTCGGGCTCCCAGTGCATGGAGCCTGCTTCTCCCTCTGCCTGTCTCTCTCTCTCTCTCTCTCTCTCTCTCTCCATGACTATCATAAATTAAATTAAATTAAATTTAAAAAAAAAGAATTACTTTGTTGGAACTCCTTTTTAAAGTCTGCAGGCCTAAGAATGGAAATGTTACAGCTTAGATAGGACCTTAGAAATTATCTAGGCACATTGTATTTTATAGTTGAGAAAACTGAGGTTCAGGGAATGAAATGATTTGTCCTTGACCATATGCAGCTAGACTGCAGGAGGCCAAAACCGCAATGTCCTTTCTATGTCAGCCTCAGTTATCTACAGAATGTGCATACTTACAAATATTTTGTTCATTGAACAATTCATTAAGTGAAATGTTATTTCTAAAGTCTTGGTTTGAGTATCACCTAATTCACTGTGTACTTTGTTTAAAAGAAAAAAAAAACAGTTTATTTTGTTTGAGTTGGTTTAGTAAATTAGAATGGTTTGCATTTGGGGATGGGAGTGTATTGGTTTTTAATTCCCAATTGATTGAAGTCCCTGGGGATAGCAGGAGTGATCACTGTTGTTCCAGATGAACTTGTGTATTTTCAATCTTTGAATGCTTGTTTTTATATGCTCTGCTAAGCTATTTGGACAGTTATTGAAGTTAAATTACTTTCTTGGACTATCTTTTGGATATTACAAGCCAAATAGATTTTTAATTAGTAAAAAAAGAGTGATTTGTATCATCTAATAGACTACTTTTCTCTGTAGGACACAGAAGAATTAGAAAAAGAGATTAGAGAAGAGCTTCCAGTGAATACCTCTAAAGTCCGTCCAAAGCAGGAAAAAGCTTTTTCTTTGAAGACCATAAGCACTAGTGATCCAGCTGAAGCACTCATCAAAAATAGCCAGGTAATTTTTTGATATTTAAGTAATAAAATTTTGATGACTTAAGAATTGTGCCATAACTTGTATTTTATTGAAGCACTAAGTGCTAAGCATCGCTAATCACTAAATGCTGAGCATTTTAAATACACTAAATAAGTTAGCCCTCATCACAGCCCCACAAGAGAGGTAAGATCTATTATATAAATGAAGTTGGGGAAGTTGAATACCTTGTCCCAAGCTGCATAACTATCTGTGGTGAAACCAGGATCACAAGAATGTATTTTCTCCTATTACATATCTAAACATACAGAGGATAGATTGCTTAGAGGAAATGAAACTGGTTGCATCTTGCTAAAAGCAGGCACACAGTATATAATAGGACTCTGGTCCAACTTCTCAAAATGTAACATTTGTTTAAAATTTGGTGACCGTTTTTTTTTTTTGTTTTTTGTTTTTTTTTTCCTTTTTTCTTTTAAACAATTTATTTATTTGAGAAAGAGCACAAGCATGGGGAACAGCAGGCAGAGGAAAAAGCAGGCTCCTCACTGAGCTGGGAGCCCAATGTGTGGAGCTTGATCCCAGCACCCAGGATCATGACCCGAGCCAGAGGCAAGACTCTCAGCCACTGAGCCGAGCCGCCCAGGCCCCCTTGTGACAGGTTCTTGAAATATGTGCCATTCAGTAGAAAATTTTAATATGTCAGAAGGGACCATTTTAAAAGTCTAGGCCAGTGACACAAGAAGTCATAGTTTTTAAAAATCTGATTTCTAGAAAGGCAAATTATATAGAAATATATGAAATCCTACTAGAGTTGCATGGCTCGTTTATGTGCTCATTCAAAAAAATGTATTGAGAACCTACTACACGCCACCCACTATTTGAGGTTCTAAGAATATATCCAAGAGCAAAGCAGATAAAAAACATCTCTGCCTTTGTGGAGCATACATATTTAATGAAACAGCTTCAGATAGGAACCTGAGTTACTGGGGCACCCGGCTGACCCAGTCAGTGAAGCATATGCTCTTGATCTTGGGGTTGTGACTTGAAGTCCCGTACTGGAATTAGAGCTCACTTAAAAATAAAGTATTTTAAAATAAAATAAAAGAAAAGAAAAAAAAAGAAAAGAATCCGAGTTACCACTAAAAGAAGTAATTGGTAATGGTCTTGTGCTAAAATAAAATCTTAACCATACTTCCTATTGGGATTTGATGCTTTTAATTCCCTAAGAGAAAAATTCCCTTTTGAGATGAAAGGATGTGATCTCAGTACAAGCATAGATTTAATAGTAGGGCTGCAAAGGGTCATTTGACATTTTGATGTTTTACTTATTAGGAAGTCATTTTCAGAAGCCATCTGGTAAACTATTTCTGTTCTTCTGGGATTTAACATAAATTAAGTGAGACAATAGAGAGGAGAATACTGGAAATAAATACTAAAACTTTTGAGTATGAAGTAAATATAGAGAACATTAAGAAAGCTGAACTGAGCAAGACAAATGCATATGTGAAATAGGAGGGAATCTAAGTAATTACCTGCATGTACAGAGCTTCCTCCGGTTTCCTTTTCCTTTGAGCTTTTTTAAAATTTTAATTAATTAATTATTTGAGTGAATGAATGAGAGGGAAAGAGAATCTGAAGCAGACTGTGCACTGAGCACAGAGCCTGATGTGGGGCTCAATTCCACAATCACAAATCCATGACCTGAGCTGAAGCCAAGAGTCGGATGCTTAACCAACTTCGTAGCCCAGGTGCCCCTCCCAGGTGCCCCTCAGTTGAGCTTTCTTAACATCCACAGAGCCTGGAAGAACTAGGGGCAGGAGAGATGTCACCTGCCCTGTTCCCGTATTCACATCATGTTGATAAGTAACACCAAAGGATTAATGGATCTCCTCCTCCTCTGGTACAGCCTCAGGGCACTCCAAATACTGGAGCTTCCATCCTTACCTCTCCTAACCACCCATTCAGTTAGGCCTCACTTAGGCAAATCAGTTGACTTGCCCCCTTTCTGCTCCCAGGTTGGAGAGGAGAGGCAAGGTCTGAGTCTAGGCCCTCAGCCTTACAATTTCACTACCAGACTGGATAGAACTGGAAAATTTGGATTATTGCTTCCTTTAATGGATAGGACTAGTAGCTACAGTCTGCTTTTGTCTGATGCCATCTTTTTCTGTGGGTAGGAAACGGAAGTGCTTGCTGCCCTGTTTGAGTTACCTCTCAAGAAACAGAGGAGGGAATGTCACCCACTGGAAGTTCAGAAATTAGCCATTTTCTTCTTGTCTTTCATTTGAAAAAGTTTTGAGGAATTGAGAGATGGTGAAAAGTGGACAGAACATTGAATCACTAGAACATATAAAATATATTTGTAATGCAAAAGAAGAACATAAAAGCTCATGGAAATGGAATTATTCACTCTTATTTGAGATTCAGTAAACATCTTGTAATTTTAATACTTTTCATCCATTTTTTTTCTTGACCTTTATTGATGGATATTGTAGGTAAAGATTTACTTGGTTATGCTGCTAGAGGGCAGGCATGAGTTGTGTTTCTGCCGATAATTATTTGGAAACCGTCTTGGTGTATTTACGTATTCCTAAACAGCCTCTTGGTATTACTCTGATACTTAATTTTATCTGAAACTTTTTATAAAAGAACCTAAAATAATTTTATTCCAAAATAGCCTATCAAGACTCTTCCACCTGCTATTTCTACCGAGCCATCCGTTATTTTATCAAAAAGTGATTCTGACAAGAGCTCTTCCCAAGTGCCACCGATATTACAAGAGACAGATAAATCCAAGTCCAATACTAAGCAAAATAGTGTGCCTCCTTCACAGAGTAAGTAATCCTCATTTTTTTTTTTTCTATGTTCTCATACACTTATAAGTGTTAATATCTTAGAAGTCTGAAATAGTAGACTTCTGATCTTAGAAGTCTGATGGATTAGTAGGGCAACCCTCCCTTCCTTTGCAAAGGCTAGACTCCTTGGAACCTTGTGGACCTCAGCTCTGAGGGCCAGTGGGCTGACACCACTCCAAGCAAGAGGGGTGGCCGGTGACAGCGGAGGACTCGATGCTTGCCTGTCCGTCTGTCTGGTCCCGCTTGTTTTCCGTGCACATGTTCTTGGGACTATGAATTGTTCTTTGCCTCCTTTTCCCTCCTTTTGTCCCTTCAGCTACCTTCAGGGTCCATTTTGCCCATTATCACTTTTATTACTTAGATTGAGCCATATTAAATGATGGGTTTTCTAGATCAGAATCAGTGAAATATCTTCCATGTGATTAAACTAAGTAATACATTGGGATTCAAAGGAAAAGAGGAAGGCAGCCATAGAATAATCTAAAAACTTGTCACTGAAACTTGAAAACTTAAAGGTTGAAGCATTATTAGTGGATTTCAAAACATGTTTTCATTAATGCTACTTTTGTATTTTTGAGACATTGGAGTATTTACTCCTGTTTTTTCTTTCTTTTTTTTTCTTTTTCTTTTTCTTCCCCCCCCCCCCCCCCCCCTTTAGCCAAGTCTGAAACTAACTGGGAATCTCCCAAACAAATAAAAAAGAAGAAAAAAGCCAGACGGGAAACGTGAATATATTTTTCCTGAATTGGACATGTGTTTGCAAACACTGTCTGGAAGATTATGCTGTTTATGCAATAATTTGTGAACATGTACAGAGTTTTATATAAATTTAAACCAATTTTTAAAACAAAACTGTGAACACAACCACCGTAAAAATGGAATCAAAGGAAAGTTAATTTATGAAATCAAGAGGTCAGCAGAATATACTCCAGTGCTGGAAGACACGTGGGGAGAGTCTTTTCAACTGAACAAGAATGATCTTAATTTAAGAATATATCCTGGTTTTACAGCAGTGCCCTGTTTACAACAGCTTGTCCCTGTCGCCTCTGCAGCTGAGGAATCCAGGGTTCTGAGGAGAGGGGGCTGTCTGCAAGTGGGCAGTCTTCTGCACGGAGCTTAGACCATCTGAGGCTGTTTATGCTTAAATCCAAGTGCTTTGATCAAATGCATAATCTGCCATCTCCTACATCTATGTTGGTAGCCGTTTGTATTAAAGGAATCACAAGTGCAAATAAAGGTCATTTATCATTTGTTAACTAAACTCCTGGTTTAGTTTACAGTTTTTAAAAAGTTCTTAATTAAAACATTGAACATGCAGTTGATGGCTTGTATGGCTTACGAAGTTATTTTTGATAGTCTTACATTACTTGAATTGTTCAAAGTTCAGTATATTTTAAATTAAGAAAGGTAAACTATATGTATTTGTTTTATACTTGTAAGGTTCAGACTCACAAATAATGCTCTTGTTTAGAATTTGAAAACTTTCAGGCAAAATCCACGTTAACATTTTTCCTTTTCCCTAGCAGTTTCTTTTTTCCAGCATCGACTCTTCTGCATTGCTAATACTTCAACTTTAAAAATGAAATCTCACAAATTAGTCATACAGACAGAACTTTGAGTATGTGATGGAGAATGAAAAACTAGAGTCAGACAGCTTTAATTGACATTGTCAAGACCTCCAGTTATCAGGAATACATTTTTTTACTGCCTTAACCTATAGTGCGTAGAATATGCATCAATTTCTTGAGGGGGATTCGTGTTTTTATAAGAATTTTCATGTAATTATTGCAATCGTGGTCAAATAAGGAACGTTTTCTGCTTGAGACTATTGATTTAAATGACGTGTGAGATGTTTCACCATTTTCAGGCACTGTGTAATTCTATTGTAATAAACTGGCAGGTATCTTTGTAACTATAAATAGTGCATGCTCAGCCATGTACACTGTAAATAGCCTTTACCAAACGTGTTTGACAAGGACCATAATTAACATCACTTAGTGAATTGTGATAAAGAAAAAAAAAGCCATGATTTATTTGATGTGATTGGCTTGTTTTTACGTGGCGCCAAGAATGAAACTGTTTAACAGCTGTAACCAATGGTACTGACCTGTCCATCCAATCTTGTCCTTTATTATATCTGATTGTGGTTTGATAGTATTGCATTGTCACACCAGGAAAGCTGAAGAAGCAAAATGGTTTTAGTAACTGCTGAAGACCGGCCTTACTAACGGACAGCTTTCCTGCCGAGGATTATTAGCTTTTATCAGGTGTTAACATCTGTTTCAGGAATACGGCAGTGTGTTTACATGTCAGAAGTCTCGTTTCATTCTATGATATTTCTAAATTGATTTCTTTAAATAAATTCAGCAAATGGATAGCATTGTTTTTATTTGCTTCAATATTGGGGTAAAATAAGCTCACCTGCCAGGAATTCATTTCTTCAGATGACTTTCTTCTGTTAGCTTTGCATAGATGTTTCTTAAATAGATCCGAGGGTTCCTAAGTTGCCAGCACTTTGTAAAGGTGTCCCAGAGGAGGATTTGAGGAGTCTGTATAAGTTTTTAGAATGTGCCAAAAGATCTATGCTCAGAAAATTGAACTCTCTCAACTCTACCTCACCATTTCTTTAGCTTAGGATTTTGTTGGCCGTGTCAGGTGTTGGACTTTATTTCTCCAGCTTAGCGTCTCCCATACAGCCACCGACAGCGGGCGTGAGAGACACTGTCTTTCGAGGAGAGATCTAGTGTGGAGATGAAGAAGTGCATTGCTAAACGGGTGGACCTGGAGTGGAGATGCCTCTGTCTCTCCTCTCCAGCTCAAGAGCCAGGACGTGGATTTTATGTTTTTGAGAGATGGCAGCTACGAGTGATAAAAGTATTATTTTCTTTCATATGCATGAGATGAAAACTCTTGCACAATTAAAGTATCATTGTTTGTTGCTCTTTACCTGTTCCAGAAGATTTTTGTATGGCACTGCCAGTTTCTGGAATGTGAACACAGGAACTGTTCTCCATCATCAACCTCAGAAGGAACTAAAATGAAGGTAGTGATTCAGGGAGGAGGAGAAAGAGAGGAGCCTGTTGTCTTTTGGAGGCTTGGATTAGATGCTTCCCAGACTGTTAGGAGGGTGGTAGCTGATCCCTTTAGGTGTCCTGAGACCTGAAGGGAAACCTTGTTCTGATTAGCAAACGAGGCCTCCTATGTAGAGATCCCCCTGACCCTGACCCGTCGTTCCCTATTCTGTAGAGGGGCTTGGGATTTCCCCAGACTGGAATCCTACCTATCTGTACCCCAGATTGAGCAAAAACAATAGTTGAGAGAGTAAAAAAAAAAAAAAAAAAAAAAAAAAATGAAATAAAATGTCATTAATGTAATTTACCATGTTTACTTTGTGCATGCATGGGAAGGGGGGTGGGGGGCAGTGGAAATAATTTATCCAGATCTAACGGAATTATTTCACAGGCTAATCCAGTTTGTATTTGGGTTAAAGATAATGGAAAGGCAACATTTAACTACAGAGTTTAGTTTTTCTGAATTTAAAAACAGTCCTCTATTAACATAGTGTGAAATATCTTTCAAAATTGAGAATTAATTAGGTTTAAGATGTCTAAGAGATGTCTTAAGACTTTCTTCTGTGAACTCATTGCACAAACTGGAATTACTTTCCAAAAGGCTTAGGGAATGCAAATATGTTATTTGTAAAATGCATTGAGTTTTGTAAATAAAACAAACCATTTTTTTGTTTAATTGCTCGTTACAGTTCTCTTATGGGAAGGGATTTCAGTCATTTAGCATCCGAAGCAGCTAGCCTAAGGGCAATTACTTTTTGATGTTCTTGATGCTTCTTTCGAAAAGCCTGGGTGCACTTGGAGGCTTTACTAGTGGGAAGTCAAATGTTTGGAGTTAAGCACCCTGTAAAATAGCCGTTGGGACACATGATGTTCTCTATGGGAAACTGCTTCCATCTTAGCAGTAGCTGTAACTGCCACCAGGTTCAGTATATGACTTGCATCGGGTTTTTAAGTTAAGGAACTGAGACTCAAATCTGGCACTATTTATTACTTTTGGCTATGTCCCCAAACAATAGTGACTTAAACAAGATAGAACTTTGTTTCTTGTGCGTGTAAAAGTCCGGAAGGCAGTCCACGGCTGCTGTAGCGCTGCGGGGTCGGGAACCCAGGTTCCCTCGACATTGGTCCCCCCCCCCCCCATTACTCAGTATGTGGCTTCCGCATCAAAGTTGCAGGCAGCTGCACAGCTAGAAACCTGTCAGCATTTCTGCCCTCTTCCTTTAGGAACGCTTCTTACAAGTTAGCACCACATAGGCTCATCAACTCAAACTTGATCCCACTAGCTACAAAGAGAACAGGAAATAATCGTCTTTATTCCGGCTGTCACGGGCCAATTAACATTTCAGGATTCATAACTGAGGAAGCACAGCTAGCAGTCGCCGTCACGGGGCTGGACGTGCACTGCGTTTGTCCTGCACCCAAGCATCACTTTTAAGGTTGGGTTTTAGTTTTTCCAACTAAAATTTTGAAATCTCTTGGGTACCACTCAAGAGTAGTAGCTAGTAATGTTCAAACTTCTATGTAATAGCTTTCTGTAAGAAATTCCTGCCACTCGACTGCTTTAAATTGCAAAGACAGGCTGAGAGAGACTGAGCAGCCTGCTATCATGCCTATGTTGCAACTATAACAAGTGTCAATAGAAAAATTACCCTGGTGTATAAAGTAATTAAAAATAAAATACATCACTGTTTTTTCTAAATGCTTTAACGGAAGAATAATTTCTAACTCTAGCATCAAGATGGGGTGCATTGTGACATGCTTGCTAACTCATAATAGTTACATTACTGAGATTGGTGACAAGGCTAATTGGAGAAAAATTTCAGCAGATTCAAAATCTTCCCCATGAGAATGATATTCTTATTTGTATATGTGTGCTTTCCTTTATTTATTGTATCAAAGCATTCAGAACGAATATATGTAACATGTACATAAACTATAAAGCATAATAAAGTGAACGCCTCTGAAACCACCATTCTGCTTAAGAAATAGAACATTATCAGCCGAGGGGATGTTGGGGGTGAGCCTGACTTCCGCTGTTGTTCACTAACAGGATCAAGGGGGAAAGGCGTGGATGAAGACCGCTGCTCTCAGGCCCCCAGGCTTGCACGGGTCTTTTTCCCTGCCCCAAACTAGCTGCGGGTTCCAGGTAACTTAGCCAGTCTCGGAAGGGAGTCCCGGCCTTCCTGGCGCCCCCTTCGGGCCAGTCCACTGCCATCCGCTGGGAAATTGTAATAAATTTACGTAGGCACAACGGCTGAGAGTGAATGGTGCCCCCAGAGCTGTGTAGTGCACAGGGCAGCCTTCCCGTGAGGAAGGAGGGTAGTGAGGCCCTATGGGAATCCCCGCCCCCAGCCCCAGGATTCAGAAGAGCAGCAAGTGGCCTGCTGAGGGCGAGGATTCCTTGTCAAGTTTGTTGAGGGGTTGCAGACGGACAAACACAAGGGGGTTTGTGGCCAAACAGCAGGAGCTGTAACTTTTAAAGAGAGTGTAATTATGAATGATTTCTTTCTCTTTGAAACTATATAATAATTTTAAAATATAGGATCACCTGGAGAAATTGACAGCTATTCCCATTTCTCATCAAAATCAAAATGATCATAATAATGCGCGACGGAAGAAAACCTGCCGTAGTGCCAGAAGTGGAAAGGGGGACACCCAAATGCCAAAAGCCTGGGGGCATTTCTGAGATTAGCCAACAAAACCTGGTAATTTGTCAACAGTAAAACAAAGATACAAGTGTGGGCCGATACCTATTAACCTATGTCAGCACAAACTTAAAGCAGAAGAGGCCTATGATCATGACCGTGCTGAAGAAACATTTTATAAAATCCAATAGCCATTCCCAATTTAGATTTAAACAAAAAAATTTAAAATAGGGGAAATGCTGAAGTCCTCTCAATTGAAATCAGAGCAAAGCAGAGTTACCTGCTAGCCTAGATTGCTTTGGAGTGATATTAACAGATAATAAAATTTTAAAATTGGCTTAACGTCATAAGAGAACTTATTTTTTCCTGATTGTACACCTACAGAGCTCAAGAGATTTTTTTTTTAAGATTTTATTTATTCACAAGAGACACAGGCAGAGGGAGAAGCAGGCTCCGTGCAGGGACCCCAGTGTGGGACTTGATCCCAGGACCCCAAGGGTCACACCCTGAGCTGAGAGCAGACCTTCAACCGCTGAGCCACCCAGGCGTCCCAAGCTCAAGAGATTTTTAATAAAAAGCTATGATCTCTAGGAAGAGAATATACTCAAGCAGCAGACATACAAAAACTAATAGAGTTTTCTGAACTAGAATCAGAATCTAGAAAAAAAATGGGGAAAAATCCAATTATATCACAACTAGAAGCATCGTATGAAGAAATAAATATTTCAAGAAAGATACAAGACTAAATGAAAACTAAAGTCTTTAAGGACAGAAAATAACCTGAGAAATGAAAAGGATAACACTAAACACACCTGAAGGAGAAAAGGTGAGCCCAGCAAGGCTCAGATCTGCCAGCAGGGATTTATTTGTTGTAGACACAGCACTGAGTAGACACCGTGTCTGTGTAGCTCACTTTGGCCCCTAGAACTACAAGCCTCAACTGCTCAAAAAACATCTTTTCGATGAGCAGATAAATCAACGGACCCTTGCCAAATGTGTCGCCCATTTTATAAAGAAGGTGTGCTTAACCGCCTGGTGTTGACATGGGTCGCCTGTGTTCCTAGGTTAGCCGTCAACAAGCAGCGCTTTCCTCCCCGGGTCTGAGCACCTCCAAGGTTCAAGGCTCCGCGTAGGGGGCAGGGATGCAAATCACAAAGCACCACGACAAATCAGCTCCTCGTCTTCCCAACCTTGAGGACAAGTAAGCGGGTAATTGTGAACAAGAGGAGAAGCCTGGAGCGCCGGGAGAGCAGCAGCAAGTCCACGTCTACGCGTGGTTGTCACGTGCACTTCCCTGATGGCTCATAGTCTCTTCACTTGCTCATTTGCCACCCATGCATCTTCTTTGGTGAAATGTCTGTTGATGTTTTGCTCATTTTCTGGTTCAGTGGTGTGTTTTGACTACCGAATTTTGAGAGTTCTTCATATTTTCCAGAAGAAAAATCCTTTGCCGGGTACATGATTTGCAAATATTTTTTTGCAATCTATTGCTTGTCATTTCATTTTCTTAATAGGGCTGTTTACAGAAGAGTGGGCATTTTAAATTTTGATGTAGTCCAATTTATTGACTTTCATGGGCCATGTCTCTGGGGTCACGTCTAAGAACTCTTTGCCTAGCTCTAGCTACTGAAGACTCCTGTTTTCTTCTAAAATTTTTAGTTATATGTTTTACATTCAAATCTGTAATTCACTATGAGTAATCATTGTAGAATATGTGAAATTTTTTTAATCCCAGTGTAGTTAATCTATAGTGTTATATTAGTTTCAAGTGTACAATATAGTGATTCAACAATTCCATATATATTCACTCAGTGCCTTTTATTTTATTATTTTATTTGCCTATGGATTTCCAGTTGCTCCAGCAGTAATTATTGAAAAGACTATCCTTCCACTGAATTGCTTTTGTACCTTTATCAAAGCTCAATGGCTGTACTATGTGGCTAACCATGTAAAAATTAGAAAATTTTGTATGGTAAAAGATAGCATATACAAAGTGACTAGTCAGATGGAGTTTTAAAATGTGCAGTAAAATTTACAGATTATGAACTCATACCTATAAAACATAAAAACAGTTGACAAAAGAGGAAAAAAAGAAAACAGCAGCAAAGGGGAAGAATAAGTATATAATTCATGAGTAAGCAAATACAAAATTAAAATCAAACGTATTCAAAAATGCATGCCAGGAAAATTTAAAGTAAGAATGACTGTCTCACTTTGTAACTATTGGACTGGCAAGAATTAAAAAGAGCCAATTGCTAATGGGGATACAGAGAAGATAGCGTTTTCATTTACTGCAACTAGCAGCATATATTACTAGAGCCCTTTAGGAGAGCAATCAGGTGCCATTTTTAAAGTTAAAAATTATAGGTGACCCTAACAAGCTGGACAAGTTGATACTGAAGTTCATGCAAAAATAAATATTTTGCATGAAAAAATATTTTGCATGAAAAAAAAAAGAATAAGAAAACACTGAAAAAAGAAGAGTAGGAAGAGAAACTAGCCCTCCCAGGTACTGTAACAGATGCCAAGACATCTGTATTTGTGGTACCGACACACAAATAGACAAACCAAACCCCAGGCACAGAATAAACCCCAGTGGACCAGTAACCCAAACATAAGAAACCAAACTATTCAAGTACTAAAGAAAACATGGACCAATTCCTATATAACGTGGATACAGGTAAAGGCTTTTCAACATCTTTTAAAAGAAATTACAGATAGCATCACATGAGCAAATCCATCAACTCAAAGTATTGATAAGTATTGATTTTGGGGATACGAGACATCAGAAGTGTTCTGAGAGCTGCAGAATGGGACCAAGACAGTGTCTTCTCATCTTGTTAGAAGGGGGGCATCTTATGGGTCCTTTGAGGCAGGAAGCAAAGGGAAATGGAACCGAGGATGCTGCAGGAAAGAAAAGCCAAAGACACACTTTGGCTGAGACTCTAAGCTCCAATATGGGCCATGCTGCTCCCTTGGCTGGGCCTTAACGCAGACCGGAGCAACCGGCGGTAAGGCCGGAAGTAGCAGATGGGCTGTCACATTCAACGTGACAGCTAAAGAAGACAATGGGGCTGGCAGGTACCGAGGGCATCCTTGACTCCAAGCCAGCAAGTGCTCCTGACTGACCTCCGGTCCTCCGGCCCCGGCTGCCTGCCGCTGCCCACCTTGGGGCAGGTTTAAAGACTTCCAGGAGGAGAGGCCCCTGGGTGGCTCAGTCAGTTAAGCATCTGCCTTTGGTCATGGTCCCGGGTCCTGGGAAGGAGCCCCTGCATCCAGCCCGGCATCGAGCTCTCTACTCGATGTGGGGGTCGGTCCTCCCTCTCCCTTTGCCCCTCCTCTTGCTTGTGCTCACGTGCACGCACATGCTCTCTTGCTCTCTCTCAAATAAATAGTCCTTTAAAAAAGAAAAGAAAAAAGTAAAAAAGAAAAGGAAAGGAAAAGAGGAAAAGAAAAGAAAGAGAAAAGAAGAAAAGAAAAAAAGAAAAGAAAGAAAAGAAAAGAAAAAAAGAAAAGAAAAAAGAAAAGAAAGAAAAGAAAAAAAAGAAAAGAAAGAAAAGAAAAGAAAAAGAAAAGAAAAAGAAAGAAAAGAAAGAAAGAAAAGAAAAGAAAAGAAAAAAAGAAAAAAGAAGAAAAGAAAAAAAGAAAAGAAAAGAAAAGAAAAGAAAAGAAAAGAAAAGAAAAGAGACAAGACAACCTTCAGGAGGAATCTGAAGCCACCACAAGATGGTGACTTGAACACAGCACTGTCACCCCCAGCCCATCCATCCGGCTGCTATTTTCGAAGGGAGGAGGAGCTGGAGGAGGTGACAGGCTGGCCCCCAGGAGGCCACCATCAGAAGCGCTGGGTTCCAGGGGACGATGCCAAAAGCGCCAAGTGTGTCCCCCATTCCTAATGCATTTGCTTGTATTGGTGAGACTGGGGAACGGCCCAGGGCCCAGGACGCCCTGGGGCAGAGCCCGCTGGCAGCTAGAGGGAAGGCGAAGGAAACCCCTGCCCACCGATCTCCCGGGGTCACCGGGGACTATTCGTTCAACCACGAAAAGAAAGGTGCTGCGGTCCGACCCCTGAACCCCAGACTCTCCCAATTCCCTTCCCCACGGTGTCGCCCACGGCTGGCCTGTCCTCAGGCCCTCCCGGCGGTCCTTGCTGCCTCCTCCCCAAGTGGTCTTCCCCATCCCCACGGAGCCACCTTCCAGGCCAGCACAGCCCTACACAACCTTCTCGGTGACAGAAATGTCCTATATCTGTGTGGCCGCTGGCACGCGGGGTTAGCGGGGACCTAGCTATTGCAAGTGAGGAACTAAATTTCTAATTCAGTTCTATTGTATTGTCTTATATCGTGTTGTGTCGTGTCGTGTCGTGTCGTATCATGTTGTGTTGTGTCATGTGTTGTGTGTCATGTCATATGTCCTATCTTTTATCATATCGTGTTGTGTCATGTCATGTCTTGTGTCGTGTTGTGTCCTGTCATATTGTTTCGTGTTGTGTCATGCTGTGTCGTGTCATGTCCTGTCGTGTCGTATCATGTCATGTCTTGTGTCATGTCATATCGTGTCATGTCATGTCGTTTTATATTGTGTCCTCCTGTGTCGTGTCATGGTGTGTTGTGTTGTATCGTATCATGTGTCATGTCGTGTCGTGTTGTGTTGAGTTGTGTCGTGTCGTGGTATATTGTGTCGTATCGTGTTGTGTTGTGTTGTGCTCTGTTGTATTTAAAGAGCCAGAGGCAATCACTTCAAGATCAGTTCAATGGCATCTCCTGTAATCTTTCCCTTATCTCCTTAGTCTTCATCGCTAACACGCGCCGCGGAGCGTCCTCTTCACGGCCCTGGCCTGTTCACAGGGTACTCACTCCATTCCAGACCAGGTTCACAGGCAGTCGTAAGAAATAACACAGAACCCTTTATCCAGTTTCCCTCAAAGACAGCATCCTGCAAAACTGTGATAACAATATTGCAAGCTGCAAACAGATGTTGATACGATCCACCACACTATTCAGATTCCCTTGGAGTCAGGTGCCCTCCTCTGTGTGTGGTTATTACTGTGCAACTTTATCACACGTAGGTTCATGCAGCGAGCAGCAGTGAAGGCGCGCAACAGCCCCTCACCACGGGGCCCCTGCACTGCCCTGTATAACCACACATGCCCTCCTGGCACCAGCCCTGCCCCCCCATGGCAACATGTGCTCTGTTCTTTATAATGTTGTCATTCCAAAAATATTGCATAGGGACATCTGGGGGACTCAGTGCTTGAGCATCTGCCTTCAGCTCAGGTCATGATCCTGGGATCCCGGGATCGAGTCCCACGTCTCCCCGCATGGAGCCTGCTTCTCCCTCTGCCTGTGTCTCTGCTTCTCTCTCTCTCTCTCTCTCTCTGTCTCTCAGGAATAAATAAATAAAATCTTTTTTAAAAATGTTATATAAACGGAATCACATGGTATGTACCTTCGAGGCATGGCCTTCTCCACTGAGCATAATCCCCTTGAGATCAATCAAGTTCTTGTATCGAAAGTTCATTCCTTTTCCTGCCACTGTTGTTGCTGCCTAGCATCCCGGGGATCCCACGCACCAAGGCCGCTGAACTGTTCGTCCACCGAGGGGCAGTGGGCTTGCTCTCCAGGTTGCGGCTCCTGTGAGTGAGCATTTGTGTCCACCTTCCTGTGTGGACGCATGTTTCTGTCCCTCTGTGACAACGGCTGGAAGGAAATCACTACATTGTATGCTCACGACTTACTTAGTTTTACTAAGAAACTGCTAAACTCTTTTTCCAAAGTGGATGTACCATTTTACATTTCCAAAAAGCAAAGCTTTCAAGATAAAGACCTCTTCGAAAACAACTTCAAGTTCTGCTGAAAATCATGTGTCTTTTTAAGGTAAATTAGGTCAAGGTAAGGCTTTAGACCAAGGTAAGCTCTGATTTGCATATGAGATTCTGCTGATGCCTAACAGACCATAAATGCCCTCGCGGACGGTTGGTTGGGTTTATCACCTGAGTTCGATCGAGTCAGAATAACTGAAGTGAATGTTAGGTCCTGAGCATCCTCTCCAACGCACCCACGGGGAGCTGCGGCGAGGCCAGTGCGTCCGGGTGACGCGCGCACAGGAGATACGCTCAGCAACGCAGGTGCCTCTCGGGGTAAGTGCATGCGCTGTTGGCTTCAGTGCTGCCCCCCAGAGAAGCCCGAACACGGCCTGAACCCACCTGCAGGAACTCATAGAAACAAGGGCGGGACGGTGGTTGCCCGGGGCTGGGGGAAAGGAGAAGTTGCTGTTGGAGGACCAAGCTTTAGTGAGGCAAGGTCTGCTGTGCAGCCTTGCGCCCATGCTCCACAGCACTGCACTGTGTACTTAAAAATTCATTCAGGGGTCCAGGGGTGCCCGGCTGGCTCAGCCTGTGGAGCAGCAGCTTTTGACCTTGGGGTCATGAGTTCGAGCCTCACACTGGGCATAGAGATTACTTAAAAATAAAATGCTTAAAAACTTCTGTCCAGAGGGTTAGATCCCATATTGTGTTCTTACCACAGTAATAACTAAATACATCCTTAAGACAGCCGTGATGAAAATCAAGAGGATGAGATCCTGACAACAACGTCCTTGAGAAATGATTGAGAATCTTTGAACTGTTATGTTAGACTCTGGGGTGGAAAGCATTGCCCCAGCCCCAGATGAGGATGAGAGGCTGGAGGTCATTACGAGTCACATGGCTTGAAGACATCAACAATATAAACAGTAGTCAGTTTGGTGTAAGAGTCCTGGAAAAGGTATATTACTCTGTATATTATCATCGTAAATTTAAATATTTTATTTGCAAGAAGCTCTCTTTCTGAGAACTTTAGTGATCACATATTATACAGCTTTTAACTTCAATGCTGTGTAGTAAAGTATCGATGGATGTGTGGACTCCAAAATATTTCGTCCCATAAATCACATAAATTGTGAGGTGGTAGTATTTTTTGCAAACTAACAAAACACACTAGCTCTCAGCCAATCATACTGTCTCATAGAGCACAAAGGTAAAGGTGATGGGACTCAGCACATCCGACCAAACCCCGCACCGAGGCTTTCAATGAGCATCATAAGGCAGTTCCTCCTCAACCTCCCTGCAAGATGAGCACGCCCCTTCACAGTCCCCTCTTGCCACCTGAGAAGGGGGCTGGGCAGAGGATGAGAACGATCTAATTATATCCCAACTCCTCTTATCTCAAGTGCATGTCATGTTGTAGGAAGTTGTTTATACTCATTGCATGTTTGTAATAGGAAATCGAATTTCCTAATATTTAACCCAGTCTCTGTTAATTTGAGTAGTATTAAAACTGTCCAGACCTTGCCTTAGGAAAAATGCATCACACTTCCTCCACGTACCAATTCTGAAACAGAGAGAAATAGTGATGATAGCAAAAATACTTTTAAAAACACAATTCAGGGACCCCAGAGTGGCTCACTTGGTCGAACAGCTGACTCTTGGTTTTGGCTCAGCGAGGAGTCGAATTGAAGAATGTCCCCCTTCTGTCCCTCTCCCACCTCCTGCGCGTGTGTTTGCTCTCTCTCTCTTTCTCTAAAATAAATAAAGAAATCTTAAAAAAAAAACACACACACAATTTAGAATTTAGACCCCTTAAGAGTACACCACACATTCGATTGTTCTTAGAACAAAAGAGCCATTGGGCAAAACATCTACTCAGGGTAGGATGGGTTTTGAGTTGATTCCATAACCATGAACATTACATCTCATTCATGGTAATAGCTAGAATTCATGGAACATTGATTCTCTGGTAGGTGCTTTGTGCATATTCTCAGACGCCTCGGGGTGGGGGCGCAATGGTAATGCGAAATACTTAAATCTGAGAAATGAGGGGTTCTTGAATGTGGGTTTCAACAAGCCCCTCACATAAGGGAGTTAGATACATGGGAAGTTAGATCCCCACAGAAGGTGTGGAGGGGCGGTACCAAGTGCTGGAGGGCCTCTGGGACACCTCAGCTCCTTGAGTACAGCTCTCCACTGGCCCCTTCCCTGAGGAAAGTAGAAACTTTCAGCCCAGCGGATGAGCCTGGGCAGTGGAAAGGCTGTGGGCCTCAGGCTGAGAACCAACCCTCCCAGTGGGTACCATTCATCTCTCCTCTCACATATGGGAAGAGGATCCTATCTCTACAGTGGGGTATATAGGGTAGGTATACAAGTATATGCAGTAGGGATGTACCCAGGCTTTCAACTAGCCTCACGCAAAACAGAACATGAGAGATAAGGGGGTGCAATGGAAATGGACTGTAGAGTACGCCTGGGACAGGGGTAGGGAAGGGAAAGGTTTGAGGTAGGGTTAAGATTAGAATCACGATAGAGTTGGATTAGGTACAGGAGTAGATGTAGGGTTAAGGTTCAGGGTTAGGGTTCGGGTTAGGGTTTGGGGTTAGGGTTCAGGTCAGGGTTCTGGTTTGGGTGAGGGTTCAGGTTAGGGTTTGGGTTAGGGTTCGGATTAGGGTTCGGGTTTAGGGTTAGGGTTTGGGTTAGAGCTCAGGTTCAGGTTCAGGTTAGGGGTTAGGTTTAGGGATTATGGAGTAGCGGTTAGGGTTAGAGTTAGGATTCGGTTTGGGATTAGGGGTTAGGGTTAGGGGTTAGGGGTTAGGTTTGGGGTTGGGGTTAGGGTTGTGGTTGTGGTTATGGATTAGGATTAGTTTTACAGTTAGGTTAGGGGTTAGGGTTAGGGTTGGAGTTGGGCTTAAGGGTTAGGTTTAGGGGTTAAGGTTAGGGTTAGGTGTTAGGTTTAGGGGTTATGGTAAGGGTTTTTGTTGGGGTTGTGGTTACAGTTGGTGTTAGGGTTTAGGGTTATGGTTATGGTTAGGGTTTAGGGTTAGGATTAGGGGTTAGGGATAGGGTTAGGGGTTAGGGTTAGGATTAGGGTTATGGTTAGAGGGTAGTTGTAAGCATAGGGTTATTGTTGTAGCCAGGGTTAGGTGTATGGATTAAGGGCTAGTGGTTAGTATTTGCTTTTCAAATAATAGGTTAATAATAGGTCTATTGTTAGGCTAGGTGAAGGTTAGGATTAAGGTTAGTGTTAGGGATATTGTCTGTATACAGGTAGAGATTGAATCTGGTGTGTGCTTGGCACTGGGACTCCCAGTATCTTCATGGGTTTAAGTATTTTATTTAGGTTTGGGGTTAGGGAATTTGCCCTGCATCCATCCATTTAGAGGCCTCTTCAGAGAATCAAACTCTTTGCTTCTGCTGGGGTTTGAATAGACATGGCAGGCATCTCCTGAGCTGGGATTTGTGGCTCTAAATATTCTTCATTTGGATTTTCAGTTTCCTTTCGTTTTTTATCTCGTTTTATCACCATTTCATCAATACTAGCAATTGTTAAAGTTTTACTTGAATTCCCATTTGTTAAACAGTATGATATAGTTTCATGTGTACAACATATTCAACCCTTGACTACAATGCCTGGTACTCGTCACAGGTGCCCATCGTCATCCCCACACCTGTTTCCCATCCTCTCTCACCTTCCTCTGGTATTTATTTATTCTCTATGGTTAAGAGTGTGTTTCTTGGTTAGCTTCTTTCATTTACCCCCTTTGCCAGTTTATCTTGTTTCTTAAAATCCACATATAAATGCAATCATCTGGTATTTGTCTTTCTCTGAGTGACATAGTTCATTTAGCATAATTCCTTTCTGCTTCTCCACGTCCTTGTAAATGGCTTCATTCCATCCCTTCTGATGACCGAGTGATGTCGCAGTGTGTGTACTTACCACATCGTCTCTGCCCATTCATCTGTCGATGGACACCTGGGCTGTGACCACAGTTTGGCTGCTGTTGATAACGCTGCTACAGACATTGGGCTGCATGTCCCCCTTCGAATCTGTACTTTTGTATCCTCGGGGTAAATACCTCACTGTGCAATTTCTGAATCGTAGGCAGGTCTATTTTTAACTTCTTGAGTCCCCTCCACACCGTTCTACACAGTGGCTGCACCTGTTCACATTCCCACCAGGAGTATAAGGGGCTCCCCCTTCTCCCCAGCCTCACCAACACCTGTTGTTTCTCATGTTGTTAATTTTAGCCATTCTGACGGCTGTCAGGTGACATCTCATTGTGGTTTGGGTCTGCATTTCCCTGCTGATGGGTGATGCTGAGTGTCTTTCCGTGTGTCTGGTGGCCATCTGGATGTCCTGTCAGAGACAATGTCCATTCATGTCTTCTGCCCATTTTCAGTTGGACAATTTGTGTTTAGGATGCTGAGATTTATATTTGCTTTATATATTTTGGACACTAACTATTGGATGTGTCATTTACGAATATCTCCTCTCATTTTGTATGTTGCCTTTTAACTACAGTTGTTTCCTTCATTGTGTGGAACCTTTTCAACTTGATGAAGTCCCAATAGTTTATTTTTGCTTTTGTTTCCCTCGCCTCAGAGGCGTATCTAGAAAGAAGATCCAATGGCCAATGTCAAAGACATTGCTGCCTATCTTTTCTTCTTTTTATGGTTTCAGGTCTCACATTTAGGTCTTTAATCCATTTTTTAAATAAAATAATTTTTATTGGTGTTCAATTTACCAACATACAGAATAACACCCAGTGCTTTAATCCATTTTTAATTTATTTTTCATATATGGTGTAAGAAAGTGGTCCTGTTTCATTCTTCTGCACGGGGCTGCCTAGTTTTCCCAACACGTTTGTTGAAGAGACTTTTTGCCATTGGGTATTCTTTCCTGCTTTGTTGAAGATTAATTGATCATAGAGTTACAGGTGTGTGTCTTGTTCCGGTTTTCCATTCTATTCTATTGATCTAAGGGTCTACTTCTTGTGCCCGCACCATACTCTTTGGATCACTAGAGCTCGGTGATATAACTTGAAGTCTGAAACTGCGATGGCCCAGCTTTGGTTTTCTTTTTTAACACGACTTTGGCTATTTTCAATGTTTTGTGGTTCCATACAAATTTAGGATCATTTGTTCCAGCTCTGTGAAAGATGCTATGGCTATGTTGATAGGGATCGCATTAAATGTGTAGATTGCTTTGAGTAGTATATAACCTTCTTAACAATATTTGCTCTTCCAATCCTTTAGCATGAAATGCCTATTTTGTTTGTGTCATCTTCATTTTCTTTCATCAGCGTTTTATGGTATTTACAGGGCATTCACCTCTTTGGTTAGGCTTAATCCTATGTATCTTATTGTTTTTGGTGCTAGTATAAATGGGATTGAGTCCTCAGTTTCTCCTCCTGCTGCCTCATTATTGTTGCATAGAAATACAACAGATTTCAGCAAGTTCAATTTGTGTCCTGTGATTTTGCTGAATTTATCAGTTTTGCAGTTTTTTGACAGAGATTTGTGGGTTTTCTATACAGAAAATCATTCATCGTCAAAGGGTGAAAGCTTGACATCTTCCTAGCTGATTTGGAAGCCTTTGATTTCTTTTTGTTGTCTGATTGCTGTGGCTAGGACTTCCGGGCTGTGTTGAATCAGAGTGATGAGGGCGGACATCCCTGTCTTGGCCCTAGCTGTAGAGGAAAAGTTCTTGGTTTTTCCCTATTGAGGATGATATTCTGGGTTTTTCATCTAAGGTTTTTTTTATGTTGAGATACATCCCCTCTAAACTTAACCTTTTGAGGGTTTTCACCATGACTGGATGTTGTGTTTTGTCAGTGCTTTTTCTGCATCTGTGGAAATGATAACTTGGTTCTTATCCTTTCTTTTGATAAAGTGGTATATCGCAGTGATTGATTTGTTAATATTGAACCATCTTGGCAACCCAGGAATAACTCTCACTTGCTCATGGTGAATAATTTATTTAATATGTTGTTGGATTCACTGTGCTAGTTCTTATTGAGAGTTTTTGATCTCTGTGAGGGTCCTCTGGGGGCGGGGCCCGCGGCGCTATGGTCAGGTGTGCACCTGCCTCAAGGGTGATGCACCTGCCTCAGGAGCCATGCACCTGCCTCGGGGGCGATGCACCGTGGGTCAGAGGCGAGGTCTGGCCTCCCGCGGGCGGCGCTGTGCTGCACCCGAGCCTTGGTGCTGAGGGCGGGATGCGGGCGGGGGCGCCGGGTCCCCTGGGCCTGGGGCTTAGCATCCTGCCCCCCGGTCTGCAGGGGCCTCCGCAGAGGAGCCCATGGGCCCCGGGCCTCCAGTGCTTCTGCAGACCCTGCGTTCACCCTGCCTGTGTCCCAGCTTCTGTTTGTTTTTTGATCTCAGACAGGTGACTGAGTTTCAAAACGCCAAATTTTAGGGGCTGCCCTGGGGGAGACCCGTGCTCCTCCCGCCCAGGAGGGTCTCCTCCCACTTCTGGCCTTTGCTGGCCCAGCCCAGGGACGCAGCCTTGTGACTGCACAGGGGTTTGCAGTTTCTGGCCACACAGGGCAGACAGCTGGCCCTAGTCCCGCGGCTCTCGGCCGGGGTCCCCACTCCTAGGCCTGGGGACCGTTGGCGCCACCGTCCTTGGGACCCCGGGGACCCTGAGCCCACCCTGTCACTCCAGGAGCCGCCCCCCACTTCGCCTCCCGAGCACCCTCAAGGCCGGCGTGTCCCCCACTCTAGCAGACTTCTGAAAGTTCTGACTTTGTGCTCTGCTGCTTCTAATATTGTGCGTAGACCCGTCAGCTGGCTCCCTGCCCCTGTGGGGTCCGGGGCTGTGTCTCCCCCAGACTGACTGATTGATTTTCTTTTTAAGATTTTATTTTTCTGTCATCTCTACACCCTAGCGAAGGAGAGGAGGACAGATGTCAGCATCCGGAGCCTTCGCGGGGACCTGGCGTCCTTTCCCAGGAGGGGCCCCCCTCTGTAGGGTGCTTCCCGCCGCCCCGCGCTCCCGGTCGGCACCCATAGGCACATCCCCAGGCCTCCAGCGCCTCTGCAGCTGTGGTCTGGAGCGTCCTCCGTGTGTCCTACCAGGGACCCCAGCGTCGTGTCTGTAACCGTCCGGCTGCTGTCTGACAACGATGGGGGATTCTGACGTTTGTTGGGTTTGGGGTGTGTGTGTGTCTGTCGCCGTGCCGCGATCTGATCCTCGGGCCGCGTCGTCCTGACGCCGAAATGGTTGAAACACCATCATTTCTGGTGCTGGCGCTGGGCGGCTAGCTGGGTTCTCCTGGCCGACCCGGGCTCCCTTGTGCCGTGCTGTCCCGCCGGAGGGTCAGCTGAGCTGGAAGGTCCGGCTCGGCCACATTCCCGTGGGTGGCAGTGGGTCCCCGCCGAGCGCCGGCCGCTTCTCTTCTCCCCGATGCCTCTCCAGCGGGGATCCAGACCTCGGGGCCGCCCTGGGGGGAGCTCCTGAGGAGCCGGCTGCCCATGGGGGGAGCCCTGGGGCTGCCTGTGTGTGGGAGTCGAGGTGGGGACGGGGCTGGGGTCCTTCAGTCCCCTGCGCTGCCTGCCCCCAGGCCGAGCCCCACGCTCACCCAGCCCCTACTCTCTAGGGCGTGCAGGGTGCCCTCCACACTCTGGTGCGAGAGATCCAGCAGCACCAGGTGTGCACGCTGAGGGTGGCCCAGGTGTGAGAGCTGCAAGGGCCTGCTGTCCTGACATACCCTCCGGGGCCACGCTGACCGCCCCGTGGGCCCTCTGTGCCCCAGGGAGAGGAGGAAGCGCCCCGGAGCCCGGGCAGCCCAGGCCCCCTGAACAGAGGGGGCACAGACCTCCCAGGGTGCTTAGCACAGACCCTGGTGACCTGAGGCTCCCCAGCTGTCACTCTGTCCCAGGGCACAGGCTGAGTCGCAGTAGAGTCTGTGGGGTCCTGACCCTGGCATCTGGCCGCCCCTGGAAGGCACATGGGGACGTCAGCTGTGAGTGCCTGGCAGCGCCCCTGCAGGGGCTGGTCAGGGCCTGGGAGGTGCCCCCTCCTCCTCTCTGGGGGTGTCTCCGTACCCCGTGCACAGAGCTCCAGGAGACGCAGAAACGAGCCGGCCGTGCATTTTCACACAACACTTTATTGAACTTGCAACAGCAAACAGGGGCTCAGAGCCGAGGGTGCGTGCCTTCCCCTGGGAGACCTTCCTGTCCTTAGAGGAAAGCGGGAATCCCACAGGGGTGCGGGTGCCGGAGGATCAGCCCTGGTGGGGAGGGGACACGGGAGTTCAGCCTGGGTGGGGAGGGGACATGGAGGGTCAGCCCTGGGCAGGGAGGGGACTGAGGGTCCACGGGGAGTGGACGGGTCCCACCTGGTATTTCCCGGCATTCCTGGCCTTAACCTGGTCGATGTTCAGCAATCACAGCCACACCTGTCCCCGCACCTGGGGCGGGACCCCCTTGTAGACCCTGCGTCGCAGCTGCGGGGAGGAAGGCAGTGCTGGTGAGAGGGGCCCAGGACGGCCCCTTGGAGCCCAGGGGGTGCGAGGCATCTAGAAGTTTTCGGCTTCGGCTCCAGGGTGTCTGCGGAGAGGCTGGGTCTCCCTGGAGCTGGGCCCCGTCCCCTACGAGGAGCAGGGACCGTGGCCGCGACCTGATGCTCCCTCACCGCCGTCCCAGGGCCTGGGTAGGCTCGGGCTCCCAGCAGACTCTCCCCAGGCAGAAGGACACTGAGGGCGGCCCCCCAGCCCCGTCAGGACGGAGAGCCCTCGGGGGCACCCAGCGCCCCACCTTCTCGCTGGGGAGGTAGTGGTCCCATCGCTTGAGCATTTTTATCCATTTGTCCGCGCGCCGCCCACGAGGAGGGCGTAGGTGTGCTCGCACACGGTGCACGCTCAGCGGGCCGCCCCAGGGACCCCCGGCCCTGCCTTGGGGCCCTCGTGCCGCACACGGTGGCGTGGAATTCCTGCTCACGCTGGAGACAAAGCGAGTGCATGTGTCAGAACCTGAGCTGTTGGTTCACGCCTCTGAGCAACTCCTTTGACTTTTTCCCTAGATCTTTTGCGATTAAGGAGTTTTTTTCGAAGCCCAAGTACAACCACATTTTGAAGCCAGAAGACTGTCTGTCTGAACCGTGCACCATCCTGCAGCTGGACAGGAGATCCGTGCAGATCGCTGACCTGGAGGTGAGAGCCCCGGAGGCTAAGTGGGCGGCGCACGTACCAGACTCTGTGTGAATACACAGATTGAGGAACCTTGCCTTTGATTTTCCCTGAGTCTTGTCTTTTTTATTCTCTGATTTTGCATTTTTACAATATTTTTTCACGGACCTCTTTAATATCATCAGTCATTTTTATATTTATGTTTAATATTTTCAGCATCTTGAGATTCTAATAAATTATATCTAGTTTCTTCAAGGATTTCAAGGTAAAAATTTTTTTTCTAAGTTGTGCTGCCCTGGATGACAAAATTCTTAATTCTTACTCTTACATTCCCCCTGTTGCCACGAGGTGGCGCGTGTGCATTCAGGAGGGTCTCATTTTAAGGGTGTGCTCGGAGGTGCAGAGCTTGGGAGCGGGTCCCTGGAACCCCCTGGAGCTCAGCCGGGAGCTGAGCTGTTGGCTCTGCACTTAGTTTCGCAGTATAGAGAGGCCCGGTTCTTTATGCCAAGAATTGAGAAGAAAGGATTCCACTCAAATATGGGGCCAGAAAATGAGGCAAATGAGGCCCACGTTGCTTGAAACCTTTTCTGATTATCTGCAGCATGTGAATTTGTGCTGCCAGCTTTAGTAGTTCTTTCCCGAGGAGCAGGTTTGCTGTGTTTGGCGACACTAGCAAGTTGCATCCACAGTTACTGGACTAGACGTGGGGCCGGGCAGTGCAGCGGCATCTGAGCGGGGCTGGCGGGGGACAGCTGCTAGTTCCTGCCCCGGAGCCCTCGCCGCCTGCTGTCACGCGCTCACGGGAGCCGCGTCCCTTCCTTATCGTTTGCCTGAACAGACCGTGAAAGGCGAGCTGCACTTTGAGATCAGGAAGGCCGGCACGCTGCATGGATTCACGGCCTGGTTCAGTGTCCGGTTCCAGAGCCTGGAGGAGGACGAGTCGCAGCTGGTGCTGAGCACAGGCCCGTTTCACCCGTGAGTGTGCAGCACCCGCAGGGGCTCCGCTGCCCCGGGAGGAGCAGGTGCAGGTCCCCTGCCATGCGGCCGTCGGGGAGGCAGCAGCGTGTGCGGGCGGTGGGCAGGGGACCGGGACCGTGCCCCACCCGCCCCTGCCCTGGGCTGCCCTGCTTGTCCTCTGACCCCTGCATGAACGGGCGGAGCGCACTTTGCCTGCCTCAGTTGCCCTGGACGCTGCTTCAGCTTCCCATGGTCTAATACAAGCACAACCCGTGGAATTGTAGGGGCTTTTAACTCCCCAAGACTTTCTTGAGGAAGGTCAGTGTTTCTTGAGACAAATTTTTTTTAAAGATTTTATTTGAGGGAGAGAGTGGGCGAGAGAGCACATGAGCAGAGGGCGGGGGCAGGGGAGGGAGAGGCAGACGCCCCACTGAGCAGGGAGCCCGATGCGGGACTCGATCCCAGGCCCCGGGGTCATCCGTGAGCCGAAGGCAGACGCTCCCCCGACTGAGCCCCCAGCCGCCCCTGGGACACTTCTGTGCAGTAGCATCTTGGCGCTGCTCGCTGCTCGGGCGTGCTGGGCGCTGCGGTCTGCCTCGGAGCTGGACCCAGCAGCCCGGCGCAGCGCTGCCTTCATGGGGCCTCCGTGGGCCTGCGCGGTAGTGCCCGGGCCGGGGCGGGCAGCCGCGCTGCTCAGGTCAGCACTGGCTGCAGCGGGGGTGCTCGGGGCCTCGCGTCCGTCCGCACCACAGGAGCCAGGCTGTTGGCCGGAGCGTCCGTGGAGGTGGCAGGGCCAGGCCTCTGGCCGCCCTTCCCAGTCCTGGCACACAGATGCGAGCTGTCGCCCGCCGAGGGTGGGAACTCAGGCCCCGGGGTCGTGCGCCCGCACACGGTGGGGTGGGGCAGGCAGGTGCCGAGCCCGGGCAGCGCTCTGGGACGTGGGGACAGGGGCCCTCACGGTGCCTGGGGCCGGAGGGACAGGAGGGCTGAGCGTGACCCCGAGGCTGTGGAGCTGTGTCCTCAGGGCCTGCAGAACCCGGAGAGCACAGAGCGTGACCATTTGTCCCAGATGTCGCACTTGCCACACCCCCTCCAGCCCGACTCCCAGGGGTAGTGGCCTTCCTGCGCTGCAGAAACTAGAACTCAGCGTTGGCAGCCTAGGGACCAGGCAGGGACGCGGTAGACGCCCCGTGCCAGGGTGCAGGGGCCTGGGCAGCACCTAGAGCCGCATGCTCGCTGGGCTGCGGCCCAGTCCCTGGCGCCCACAGAGGCCTCATGTGGGCCTGGTGCATCTGCCCCGCGGGGGAGCCTGGGGGTCTGCCCCACAGAGGTGACGCGTGCCCCGTGTCTTGCAGAACCACCCACTGGAAGCAGGTGCTGTTTATGATGGACGAGCCCGTGTCCGTGCTCTCGGGAGATGTGATCACAGGCTCGGTTATGTTGCAGAGAAACCCCGTGTGGAGGAGGCACATGTCCGTGGCGCTCAGCTGGTCCGTCACTTCCACACAAGACCCCACATCGCAGAAAGTAAGGCTCGTGCCGTGTCGCAGGGCAGGTGCTGGGCGCTGGTGCTGGGAGACGGGCCTGGTGGTCGTGGTGCCACGGCCTCGGCCTCGCGCGCCTGCGCTGCTTTCTCACCCTCCTCACGGGAAGTGGATGTTGTTATTGGTAGAACAGGAAACGGGGGCAGGAAGGTGAGTCTGAGGGCAGGGGCCCAGCCCAGGGCCACCCTTCCCGTGTGCAGGAGGCCCCGGTGGAGAGCGGGCCTGGCCGCCGTTCCCACACGTGGTGCAGGACGGCAGAGGGGATGCAACGGTTTTCCTCTGGTCTCCTACCTGCTTTGTGCTAATTTTATGTCAAAGTCTTAATGTTTGTCATTAAGAAAACTTCTCCGCCTGGAAGTCGCTCTTGGGTGCGATCCTGAGTCGTCATCAGGAGGTGCTGCGTGTGAGTCACACTCAAGCAGTTTATTATGATTGATTTGCTTTGTCTGTTTTCAGGTTGGAGAGAAGGTCTTTCCCATCTGGAGATGAGGGTTGAAGTTGTGGGAAGCAGGTGCTGCAGGAACGAGCCCGGGGCCTCCACAGGCGCCGCGTGGGGCTTGGCGGGGACCCCTCACCCCTGTCACTGCCCGTGTCTGTGCTCTAGAAGTAGGCTGTGTCCCCAGGTGTCCACAGTCTGGCTCGTGGCCGAGTCGGTGGCACCGTGTCCCTAAGCTAGGTCTAGATCTCAACTCGTAGGGCACACGCGCATCAACCTCGTACTCCTGTGAAAGTGGCTGTTCACGCATCATGTGTCATGGTGTCCTTGCTGCCCGGGCCCCTCCCTGTCGTGCGAAGGTGGGCGCCCCAAAGCCGTGCAGGGCCTGGAGGCAGTGATGCATGTGACGGGACTCTGCATGGATAGTACAGTCGTAGAGATGTCTTCCACGTAAATTATGTGTTGGCGCATAGCACATACTCAATAAATATTTTTAAAGAAATGAGTGTTGGCGTATTTCCGTGCGCACAGGGTCCTCAGTGTCGGCTCCTTGGCGGGGCCCGGCTCGAAGCCCTTCATAGGCTTGTTCTGCGAACACCTGCTCCGTGGCTTAGTCTTCTCTCTATTTTGATAAACGGAAGTTCTTAAGTTTTATTTTGTCCGATTCGACATTATTTTCCTTAAGGATGCACTTGCTGCGTCCCGTGGAAGGAATCTGTTCTCCGTTTACGGCTCCGTCGGTCGCCCTGGCGCACAGCTCAGCGCCCCCGGCCTCGGTTTCTCTCGGGCCGTCTGGGCGGGCTCGGGATTCGCGTCCCCAGGGGTGGCTGCTCCGGCGGTGGAGTTGCAGCTTCTTTCCTCTCCTGCTGCGCGCACCCTTGCTTTCTCCTCTAGAGCTGCTGCGGCGGCAACAGCATGTTTTGATTTATTTTCAGTATCTTCCGGTTCCAAGTATTTTCTAATTCCCATTATGAGTTCTTCTGCTGTCCCAGGGCTATTTAGAAATTGTGGCTTAATCTCCAAAGGTGGAATTTTCTAGGTATTTTTTCTTATTAATCTCTAGCTGAATGTCACTGTGCTCAGAGGATGACCTGAGTCATCTCACTCCCCTGAGGTCACAAGGACTTGAATGTGCGTCATGCTGTTGGATGATGGAGAGGCCACCATGTCGCCGGGATCAGCTCGGGCAGCCGTGTTGCTCGCTCGGCCCCGATGCTTCGGCTGCGCCTCCTCATCCCCTCAGGCAGCTGCCACGGGAGGGAGCAGGGCCTCCGAGGACACAGCTGCACCTCGGCGGCCTCATTTGACCCATGTCCTTAAGGCCCCGATCTGCAACGCAGTCACACTGCGGGGCCCTGCTGTGACCCCCGACATCCCCGTGCTGGGATGGAACCCCCACTGCAGAGCGGGCCTCTGGGGATGTCGGGGGCACCTGAATGATGGGGGGGTGGCAGGGGATGTCAGGGGCACCTGTGGGGGCTCCTGGCACTCCTGTGGCACAGCCCCACCCTGTGCTGCTCACAGTGCCACGAGCTTGCCAGCCCCCATCCCGGCGCCCCTTGGAGGTCTGGCAGCTGGCCTGTGCTCGGGGTGGGGTGGCTTTAGGGGTATCTGCTCACCGGGGCTGCCCCCGCTGTGGGGGTGGGGGTGGGGGGATCAGCCCCCTGAGCAGCCCCAGGCCGACCCCCTGGCCCAACCCCGCGCCCTCTGCACCCCAGAGCTGACCCCGTGGTGGACCTGGAGGCTCAGGCAAGGTCATCGTTGCAACAGGAAGACCTCGACTGACCTGGATCTGTCTGCTTTTTTACAAAACGTGTTGTGCCCATGTGTGGCGGCGCCCAGGGCCGACTGGGTGGGGGTGACTCGTGGGCGTGCAGCGCGGCCTGCTGCCCCTGCTGCAGCTTCGGGGCCCTCGAGGGTAGGCTCCAGCCTCCGGCCTCCAGCCTCCAGCCTCCGGCCTCTGGCCTCTGACCTCCAGCCTCCAGCCTCCGGCCACCGCAGCCCGGCCAGCCCGGGTTCTGAGCAGTTCCCAGCCTTCCCCCCTGAGGCCAACACGGGGTCCAGCACGTGGCAGGCGCTGCGGGAGCGGGAGACCGAGGGGGAATGAGGCCGGTGCGACCCAGGGAGCCTGCGGGGGGCCGGGCGGGGGTGGCCCTAGGCCAGGCCCGCTGCCCCGCAGCCTCCCGGCCCTGTCCCTGCTGCTGCACCCCGAGAGGCCTGCAGGCGCCCCTGCAGGCACACACCGGGCCGCCGTCCCAGCAGCGGGGAGGGCGGCGAGCAGACGGCGGGAGGGAGCCAAGGCTCGGCCTGGATGCGCCGGGCGCCTGGGTGCTGGGCTGCCCCGGTCCATCTGCTCGCCGCCCCTGGGGAGCTGAAGCTCAGCACCTCGGCCTTGCGATGGCCCCGCGTGGAGAGAAGCCCCCTGGGATGGCTGCTGCGTCCCGGCCCCAGCTGGTCTCCCTGCCGCTCTGCTTCCACAGGAAATACGGAAAGTAGCAAGTGGAGCCTGGGGCCTGGCCTGGACTGAGCAAGGGGTGGGGGGCCGCGGCGGGGCGAGTCCCCCCTGGAGCCCTGCCCCGGGTGCTGGTGGCAGCCGGAGGCACCGGCAAAGGGCTCTATTGATAGTCAGTTTATGCATTTGCTTGGAGTTTACACTAACCTATATTTAAGGTGTATGATAATTTAGGTTGACATAGTGGGATAGAAATTTTTTCTTTAGAAATTGTCCATACATTATTCATGCGAGAAATAGTGACCTGACACAAGACACCTGTCCTCAACTTCACATCGTGGTGAGAGGTAACCAGGATAAACTGCACTTTACTGTGAAAACCGACACCCACTTCCATCCTGCCAGGGTCTTGCGTCGTTTGCCTCATTTCAAGGAGACTTTACTTTCCCTGCTCACATCACAAGGATGTGGCGAGGATCAGGTATATGGAACTGTGTTGGGATCTGTAAGAGACACACTCCAGCCAGCCAGCCATCTGTCCATCCATCCGTTTGTCTATTTATTGCCTTTATTGAGCTTCCATTCACGCTCACGCATGCAGATGCTCACAGAGCCCTGAAATCACAGTGTCCCTCTTTTACAGACTAATAAATGGAACTTGAAGAGGTTAAGAGGTTTCCCCAAGGTCATGCAGCTGCCAGGCAGGTGCTGGCGTGACCATGTGTTGTGACAGGCACTGGATGGTGACTTCGGGTGTGTTAAAAGAAGGCCCCTTGTGGGTTGGGAAGGGGCAGGGATGGGCAGGCTTCTTCACTGCCCTGCAGCTTTCTCCCTAATGCACGAACCTCATTTGAGCTGTTCTGCTCCACTGCACACAGCCCAGAGGGCCGTGAATAATGTGGGAGGAGCTGGGACCTCTGGGGGAAGCAAAGGGTCGGCTTTTGGGGGAGACGGGCCGTATCAGCTGGGAGTACTGTTAAGTGAGGCCTGGGAAATGAGTCCCATTTTAAAAATATCATTTCATAAACTCACCCTGGAAGCAAATGCATTCTCTGCCATGCCGGGAGCTCCACATGGACTCAGAGCAAAGCAAACGGTGGTGATGCTGGTGATAATGACCATTGACATTTATTGCTATTTTGGGCCAGACTTTATGCAGCATCCCAAAATAGGTATTAGTGCCAATTTTACAAAAAAGAAATGGGCTACATATTAAAAAATACATAAAAGTGGAGGTTGAGTGGGGGCCATATCAGGAATAAATGTGTTTGTTTTTAATGTGCCAGAACATAATTAATATTAAATGACGTGTAAACTAACTAGGAAAACGTGGCTGTAGCCGGCCACAATCTACTCTTTTCCATCCAAGAGCAACAGCTCACCTCTGAAATTCATCAAAGTTCAGTTTGAACACAAAAGAGAGAAACTGAAGGCAAGCATAACTTCAATATTTTCAGCATTACTTTTTGTTAATTTGACATTTCACATTGCCCTTTTTATATTCTGGGGAACTGTATTTCCTGAAATATTCTCCCTTAAGAAGTACTGTCTTGTCAGGGTTCTCCCGAGAAGCAGAACCAATAGGATTTACTTGCGCTACCCATGTCATCTCTCTCAATCTACAGCGTCTCTATATTTATCCTTCATCACTATCTGTATATGTGGATCGTGCCTCTCTCCCGCAGGCTGGAGACCCAGGAGACGTCATGCTGCAGCTTGAGTCCGAAGGTCAAGGTCGTCTGCCATCAGAATCCCCTTTCTCAGAGAGGTCAGTCTCATCTCTACCAAGACCTTCAACCGACTGCACGAGGCTCATCACACTGGAGAGCCTCATCTGCTTTACTCAAAGTCTAATGATCTAAATGTTAATCACATCTAGAACATACCTTCACAGAGAAATCTAGAACAATGTTTGACTAAATAGGCCTAGCCAAGTTGGCACAACATTAACCATCACAAGTGTCATTCATTAAAATATATATATATTTAGTTTTTAAAATATTCTTGAACAAAAAGGATCCTGCATCTAGTCAAACATTTAGAGCTAAATTCTACTCTACAGGTAGAAGGTCTAGTGAAACAGCAGTCCACAGACGCCAGGTCCCAACTGGGGAATTCTGGGGGATGGATACACCGCTCAGTCACTTGTGGCAGTGACAGCACAGATCCTGTCTCCACTCAGAGAGGGTGGGCTGAGAGAGAGGTCTAGGAGGCACAGGAACAAAATACAGCGTGTGCACCATGTTTGAGTCCTGATGGGAATAAAACCAACCGTCAAGGGACCCCTGGGTAGCTTAGTAGTTGAGCGTCTGCCTTTGGCTGAGCACATGATCCCAGGGTCCCAGGGTCCAGGTTCCCCGCAGGAAGCCTGCCTCTCCCTCTGCCTATGTCTCTGCTTCTCTCTCAATATCTCTCATGAATAAATAAACTAAAAAAAAAAACTGTGGAAGAACATTTTCTTTTTCAGAAATGGCAAGTTTAAATTTGAAATAGGCACAAACTGACGTTAAGAAATCATGGTGAGGGGATCCCTGGGTGGCTCAGCAGTTTAGCGCCTGCCTTTGGCCCAGGGCACGATCCAGGAGTCCTGGGATTGAGTCCCGCGTCGGGCTCCCGGTGCATGGAGCCTGCTTCTCCCTCCTCCTGTGTCTCTGCCTCTTTCTCTCTCTCTCTCTATGTCTATCATAAATAAATAAACAAATAAATAAATAAATAAATCTTTAAAAAAAGAAATCATGGTGAATTTTCATAGGTGTAAAACTGCCACAAGTAAGAAAATGTTTTTTCTCTTAAAAGAATTTATTTGAGAGACAGCCAGAGCGAGCGAGCGAGCAAGAGAGAGCATGGGGAAGGGCATGGAGAAGGACAAGCAGACTCCCTGCTGAGGGCAGAGTATGACCTCAATCCCAAGACACTGAGACCATGACCTGAACTGAAACCAAGAGTCAGACAATCACCCAGGAGCCCCGGAAAATGCCTTTTTTTAAATAAAATAATTTTTATTGGTGTTCAATTTACCAACATACAGAATAACACCCAGTGCTCATCCCGTCAAGTGTCCCCCTCAGTGCCCGTCACCCAGTCACCCCCACCCCCCGCCCTCCTCCCCTTCCACCACCCCTAATTCGATTCCCAGAGTTAGGAGTCTTTATGTTCTGTCTCCCTTTCTGATATTTCCCACACATTTCTTCTCCCTTCCCTTATATTCCCTTTCACTATTATTTATATTCCCCAAATGAATGAGAACATACACTGTTTGTCCTTCTCTGATTGACTTACTTCACTCAGCATAATACCCTCCAGTTCCATCCACGTTGAAGCAAATGGTGGGTATTTGTCATTTCTAATGGCTGAGGAATATTCCATTGTATACATAGACCACATCCTCTTTTTCCATTCATCTTTCAATGGACACCGAGGCTCCTTCCACAGATTGACTATTGTGGCCATTGCTGCTATACACACCGGGGTGCAGGTGTCCCGGCGTTTCATTGCATCTGAATCTTTGGGGTAAATCCCCAACAGTGCAATTGCTGGGTCGTAGGGCAGGTCTATTTGTAACTCTTTGAGGAACCTCCACACAGTTTTCCAGAGTGGCTGCACCAGTTCACATTCCCACCAACAGTGTAAGAGGGTTCCCTTTTCTCCGCATCCTCTCCAACATTTGTGGTTTCCTGCCTTGTTAATTTTCCCCATTCTCACTGTTGTGAGGTGGGATCTCATTGTGGTTTTGATTTGTATTTCCCTGATGGCAAGTGATGCAGAGCATGTTCTCATGTGCATGTTGGCCATGTCTATGTCTTCCTCTGTGAGATTTCTCTTCATGTCTTTTGCCCATTTCATGATTGGATTGTTTGTTTCTTTGCTGTTGAGTTAAGAAGTTCTTTATAGATCTTGGAAACTAGCCCTTTATCTGATAGGTCATTTGCATTTGCACAGGTCATTAGTTTTGTTGACTGTATCCTTTGCTGTGCAAAAGCTTCTTATCTTGATGAAGTCCCAATAGTTCATTTTTGCTTTTGTTTCTTTTGCCTTCGTGGATGTATCTTGTAAGAAGTTACTGTGGCCGAGTTCAAAAAGGGTGTTGCCTGTGTTCTCCTCTAGGATTTTGATGGAATCTTGTCTCACATTAAGATCTTTCATCCATTTTGAGTTTATCTTTGTGTATGGTGAAAGAGAGTGGTCTAGTTTCATTCTTCTGCATGTGGATGTCCAATGTTCCCAGCACCATCTATTGAAGAGACTGTCTTTCTTCCAATGGATAGTCTTTCCCCCTTTATAGAATATTAGTTGGCCATAAAGTTGAGGGTCCAGTTCTGGGTTCTCTATTCTGTTCCATTGATCTATGTGTCTGTTTTTGTGCCAGTACCACACTGTCTTGATGACCACAGCTTTGTAGTACAACCTGAAATCTGGCATTGTGATGCCCCCAGATATGGTTTTCTTTTTTAAAATTCCCCTGGTTATTCGGGGTCTTTTCTGATTCCACACAAATCTTAAAATAATTTGTTCTAACTCTCTGAAGAAAGTCCATGGTATTTTGATAGGGATTGCATTAAACGTGTACATTGCCCTGGGTAACATTGACATTTTCAAGATATTAATTCTGCCAATCCATGAGCATGGAATATTTTTCCATCTCTTTGTGTCTTCCTCAATTTCTTTCAGAAGTGTTCTATAGTTTTTAGGGTATAGATCCTTTACCTCTTTGGTGAGGTTTATTCCTAGGTATCTTATGCTTTTGGGTGCAATTGTAAATGGGATTGACTCCTTAATTTCTCTTTCTTCACTCTCATTGTTAGTGTTATAGAAATGCCATTGATTCCTGGGCATTGATTTTGTATCCTGCCACGCTACCGAATTGCTGTATGAGTTCTAGCAATCTTGGGGTGGAGGCTTTTGGGTTTTCCATGTAGAGTACCATGTCATCGGTGAAGAGGGAGAGTTTGACTTCTTCTTTACCAATTTGAATGCCTTTAATGTCTTTTTGTTGTTTGATTGCTGAGACTAGGACTTCCAGTACTATGTTGAATAGCAGTGGTGAGAGTGGACATCCCTGTCTTGTTCCTGATCCTAGGGGAAAGGCTCCCAGTGCTTCCCCATTGAGAATGATATTTGCTGTGGGCTTTTCGTAGATGGCTTTTAAGATGTCGAGGAAAGTTCCCTCTATCCCTACACTCTGAAGAGTTTTGATCAGGAATGCATGCTGTATTTTGTCAAATGCTTTCTCTGCATCTAATGAGAGGATCATATGGTTCTTGGTTTTTCTCTTGCTGATATGATGAATCACATTGATTGTTTTACAAGTGTTGAACCAGCCTTGTGTCCCGGGGATAAATCCTACTTGGTCATGGTGAATAATTTTCTTAATGTGCTATTGGATCCTATTGGCTAGTATCTTGTTGAGAATTTTTGCATCCATGTTCATCAGGGATATTGGTCTGTAATTCTCCTTTTTGGTGGGGTCTTTGTCTGGTTTTGGAATTAAGGTGATGCTGGCCTCATAGAACAAATTTGGAAGTACTCCATCTCTTTCTATCTTTCCAACAGCTTTAGTAGAACAGGTATGATTTCTTCTTTAAACGTTTGATAGAATTCCCCAGGGAAGCCATCTGGCCCTGGACTCTTGTGTCTTGGGAGGTTTTTGATGACTGCTTCAATTTCCTCCCTGGTTATTGGCCTGTTCAGATTTTCTATTTCTTCCAGTTCCAGTTTTGGTAGGTTGTGGCTTTCCAGGAATGCGTCCATTTCTTCTAGATTGCCTAATTTATTGGCGTATAGCTGTTCATAATATGTTTTTAAAATCGTTTGTATTGGGGGGGAGGAGCAAGATGGCGGAAGAGTAGGGTCTCCAAATCACCTGTCTCCACCAAACTACCTAGAAAACCTTCAAATTATCCTGAAAATCTATGAATTCGGCCTGAGATTTAAAGAGAGACCAGCTGGAATGCTACAGTGAGAAGAGTTCGCGCTTCTATCAAGGTAGGAAGACGGGGAAAAAGAAATAAAGGAACAAAAGGCCTCCAAGGGGGAGGGGCCCAGGAGGAGCCGGGCTGAGGCCGGGGCGAGTGTCCCCAGGACAGGAGAGCCCCGTCCCGGAGGAGCAGGAGCTGCACCGACCTTCCCGGGCGGAAAGGGGCTCGCAGGGTGGTGGAGCAGGACCCAGGAGGGCGAGGATGCCCTCGGGCTCCCCGGGACAGTAACAGACACCTGCGCCCCGGGAGAGCCCCACACCCGGCGGCCGAGCTCCCTAAGGGCTGCAGCGCGCACGGCGGGACCCGGCGGGACCCGAAGCAGCTCGGAAGGGCTCGGGGGCGGCTCCGCGGAGGGGGCTGCGCGGCCCCGGGAGCAGCTCGGAGGGGCTCGGGCAGAGGAAGAGGCTCCGTGCGGAGGGGGCTGCGCGGTTCCAGGAGCAGCTCGGAGGGGCTCGGGCGGCGGCTCCGCGGAGGGGGCTGCGCGGCCCCGGGAGCAGCTCGGAGGGGCTCGGGCGGCGGCTCCGCGGAGGGGGCTGCGGGGCGGGAGCGCGAATCCAACAGCGCAGGCCCCGGAGCACAGGGCGCCGGGACACAGCCCAGGATCCGGCCTCCCCCGGGACAGGCAGAGGCCGGGAGGGCCCAGGACAGCGAGGACGCTCCTGCCCCAGCTGAGCAGATCAGCGGCCCCGCCCGGAGCCTCCAGGCCCTGCACACGGAGTTCCTGCCGGAGTTGAATCCAGGTTTCCAGAGCTGCCCCGCCACTGGGGCTGTTCCTCCTGCGGCCTCACGGGGTAAACAACCCCCACCGAGCCCTGCACCAGGCAGGGGCACAGCAGCTCCCCCAAGTGCTCACACCTGAAAACCAGCACAACAGGCCCCTCCCCCAGAAGACCAGCTGGACGGACAACTTCCAGGAGAAGCCAAGGGACTTAAAGTACACAGAATCAGAAGATACTCCCCGGTGGTTCTTTTTTTGTTTGTTTGTTTTTGTTTTTGTTTTTGTTTTGTTTTGCTTTTTGATTTGTTTCCTTCCCCCACCCCCTTTTTTTCTCCTTTCTTTTTCTTTCTCTTTTTCTTCTTTTTTTTTTCGTTTTTTTTTTCTTTTTCTTCCCTTTTTTTTTTCTCTTTCTCTTTTCTTTCCTTCTTTCTCTCCTCTCTTTTTCTCTTTTTCCTAATACAACTTGCTTTTGGCCACTCTGCACTGAGCAAAATGACTAGAAGGAAAACCTCACCTCAAAAGAAAGAATCAGAAACAGTCCTCTCTCCCACAGAGTTACAAAATCTGGATTACAATTCAATGTCAGAAAGCCAATTCAGAAGCACTATTATACACCTACTGGTGGCTCTAGAAAAAAGTATAAAGGACTCAAGAGACTTCATGACTGCAGAATTTAGAGCTAATCAGGCAGAAATTAAAAACCAATTGAATGAGATGCAATCCAAACTAGAAGTCCTAACGACGAGGGTTAACGAGGTGGAAGAACGAGTGAGTGACCTAGAAGACAAGTTGACAGCAAAGAGGGAAACTGAGGAAAAAAGAGACAAACAATTAAAAGACCATGAAGATAGATTAAGGGAAATAAACGACAGCCTGAGGAAGAAAAACCTACGTTTAATTGGGGTTCCCGAGGGCGCCGAAAGGGACAGAGGGCCAGAATATGTATTTGAACAAATTCTAGCTGAAAACTTTCCTAATCTGGGAAGGGAAACAGGCATTCAGATCCAGGAAATAGAGAGATCCCCCCCTAAAATCAATAAAAACCGTTCAACACCTCGACATTTAATTGTGAAGCTTGCAAATTCCAAAGATAAAGAGAAGATCCTTAAAGCAGCAAGAGACAAGAAATCCCTGACTTTTATGGGGAGGAGTATTAGGGTAACAGCAGACCTCTCCACAGAGACCTGGCAGGCCAGAAAGGGCTGGCAGGATATATTCAGGGTCCTAAATGAGAAGAACATGCAACCAAGAATACTTTATCCAGCAAGGCTCTCATTCAAAATGGAAGGAGAGATAAAGAGCTTCCAAGACAGGCAGCAACTAAAAGAATATGTGACCTCCAAACCAGCTCTGCAAGAAATTTTAAGGGGGACTCTTAAAATTCCCCTTTAAGAAGAAGTTCAGTGGAACAGTCCACAAAAACAAAGACTGAATAGATATCATGATGACACTAAACTCATATCTCTCAATAGTAACTATGAACGTAAACGGGCTTAATGACCCCATCAAAAGGCGCAGGGTTTCAGACTGGATAAAAAAGCAGGACCCATCTATTTGCTGTCTACAAGAGACTCATTTTAGACAGAAGGACACCTACAGCCTGAAAATAAAAGGTTGGAGAACCATTTACCATTCGAATGGTCCTCAAAAGAAAGCAGGGGTAGCCATCCTTATATCAGATAAACTAAAATTTACCCCAAAGACTGTAGTGAGAGATGAAGAGGGACACTATATCATACTTAAAGGATCTATTCAACAAGAGGACTTAACAATCCTCAATATATATGCTCCGAATGTGGGAGCTGCCAAATATATAAATCAATTATTAACCAAAGTGAAGAAATACTTAGATAATAATCGTTTGTATTTCCTTGGTGTTGGTAGTGATCTCTCCTTTCTCATTCATGATTTTATTAATTTGAGTCTCCTCTCTCTTCTTTTTAATAAGGTTGGCTAGTGGTTTATCTATCTTATTAATTCTTTCAAAGAACCAACTCTTGGTTCTGTTGATCTGTTCCACAGTTCTTCTGGTCTCGATTTCATTGAGTTCTGCTCGAATTTTAATTAACTCTCTTCTTCTGCTGGGCGTGGGGTCAATCTGCTGTTTTTTCTCTAGCTCCTTTATGTGTAAGGTTAGCTTTTGTATTTGAGTTCTTTCCAGTTTTTGAATGGATGCTTGTATTGTGATGTATTTCCCCCTTAGGACTGCTTTTGCTGCATCCCAAAGATTTTGAACGGTTGTATCTTCATTCTCATTAGTTTCCATGAATCTTTTTAATTCTTCCTTAATTTCCTGGTTGAACTTTTATCTTTTAGCAGGATGGTCCTTAACCTCCACGTGTTTGAGGTCCTTCCAAACTTCTTGTTGTGATTTAGTTCTAATTTCAAGGCATTATGGTCTGAGAATATGCAGGGGATGATCCCAATCTTTTGGTATCAGTTCAGACCCGATTTGTGACCCAGTATGTGGTCTATTCTGGAGAAAGTCCATGTGCACTCGAGAAGAATGTGTATTCCTTTGAGTTTGGATGTAAAGTTCTGTAAATATCTGTGAAATCCATCTGATCCAGGGTATCATTTAAAGCTCTCGTTTCTTTGGAGATGTTGTGTTTTAAAACCTCTTGAGGGTAGAAAGTGCTAGATTGAAGTCACCAAGTATAAATGTATTATTGTCTAAGTATGTCTTAACTTTGGTTATTAAATGATTGATATATTTGGCAGCTCCCACATTCGGGGCATATACATTGAGGATTGTTAAGTCCTCTTGTTGGATAGATCCTTTAAGTATGAGATAGTGTCCTTCTTCATCTCTCACTACAGTCTTTGGGGTAAATTTTAGTTGATCTGATATAAGGATGACTACCCCTGCTTTACCATTTGAATGGTAAATGGTTCTCCAACCTTTTATTTTCAGGTTGTAGATGTCCTTCTGTCTAAAATGAGTCTCTTGTAGACAGCAAATAGATGGGTCCTGCTTTTTTATCCAGTCTGAAACCCTGCGTCTTTTGATGGGGTCATTAAGCCCGTTCACATTCAGAGTTACTATTGACAGATATGAGTTTAGTGTCATCATGATATCTATTCAGTCCTTGTTTTTGTGGATTGTTGCACTGAACTTCTTCTCAAAGGGGAATTTTAAGAGTTCCCCTTAAAATTTCTTGCAGAGCTGGTTTGGAGGTCACATATTCTTTCAGTTCCTGCCTGTCTTGGAAGCTCTTTATCTCTCCTTCCATTGTGAATGAGAGCCTTGCTGGATAAAGTATTCTTGGTTGCATGTTCTTCTCATTTAGGACCCTGAATGTATCCTGCCAGCCCTTTCTGGCCTGCCAGATCGCTGTGGAGAGGTCTGCTGTTACCCTAATATTCCTCCCCATAAAAGTCAGGGCTTTCTTGTCTCTTGCTGCTTTAAGGATCTTCTCTTTATCTTTGGAATTTGCAAGCTTCACTATTAAATGTCGAGGTGTTGAACGGTTTTTATTGATTTTCTGGGGGGATCTCTCTATTTCCTGGATCTGAATGCCTGTTTCCCTTCCCAGATTAGGAAAGTTTTCAGCTAGGATTTGTTCAAATACATATTCTGACCCTCTGTCCCTTTGGGCACCCTCGGGAACCCCAATTAAACGTAGGTTTTTCTTCCTCGGGCTGTCACTTATTTCCCTTAATCTATCCTCATGGCCTTTTAATTGTTTGTCTCTTTTTTCCTCCGTTTCCCTCTTTGCTATCAACTTGTCTTCTATGTCACTCACTCGTTCTTCCACCCTCGTCGTTAGGACTTCTAGATTGGATTGCATCTCATTCAATTGATCTTTAATTTCTGCCTGATTAGATCTAAATTTTGCAGTCTTGAAGTTTCTTGAGTCCTTTTTGCTTTTTTCTAGAGCCACCAGTAGCTGTATAATAGTGCTTCTGAATTGGCTTTCTGACATTGAATTGTAATCCACATTTTGTAACTCTGTGGAAGAGAGGACCATTCGTGATTCTTTCTTTTGAGGTGAAGTTTTCCTTCTAGTCATTTTGCTCAGTGCAGAGTGGCCAAAAACGAGTTGTATTGGGAAAAGGAGAGAAAGAGAGGAGAGAAAGAAGGAAAGAAAAGAGAAAAAGAAAAAAGGAAGAAAAAAGAGAAGAAAAAGAGAAAGAAAAGAAAGAAAGGAAAGAAAAGGGTGGGGGAAGCAAACAAATAAAAAAAGAAAGCCACGGGGGAGTATCTTCTGTTTCTGTGTTCTTTAAGTCCCTTGGCTTCCCCTGACGCTTGTCCGTCTATCTGGTCTTCTGGGGGAGGGGCCTGTTGTGCTGATTTTCAGGTGTCAGCACTTGGGGGAGCTGCTCTGCCCCTGCCTGGTGCAGGGCTCAGTGGGGGCTGTTCACCCCGTGAGGCCGCAGGAGGAACAGCCCCAGTGGCGGGGCCAGCTCTGCAGCCCTGGAGTCAGCTCCGGCAGGAACTCCGTCTGCAGGGCCTGGAGGCTCCGGGGCGGGGCCGCTGATCTGCTCAGCTGGGGCAGGAGCGTCCTCGCTGTCCTGGGCCCTCCCGGCCTCTGCCTGTCCCGGGGGAGGCCGGATCCTGGGCTGTGTCCCGGCGCCCTGTGCTCCTGGGCCTGCGCTGGTGGATTCGCGCTCCCGCCCCGCAGCCCCCTCCGCGGAGCCGCCCCCGAGCCCCTCCGAGCTGCTCCGGGTCCCCCCGCCCGCGCTGCAGCCCTTAGGGAGCTCGGCGCGCTCTCCCGGGGCGCAGGTGTCTGTTAGTGTCCCCGGGAGCCCGAGGGCATCCCCGCCCTCCTGGGTCCTGCTCCACCTCCCCGCGAGCCCCTTTCCCCCCGGAAGGTCGGTGCAGCTCCTGCTCCTCCGGGACGGGGCTCTCCTGTCCTGGGGACACTCGCCCCGGCCTCAGCCCGGCTCCTCGCGGGCCCCTCCCCCTGGAGGCCTTTTGTTTCTTTCTTTTTCCCCGTCTTCCTACCTTGATAGAAGCGCAAACTCTTCTCCCTGTAGCGTTCCAGCTGGTCTCTCTTTAAATCTCAGGCCGAATTCGTAGATTTTCAGGATGATTTGAAGGTTTTCTAGGTAGTTTGGTGGGGACAGGTGACTTGGGGACCCTACTCTTCAGCCATCTTGCCCCTCCTCGATAATTAGTTTTCAGATATTTTTTTTCTTCCAGTGTTTTTATATTTTCCCCTCAAATGATTTCTTCCTTTGCTCTAATATTCATAATTATTTCTTGTCTAGATGTACCAAATAAATCAAAGTTTATTTATCCATACATCTACTGAAGGGATCTTGTTATTTTTTGTTTGTCTGATGCAAACTTGCAAACCCTGATTTCCCTTTAACGTATTGTATGCATTGCAACCAGAGGAGTTTTTCTGTTTTTAATTTTATTTTTTTATTAAATTCAATTTGCCAAGGTGTAGTATAACTCCCAGTGCTCATCATATGCTCTCCTTACCAGCCCAAATGTGGAAGGAGCCATGATGTCCTTCAACAGAGGAAAAGATAAAGAATTTTGGTGTTATATATATGCCATAATATATATATATATATATATATATATAGAGAGAGAGAGAGAGAGAGAGAGAGAGAGAAAGAGAGAGAAAGAAAGAGAGAAAGAGAGAGACAATGGAAAATTACTCCTCCATCAGAAAAGATGAATACCTACAATTTAATTCGACATGGATGGAACTGGAGGGTCTTATGAGTGAAATAAGTGAATCAGAAAAAGATAATTTTCATATGGTTTTACTCACATGCAGTTATTTTTCTCTATGCTAAAAGCCTTCTATGACTACTTGTTACTGGATGAAAATGCAGGCTGATGCCTGGAAATACTTTTAGGAGTTATATCTGAAATTAGGAATGGTAATTTTTAATATTAAACTTCAGCAAGGGGGTGAGGAAGGTATTACTGTGCTTACTATCGTCATGGCAATGACTGACTTTTTGAATATACAGATGAGTAGTTCCTCTCCTTATTTAGAAGCGAAGCATCCTTTGTACTAAAATCCCTAATTCATTTCAAAAGTATGCAAATGCAAGGTGTCTTTGTTCCTCCTCTTCTGTCAGAAAGCCACATCTTCTTGTGTGGTGCCAGGTCTCAGAGACATGGTGAAGGTTGGAGTAACCCGACTAAGACATATTGGGCACTTGGTCACCAGGGCTACTTTGAACTACAGTCAAGTGGATATCGTTGCCATCAATGACACCTTCATTGACCTCAACCACATGATCTACATGTCCCAGTATGATTCCACCCATAGCAATAGCAATGCCACAGTCAAGACTGGGAATAAGAAAATTGTAATCAATTGAAAGCCCGTCTCCATCTAACCCACCAACATTAAATGGGGTGGTACGCTGCTGAATTCACTTCACTACCATGGAGAAGGCTGGGGCTCATGTGAAGCGTGGCACCAAGAGTGTCATCTTCTCCGCCCATCATTCTTCTGATTCCTTCGTGTTTGTGATGGTTGTGAATCATGGGAATTATGACAATTTCCTCCAGAATGTCAGAAATACCTCCAATTACTTGGCTCCTATGGTTAAGGTCGTTCATGACCACTTTGGCAGCATGAAGGGACTCATGACCACAGTCCATGTCATCATTGCCACCCAGAAACCATAGCTGGACCTCCTGGGAGGACATGGTGTGGTAGCTGAGGAGCTGCCCAAAATATCATCCCCACTTCTACTGGCACTGTCAAAACTGTGGGCAGGGTCATCTCTAGCCAAATGGGAAGTTCACTGGCATGGTCTTTCATGTCTCCACCCTCAATGGGTCAGTGATGCAGCTAACTTCCTGCCTGGAGAAAGCTGCTAAAAGTTATGACATCAGGAAAGTGTTGAAGTAGGCAACACAGAGTACCCTCAAGAATATCCTAGGCTGCACTGAGAATCTGGTTGTCTCCGGTGACTTTAACAGTGACACCCACTCTTCTACTTTTGATGCTGGGGCTGGCATTGCCCTCAATGGTGACTTTACCAAGCTCATTTCCTTGTGCCATAGTGAATTTGGCTACAGCAACATGATATTGGACATTATGGCCCACACAGCCTCCAAAGAGTAAGGACCCCCTGGACCACCAGCCCCACTGACATCATAAGAAAAGGTGATAGACCCTCAGCTGCTGGAAAGTCCTTTCCCGAACTCATCCCCCAACACACTGAGAATCTCCTGACCCCTACATGGTTTCTATTGAGACCCCTTGCAGACGGAGTGGGGCTCAGGGAGCCTTATCCTGTCTTGTACCATCAATAAAGTATGCTGTACTCTGACAGAAACACATGTGTGCAAGTACAGATACTGCTCTCAAATATTATATGAAGCTTTAATTCAAGTTCTATAATGTTTGGGATTCTATACACACAAACACAAATATGTGTGTGTATGGATTTGTATATGTTATATGCATATTCTTAAATACAAATATGTATCGGGTGCCTGTGTGGCTCAGTTGGTTAAGTGTCTGTCTTTGGTTCAGGTCATAGTCCTGGGGTCCTGGGATCAAGCCCTGCATTGGGCTACTTGGTGAGTGCGGAGTTTGCTTCTCCCTCTAGTTCTGCCCATTGGTCCTTTTTGAAATTTTTCAAAGTAAATTGTTGTTAAACAATTAAAGACTGTAGAATATTAAAGACTCTAGAAGTGGAATGCCAGTGAAACCACAGAAGACATAAATATGGTTGTGGATCTGTATCTTCTGGAAAACGGAAACTAACAAGGCACATAGCAGTGAGAATGGCACCTTAGGAATCTGGAGAGAAAGATGGTACTAAAAATGGTTTATTTTTATTATTGCCAGAGCCAACTGCTTATTCATCCATTCAGTCATTTATTTGTTTGCGAAAGCCATAGTCTATTAGATTGTGGACTCTGGTAACATGGTTAATGATACAACCTTTTGCCTCATTCAGGTTGTATATTACTCTCAACTGGGAATACTTGCCCCTCATTAAAAATGCTACAAATCAATAGATCACTCAGCTATGTAATCAGTGGATTACTTAAAATAATGTTATTAATGCTTATTTATAATCTGCTTAGTACTTTAAAAAAAGGAAATGTATTTTTGAAATATTAGTGTGAGCGTGAAATATGAGCAGAAATACTTTTTCAAAGCCTCTAAAACCATGACCTCCAACATATATCTCATACTTTTCTTACCAAAATTACATTTGCAGTAAAAAATTCTTTATTTCATAACACTGTAAAATAATATTTCAATTTAAGCATTTACTATTTTTTGGAAATATTTATAGGGATTTTCACATCCTACTGACAATGTGAATGCTAGAATCAATTTCCTCAGGGAAGTTTTTGTCAATCAAGAGGATCAACTTTCCTTTACCCTCTTATTTTCCCCTTTCTCTATCCTGTCTTCCTACATTGCAGTCTATCATATATACCACACACATACAGTATATGTTCATTTAGTTAGCATTTGCATATTCTTTTCCACATTCCGGATTTTCACTTTTGCTCTTCTGCTTACTTGATACAGCCTTACAAAAACAAACCTTCATTGTTTCATTTCTTTACAAATTACTCCATTGATAAATGTATAATCAAAGAAGATTATTTACCTTTCCCTTCATGGTTTCATTGTATTAAATCTGCTTGAAAAAAGTGTAACATTCCATGAACGCAAAATGATAAGAAACAGGTGAGTGCTCATGGAGGAATCTTGTCTATGAGCAACCAGAAGAGTCTGCACTGAGAGACTATGGATGCTACCACAGTAGCATCTAGTTAGACTCCTAACTATTGTCCTAAGACAAAAAATTTGGTTTAGTGATTCATTGCTGCTGAGGGGCTCCCTGACTACAGGAACCAGATGTTACACATTTTTTACCGTTACCTGCAGGAGTCACTCTCCTGAGTAAGGGTGAGGGAGGCAAGACCTCTGTGAAAGAGTCAATGGAAAGATAAAGACAGTATGGAGATTTGCTGATAAAGGAAAGCTAATAAGTCATGTGTCATCATTTCCAAGATACTCTCTGAAGTCTGCATCTCATAGCATTCTAGATTCTTTGTCATTTTTCTTCATGTCAGTAGAAAAGACCATGTTTAACAATTGAAATTATCTGAGTATAAAAATGAATTTTCTCAGGGTAGCTTATTTTTCCTTTATAGACCATGGTTTTCCTTTTAAAAACATGATTGGCAAAATAGGAAAATCTACAGCAAAAGATTTTCTTTTCTTGGTGACAGGAGAAATCTTAGAGATATTACTTAAGATACACAGTTTTACTTATAACATATAAAATAAATTTCATATTTGTGGTTTCAGGTAGGCTTCTTATAGTACAGCAATTTGAATTTTTTGTATGAATTTATCAGCTACCTTGCTTTGATATGAGAAACAATAAAGGTTATTGACATCTAAAATTTAGTTACATGGGTGAAGACTGGCCATTTTCTATATAGCTTAAAATAGATAAGACCTGACTTTCAGCTAATAAGAAAAAGAGACATTAATGATATAGAAGAATGTTTAAGCGAAAGAACGAAATGAAGGGTTTCAAGAATTTACATAGTAAAATCCAAAGATTTCCATTCCGCTTTGTTTTCAGGGTATGTATACATTTTTGCATAATGACATTCATTTATATGAAGAAAAGACCATTCTGTGGACCATGTTCTTGAAGGCTTGCTTCACCTGCTGGTTTCTTAATGTATATATGAAAGGATTCAAGAGAGGAGTCACTGAGGTAATGATCACAGCTACTCCTTTGTTTAAACTCACCCTTTCCTTTGCAGAAGGCTTAATGTACATGAAGATGCAGCTTCCATAAGAGAGGGAGACTACTATCATGTGGGAGGAACACGTGGAAAAGGCTTTTTTCCTTTGACTCCTGGAAGGAATTCTCAGAATTGTGCGGATGATGTATATGTAGGAGAGCATAACTAGGGTTAAGGTGACCATAAGTGTTACCACCGCTAAAATAAATGCCATGAGTTCTAGAAAGTGAGTGTTTGTGCAAGAAAGCTGTAGAATTGGAGAAGAGTCACAGATAAAATGATCAATTATATTGGAGGCACAGAAATCCAACTTCAGCGCCAGAATTACTGGTGGAAAGATGATCAGGAATCCTGCAAGCCATGAGCTAAAGACAAGAAGGATGCAGACTCTGCTGCTCATGATGGTCATGTAATGCAGAGGTTTGCAGATGGCCACGTAGCGGTCATAGGACATGGCAGTCAGGAGGTAAAACTCTGTCGCCCCCAATAAGATGAAGAAAAATACCTGAGCCAGACAGTCATTGTAGGAAATGGTTCTGTCTCCCGTCACAACAGTGACAAGGAATCTGGGAATTGCAACAGAGGTGAATGACATTTCTAGGAATGAGAAGTTTCGAAGGAAGAAATACATTGGAGTCTTCAGGTGGGGATCTGTTAGGGTGAGGATGATAATGACCAGGTTCCCAGTCACACTGAACATGTAGGTAACAAGAAGAAATATGAAAAGTACAATCTGCCACTTTGGGTCATCGGTCAACCCGAGAAGAATAAACTCTGTTACCTTTGTGTGATTTCTCATGATTTTCCTCCTTTATGATGGTATTCTCTGTTTTAGCTGAAAATAGATGCAAAAAAATGAGACGGAAAAGAAACTGGGACACGCACAAGCATGCACACACACTTTTCAAAAATCATTGCTGTCTTTTGCTTTAAGGGAAAAGTAGTTTTGTACTAAAAAGAGACAAAATACTTCTAAATTTATTTATGGTATCATATGTTGGTTCATTGTTTCTGTATTTCTTTAATTGTATTTTCACATATCTCATTATAAATCTATCTTCTGAATATTTCAGGATATTCGTGAAAACACACAAACGGTGATTAAAACCTCTGAGACCCAAACCTCCTTTAGTAAATCCATGAGCTTGCTCCTAGCATCCCATAATACTCTTTGAAGGTACTTTTTGTTGTTGCTTTCCTCTTCAGATATTTACTTTTCTCTTTTGGCCAAATATTTCTTTCTCTTTCCCTATTCAAACTTCTACAATCTACAGGACCGCTACGTAGGCACCCAGTAAAGTGCCCTGATGACAGTATACAGACACAGTTAATCTAATTCCAAGGGCTATGCCCTAAGATGTTCCTGTGTTAATGACTAATCTATTCTAATAGTCTCTTCTAAGATTGTTAATATGTTTTTCTTACGTATATTTTTACTTATCGCTTTACCTATCATGACACTCCCCTATATAAAGCAGTATTTTTATTTTAAGTCCTAATTTTGTTTTTATAGACTCTTAATGTTCTTCCTTATTTCTCAAATAACTCAGGTACTTCTTTGCACATTACCCTTTCTTTCTTGAGGGATGATAAAAGGGAATAGTTAACATTCAAGCTATGTTTGGGGAGGCCAAAGCTACTATTATTTTTTCTTTTCTTTTTGGCTCTAACACAGCCCTGGGTGTTGTTCAGGATTTGTTTGTTTTTCCTGTTTAATGTTATTATTTGCCGTAAAAGCTTTAGATGTGCTGTCATCTAAGACCATTTTTAAACATACTTTATCCAGACAGCCTGGCTAAGGCTGAAATGTCTCCGTTGTTTTCTCTGTTCTTCAGCAGTTTCAGAGCTTTCATAAGGAATAATATTTTCTGAGGATTAGCCAAGTAATTTAATATGTTACTGAACTTACTAAAATCTTTTACCTGCCTCATTGCCGCATGGAATGATTCTTACTTTCCATCATCTTTGTCTACCTCTTTGTGGTCATCAGATATGGGTCTTTTTGGCTTCTGCCTTTATATGATGGAAGCTAACCTTTACTAAGTATAAAGTCACACTGTGTCAAACGAAAGCATAAAGATATCTCTTCAGTGTTAAGATATATCACTTAAATTGTTTGGAATCTTGCACAAAAATAATACAGTTTGTGTCCTGAAATTGATATTTAAATGATTATTAAAAGGTATCTAAGCATATCTAGATGAACACCAAAAATCATGAATATGTGGTTATATCAATCAGAAAACATCTGTTCTACAAAACAAAAATGTCAAAAAGATTGAAGTAGTTTAAATTTTTTCTTCATTTATATATTCCATATAAATTATGTGGTTCAGTTTTATTCATATATAGCATTGTGCATAATTAGGAATATTTATATAAAACATAAACATATAACATATAAGCAAAAATATATTGCTCTAAGAAACTGTTAAGGACATACTTACTTGAGGGTAGATATGCCTGGTTTAGTCAATGCTGTTTCCTTGATTTATTTAAACATAAATGCTTGGGATTTTTCAAAAGCCTTTGCAATCTGTTTCTTCTCTGTCATTTTATGTCTCTAACCAAATACCCAAAATATTGATCATCAAAAATAATTCCAAGAGGTCCTCTACTCGTTTATAAAAAGGTTTTTAATTCATTTCTGTCCATCAACCCAAATTTCTCTAAGGATCTGAGGTCTAGCATACCCTAACTATTGTCATTTTAAAAAATATTTTATTGATATTTAAAATGAAATAAGCTATAGTTGAAACAAAGGCTAACATATTGTCTTTCCAAGCTTAGTAGACAGAATGATGTGATCTTAGTGATGTTATTCAGGCTAGGCCTAATTTTATCTGCTCCATTAACAATGGACTCAGGGGGGTTAGGTGAATGAATAAACAGAAGGTACTTTGGTGACTGGCGTTCTCAGGACACGGACATTAAACTATAGCCCAAATTAGTACACAATTTAGAATAGAATACTTAGGTGAGAGTGGCCCGAAATTAGAATAGAAAAATATATAGAATCATTTAAACTTTTTCTTCTGGGATTTTACTTATTCATTCATGAGAGACACAGAGAGAGGCAGAGACACAGGCAGAGGGAGAAGCAGGCTCCCTGTGTGGACACGATGTGGGACTTGATCCAGGACCCGGGGTCATGACCTGGGATAAAGGCAGATGCTCAACTACTGACCACCCAAGTGCTCCTAGAATCATTTACAGTTTTCTAATATTTTGTAAATTCACAAAAAGAAACTTAGTAATGGGGTAGTAGTGGTTAGCAATATCTGAAGGGCAACACACCAAGTTGTGATCAGTGCGTGTTTCTCCAATCTTAGGGAAAATATTAAGAATTCACCATGATGATTTAGACTAAGGCTGAGGTCTCTATCATTCTACACCATAAGAGATGTGAGGCTTGCGTTTATGGTTTCACATTTTTCTACTGAATGATGATAAAGGAAACTTGATCATGATTAGAATTATTGCTATTTACTCATCAATTAATTACTTCAAAAATCTTTTAATTTTATTTATTTACTTTTCAACAACTACTTTTTTTTAATTTTTAAAAATGATTTTATTTATTTATTCATGAGAGACACATAGAGAAGCAGAGACACATGCAGAAGGAGAAGCGGCCTCCCCAGAGGGAGCCTGATGCAGGATTCAATCCAAGGACCCTACAATTATGACCTGAGCTGAAGGCAAATGCTCAAACACCCAGATGCCCCACAATAAATATTTTTTAGGTGCTTATTAGGTGTTGGGCTCAAACTTAGGTTCTGAGAATACAGAGATGATAAAGACAACTTTTTGCATGATTTTCACTTACAGGAAAATGTGAGATTTATTTCTGAAATTGCTGATTCTGTATTTCATGTCCAACTGAAGCAATATCCCACCCTCCCACATGTATCATCTTATTTCTCACTGCATTGATCTGAAATCACATGCATAATATCTGTTTTATATAAATCATTTTAGACTTATATTTAGTTGCTACTTAATCAAGGAATTACATAAGATATAGAAATAGATTAAATTAAATGAAATTTGGGATTATTTAATGACCTTAAAATGATAGATCCTGTCTGAACAAAGATATTAAGATATTTTTACTGTTTCTTTGGGTGACATGAAGTTACTCAAGTACATGACAACATAATGCAGAGTGCACTGGGGGAGATTTTTAAAACACAGCAGCTAATTGGAGACCCTACTCTTCCGCCATAGTGAAAGGGAATATAAGGGAAGGGAGAAGAAATGTGTGGGAAATATCAGAAAGGGAGACAGAACTTAAAGACTGCTAACTCTGGGAAACGAACTAGGGGTGGTAGAAGGGGAGGAGGGCGGGGGGTGGGGTGAATGGGTGATGGGCACTGGGGGTTATTCTGTATGTTGGTAAATTGAACACCAATAAAAATAAATTAAAAAAATAATAATAATAAATAAATAAATAAAAAATTTAAAAAAATTAAAAAAATAAAACACAGCAGCTATTTTAAACTAACAGTGTATTAGTCTATTAATGATAAAAGTCAATAATTTGAATAATGTGCCATAAACAGACTCATGTTGCATTACAAACATTGTTGCAATTCTATTTTAATGATGTTTGTATGTAGGCCAAAATATTAGTTAAACTAATACCTTATGTGAACCTGTTATTTAACAAAGATGCATGAAAAATTGGTTTAATGTATACAACATCATTCTAACTTGATTATGTAGGGGAGGAAAGAAAATTTCCCCTCTATTCTTCTAGGTTCTTGACTGAAACCATCTTCTATAATAAAAGACAGATAAATAAGAGAAAAAGAAAACAAGTTTTTTGGGATTCTGTTGTTGCTTTTAAGAAAGTGCACGTGCACATATGTGGGGATCAGAAGGGAGGGTCAGAGAGACAGGGAGAGAGAGAGAACCTCAAGCAGGCTCCATGCCCAGCATGTAGCTACAGCCCCACACATAACTGGATCTTAAGACCCTGAGATCATGACCTGAGGTGAAATCAAGGGTGGGATGCTTAACAAACTGAGCCACAATAGGCGTCCCAACCTCTGTAGCCTAGAAATATCAGAAAGAAGAAAACATTAGGTATGTCATGAATGCATAAAATATATGTAGACACTAGTCTATTGTATCATTTCCTATTGTTAAAGATACACAAACATACTGTAAAAAGTTAAAATTTTTTCCTTTGCTCATTTGTTTTGTCCACAGGAGTGAAATCTTTTGGTATTTGTCTTTCCCTGACTGAGTTAGAATGGAGATGGGTGGAGAATAGATTAAATAACTGATTAAATAGGAGATTAAGGAGTGTATTTGTTGTGATGAGCACCGGGTGATGTATGGAGGTGTTGAAGCACTATATTGTACACCTGGAACTAATATTACACTGCATATTAACTTGGAATTTATATAATAACATTTAAAATTTATCAAAACTTACACAAACACTTGCAGAATATAGTGGCACCATTCAAAATGGAGGGGAATGTAAACATGTAATGATGCAGTATTAAATCCCAACTGTGTAAGATGAACTGTGGGTCATACTCTATATCACTGTATGTCATACTGGGCTCTGATAATGTTTCTTGCCACCTCCTGTTGCTATTGTGTTGTGCTCCAGTTGTATCTGCTTATAAGGCCATGTGACCCTAATATCTCAGTGGGAGCTGTTCATCTATCCTGAAAATTGCTTATCACTGTAAAAAAGTGAAATCTTGCAGTTCTTGAGTACTTCTCATCCTGTTTGGTGCCTGTTTGGTGCCATAAACCCTGAATAACACTATGGAATGCACATTGAGTGCTGCTGGTGATGCTGGGAATGCTCCTAAGAAGCTGGGAGAAGTCATGCCATTACAAGAAAAACTTGGATTGCTTGATGTGTACTATAGATTGAGTCTTCATTAAAACATTAATGTTTCTGAATATATCTGTATAAATATTATTTTTCTATGAAGTTAAGTTTCTATGAAGTTATGCATAAATAGAGATGGGATTTTAAAGATTATTATTTAATTAATTATTTAAGAGAGATGGCACACATGAGTGGGGTGACGGGCAGAGGGGGAAGGAGAGGAAGAGGGAAAGACCCTAAGCAGGCTCCATGCCAAGTGCAGAGCATAATGCGGGGCTCAATCTTATGACCCCAAGGTCGTGACCTGAGCAGAAACGAAGAGTCAGTTGGTTGACTGAGAGAGCCATCCAGGTGCCCCAGAGACTGGTTTCAAATTTAATTATTAACTATTTATTAATTTTATCTTTCATTTGCATTATTTTTTATCATTCATTTTCTATGACATGAACGTAACAGATTCAAAACTAATGAAAAAATTTTACCTGTTTTTCCTGAAAATATCTGAAGTCAGACTCCCATGAAGACATATAATAAGCTTTTCCCAAAGCACAAATTTTGATTAAGTTCTTCAGCTATATAGTAGGATACGACCTCATCTACTCATTTGGTTTCAGAAACATCGATATGAAGCTTTCACCTCTGTATGGGATTTAGTTTGGGGAAGAGAGCCTTCAAAATTTCATGGCTGGTGTAGTAGTAAAAAAATGGGGAAAAAGGATGAATCTTGGAGTGATTTTTAAGTAATAAAAATTTTTAATTGATGAAATTTAAAATAAATAATGGAGAAAGTTTAAATATCACCAATTTAGGTCTTTTTTAGAAAACAGAATCTAGGGATGCCTTGGTGTCTCAGTGGTTTGGAACCTGCTTTCTGCCCAGGACAACATCCTGGAGACACGGGATTGAGTCCCACGTCGGGTTCCCTGCGTGGAGCCTGCTTCTGCCTCTGCCTGTGTCTCTGCCTCTCTCTGTGTGTCTCTCATGAATAAATAAATAAAATCTTAAAAAAAGAAAACAGAATCTATCTTTCCAGCTCTGAAAAACTTAACTCTTAGAAATAAATAGTGTGTAAACTATTAACACCACTGTAGTTAATACAAATTGTATATATGGATCAAGTTAAACCCTAGGAGTATACTAAATGACCAAATTAACTTAATCTTCTGGAAATCTCTTAGTGCAAGATCCTTAGCTTTTATAGAGTTACTACCACATGTCACTATATTAAATCTTCCCTTGCACGTAGCATAAACATATTCTGTCCATGATAATAAGCTCTACACATGAAGTTATCTTTAGAATTTAATGCTAAGAAAACTTTGCTTTTTTGATGTGTTGGTATAACATTTTTTCTCCAAGAATACAAAAAAATTAAAATAATGCAAAGACTACTTTCCTGTTCAACCTTGACTGTCATACCTTCAAGGAGCGTATTTGAAACTAAACCATAGAAAAGATTCTAAGTAACCTATATAAAGTTTATACTTTCATTAGTTTTGTATAATATTGTCATTTTTATTTTGCTGATTATAAACATCAATAGTTGTTTATTGGTTAAAACGGTTGTTTGAAGCCACAATTCCTGGATTAGAATTTGGGCTCCTCCCTTTATATTAAATTGCTCTGTTTTATCATCTCTACAATGATACAAATGGTACATAAGCGGTAGAGGTCAGTTGGTAAAATTGATTTGAGAAACAAATAATGCAGTCTGTGTAAAAATGTAAAAATGAAAAGTGTTTGACACTAATTTTGTCAAAATATCTTTCACTATTTTTGTTGCAAGTTACTCAATATTATTTTAGAATAAGCAGATAGAAATTCATTCAATCAATAAACAAAGAATGAGCATCCATAATGCACCCTGATTGGAATAAATGCTATAAGGCCTTATAGAGAAATTCATTCCATCTTAAGACAGCAGAAAATCCAGCTGGAAATGTCAAATGATATGCATGAGATAATGAAAATATACTTAGACACTACAATATATGAGGATAACTATAATTATATTGAAAAAGCATGTGAAGAAATGGTGCCAAAATTGGCAACTATAGCAAACAATGGTATAACTTGGACAGATATGAATTGAATCTTAGATGTTGGTAGGATTTAGAACTAGACTCAAGGAGAGAAAATTGAGGATAATTCACATCAGCGTGCTAACCCTAGACAGAGCAAGGTGAATGGATGCAAAGTGAGGCAGCCCATCAATTTCATGAGGTCATAGTTTGGAGAGTAGTAGAAAGCCTAATTTGCTAAATTTAAATTGAGAACTTACAAAATCTCTTAGAAAAGAATGACATGGCAATGCCTGCGTGGCTCAGCAGGTTGGCATTCAACACTTGATTATGGCTAGGGTCATGATCTCAGTATTATGGGATAAGGCCCCATGTCAGGCTCCATGCTCAGCTCTCCATGGAGTCCGCTTGAGGTTCTCTCTTCTTCAGCCTCTACCCCCACTCACACTGTCTCTCAAAATAAATAAGTACAATCATTTTTCTTAAGAAAAGAATGACACAAGTAAAATCGTGTTTTAGAAAACATAAATCTGGAAACTTGAAAATATGAACGCTGAGAAGATAATCATATAGGATTTAAAAATTTATATTCATTGAGATGAGAGGCTCTAAGTTTGATCACTGTAGCCATGAAAAGAAAGAAAAACAGGATAAATGTGAGAATTATTTCAAGTATTATGTTAAAAGTATTATCTTATAGAGGAAAAAAGGTTATTAGAGAAATTTGATAACTAAAAATGGAGCTGATTAAAAGTTGTCACTATTAGTGACAGGAAGGAATGAGCTATGATGCAGGAGTAGTAGGAGGAGCCTAGGCTTGCCTGATCCCCTGCACAGCTAGGTAAAATCAGGTCATTCTGAATACCCTAGAACTAGATCTGAAAGCTGATTGAACAAGTTGCTCAACTCAAAGGAGAGAAGAGGCCACATTGTGTAAGGTAGGAGGTGCAGAGATATGATGTTGGGGAGAAGTGGATCACAATCGTATGGAGGTAAGGAGCCTAGGTCATGGAGAGAAGTGAAGGGGGGAGAGAGAGAGAGAGAGAGAGAGAGAGAGGGAGAAGGAGGGAGAGAGGGAGGGAGGGAGACGGAGACGGAGAGGGAGAGGGAGATTGTTTGAGATTATGAGATTGCATAAGCATAAACAGAACACTTCCCCAAAGACATTGACTGGGAAAACAGGAGGAGCTGACTTTTGTGAGTTTTGTTACCAGTAGAGCTCAGACTGGAGTTTAGAGTTCCATAGTGTGGTTAGTATAGAGCCCTGAGGGCACTGCAGTGCTGTAGAGAACGTGGGCAGATAGCATGAGGCAAAGGCATGATCTGAGGATCATCTGGGACATACCAGGAATGACCTTTCCCCCTTTTGGAGTGCACTGAAGGGAGGTGGCATTGCCTCCCTGGGGGGACAAAGGAGCTGGCAAGCTCCACTGCCCCTTAGCATAAAATGTAGTAAGCAGGACAACATCAATAGCAGCAGCCTAAACTGCTCACCCCAAACCCCCCTCCTGGTGCTTTGCTGGTGTTGTTTTTCTCACACAAGTCTGCCTGAGAACCAGTTCAGTGTCCCCCTTTCCAGAAGACTGGCATAAACTCCCATACACACCATGTCTACTGACCATAGAGTTCTATAAAGCTTCAGTTCTAGTGGAAATAGCACGAGGTCTCTCGAACAAGCAGGCTAGAGCATATCTAGTTAAAATTCACTGCACTCTTGTCAAAGTGCAAACACTCCTCACTACAGGCAAGGATACACTCTGCAGAAGACTGATCTGAGGAATAGAGCAGCCAAAACACAGTAGCTATGTGCATGTAGCATACACCAGAAACATTTCCTGAAGCACCAGGCCCTGGACATCGTATGATGACCTCATCTTCAGAAAGCCATTACTCTCAGGAGTAGGAAACATAGCAGGTTTTCCTAACACAGAAAAGAAGACAGAGACCTAGACAAAATGCGAATATGGAGGAATACATTCCAGAAGAAAGAACAAGAAAAGGTCACAGAGTTTAAAACAGATACAAGAATAGGCCTCATCCAGAATTTAAAGCTACAATCATAAGCATACTACCTGGGCACAAGAAAAGCTTCGAAGACACCTGGGAATCCCTTACCATAGAGATAAAAGAGCTAAAACCAAATTAGATTGAAATGAAAAATGCAATAACTGACATTCAACACCAACTGGATGTAATGATAACAAGGATGGAGAATCAGAAGAATGAATAAGTGAAATAGAAGATTAAATTATGGAAAATTATGAAGCTGCATGAAAGGGGGAAAGAAAAATCTAGGATCACAAAAGTAGACTTAGGGAACTCAGTGACTCCATAAAACAAAACATTGGTATCATAGAGTGTAATAGAAGAGAGGTAAAAGGGGGCAGAAGGCTTACTGGAGAAAATTATAGCTGAAAAACTCCCTAATCTGTGGAAAGAACTACATCCAATTCCAACAAAAGCAGGCCAACACCAAGAATTATCATAGTAAAATTTGCAAAATACAGAGATAAGGAAAGAATCCTGAAAGAACAAAGGAAAAGTCCCTAAGGGACAAGGGAAGACAAAGAAGATTAGGAGCAGATCTCTCAGAAACTTGGCAGGCCAGAAGTATGTAGCATGAAATATCAATGTGCTGCATGGGGAAAATATGGAGCCAAGAGTACTCTATCCCATAAGACTGTCATTCAGAATAGAGGGAGACATAAAGATTTCCCCAAACAGACAAAGACTAAAAGAGTTCATGACCACTAAACCAGACCTAAAATATATAAAAAGGAATTCTTTGAGTGATGGCTCAGTCAATTAAGTGTCTGTTTTTGGCTCTGATCCTGGTCTCAGGATCCTGGGATCAAGCCTTCAATTAGGCTCCCTACTGAGCAGGAAACCTGCTTCTCCAGATGCCTCTGCCCCTACCTCCCTGCTCATGCTCTCTTTCTCACAAATAAATATATAAAATGTTTTTTTAAATAAAGAAGCAAATGATATAGAAACAAAAAGAATCCCAAGTACATAAAAAAAAAAAGAATCCCAAGTAAAACAGGTCAATGAAAACAGGAGCTGGTTCTTTGAAAAAATAAATAAAATTGATAAACCCCTAGCCAAAGTTATCAAGAATAAAAAAAGACTCAAATAAATAAATCACAACAAATAGCTCAGACATGCAAATAATTATGAGAGAATATTATGAAAAATTATATGCCAAAAAGCTGGACAATCTGGAAGGAATGGATAAATTCCTAGAAATATACAAACTACCAAAACTGAAAGAGAAAGAAATATGAAACTTGAACAGACCCATACCAGCAAAGAAACCAGCAAAGAAATTGAATCAGTGATCAAAACTCTGCCAACAAAAAAAAGTCCAGCAACAGATGGCTTCAAAGGGAAATTCTCCCAAACATTTAAAGAAACCCTAATACTTATTCTTCTTAAACTGTTCCATAAAATAGAAATGGAAGGAAAACGTCCAAACTCATTCTAGGAGGCAAGCATTACTGTGATTCCAAAATAAGACAAAAACTTCACTAAAAAGGAGAATTACTGGCCAATCTCCCTGATGAACATGAATGCAATAATTCTCACCAAAATACTAGCAAATCAAATCCAACAGTACATTGAAAGAATCATACACCACAATCAAGTGCAATGGGTTGCAAGAGTGGTTCAATATTTGCAAATTAATCAGTGTAATACATCATATTAATGAAAGAAAGGATAAGAACCATATGATCCTCTCAATAGATGCAGAAAAACATTCGACAAATACAACATGATATTGATAAAAACTCTCAACAAAGTAGGGATAGAGGGGCATCCTCTATCAACATCGTAAAGGCCATATGTGAAAGGCCCACAGCTAATATCATCTCCAATGGAGAAAAACAGAGCTTTGCTTCTACAATTAGGAACAAGACAGGGATGCCCACTCTCATCATTGTTATTTATCATAGCACAGAAAGTGCTACCTCAGCAATCAGACAACAAAAAGAAATAAAAGGCATCTAAATTGGCATGGAAGAAGCAAAACCTTCACTATTTACAGACAATATGATATTCTAAGTAGAAAACCCAAAGGATTTTACCAAAAAATTGCCAGGACTGATACATGAACTCAGCAAAGTCACAGGATACAAATCAATGTACAGAAATCTGTTGAATTTCTATATACCAGTAACAAGCAGTGGAAACAGAAATCAAGGAATTGATCACATTTATAATTGCACCAAAAACCAAGAGACACCTAGGAATAAACTTAACCAAAGGAGTAAAAGATCTGTAATGTGAAAACTATAAAACTCTTATGAAAGAAACAAAAGATGACACAAAGAAATGGAAATGCATTCCATCCTTATGGATTGGAAGAACAAATATTGTTAAAATGTCTATATTACCAGAGCAATCTACACATTTAATGCAATCCCTGTCAAAATACCACCAGTATTTTTCACAGAGCTAGAAAAACAATACTAAAATTTGTATGGAACAAGAAAAGACCTCGAATAGCCAAAGTAATGTTGAAGAAAATAAAAGTTGAAGGCATCACATTTCCAGATTTCAAGTTTTATTACAAAGTTGTAGTGATGAATATGGGTTAGGGTTAGGATGCAACAAATTCATCAGTGGAGCAGAATAGAAAATCCAGACATAGACCCATAACTATGTGGTCTACTAATCTTAGACAAAGTAAGAAAGAATATCTAATGGAAAAAAGACAGTTCTTCAACAAATGGTATTTGGAAAACCAGAAAGCGACATGCTGACATATGAAATCACTTTCTTACATCATACACAAAAATAAATCCAAAATGGATGAAAGACTTAATGTAGGACAGGAATCCAGCAAAATCCTAGAGGAGAATACAGGCAGCCATCTCTGTGACCTCAGTTGCAGCAACTTCTTACTGGTCATGTTTCCAGAGGCAAGGAGAACAAAAGCAAGAATGAACCATTGGGACTTCATCAAAATAAACAGGTTCTGCACAGTGAAGGAAACAATCAACGAAACTAGAAGGCAACCTAAGGAATGAGAAAATATATTTGCAAATGACATCTCTGATAAGGGGTTAGTATCCAAAGTCTGTAAAGAATTCATCAAACTGAAGACCCAGAAAATAAATATTCCAGTTTAAAATGGGCAGAAGATATGAATAGACATTTTTCCAAAGAAGACATATAATTCCTCTCATGTGGAATTTAAGAAACAAAAACAAATGAACATGAGGGACAGAAAAGAGAAAGGCAAATCATAAAACAGACTTAACTAGAGAGCACAAACTAAGAATTGCTGGAGGGGAGGTCGGTGGGATGATGGGCTAATGGGTGATGAGCATTAAATTAAGCAGGGCACTTGTGATGAGCACTGGGTGTTGTATGTAACAGAAATCACTAAATTCTACAACTGAAACTAATATGACACTCCATGTTAACTAACTAGAATTTAAATAAAAGGTTGACTATACAAAAAAATTAAAAATAGAACACAGACAGAAGAGAACCAATATATGAATCTATGCAAAAGCAAAGCAAAATAAGTGAACAAAATAAACACGGGGAAAAAAGGAAATGCAGATAGCAGATGTGTGTGTGTGCACTCACGGGAGCCTGCACATAAGTTTTTGTTGGGTAAGAAGCAGGCAGCTAGACCTCTGTGTTTAATAATTGGGACTGTAAGCATGTAAGAGTCACATATTTTCATCTTTTGTACAAGTAGGTGTTTGACTCATCCCTAATGTTTCCGTTGATGTGATTTGTTGGTTTCAGTCTATGCAATCTAATTTTTTTTCATGATTTTTCTCATCCATCATGCCATCATGTCAATGCTATGGCTTACAGTGATAAAAAAAACTCATTACTTTGGGGGTTAGTAATTAATCTTTGTGTTTCCTTTTGTCTTTAATGACCATTTGTATGCCATTAAGTTAGGGTTGAAGGAGGGGTTGGCATGAGTTTGCTTGACGTCCTTTGGACATGCAAATAGGCAATTATATATACAATGTTCATATTAAAGATGGCTTTTTCCATAATGGTGGTAAATGAACACATGAAGGGAAGAGTTTCGAAGTATTCATGATGAAGTTAACAAATAATTTCAGTATAGGAGTGAAAATAAAGAGATAAAACAGATATCCAGGTAAAAGAATAAAAAAAGGATGAGTGACAGTAAGGATTCCTGAAACTCCAAGGTCTATTCAATCATATTGAAGGTGAGTGTAAGTTGAAGGAGATGAGGGGGTAGGACCTGAGGCTGGAAATACACATAAGGAAGCCAGATTATAAAAACTTAAGCATGAAGCTAGATTGTGAAAAATTCATTTAGTCTTCTGGGTTCTCTGCTTTTAAGTAGAATTATAATATTCAACTTACACATATGAACAGTTTTTGAGATGACAACTGAGCCTATCCATAGATATACGGACTAAAACAGACAGGGTTATTTTATTATCAGCTTTGTAGTTATATATACATATGACAAGGTTTGGAATATATCTGATCATTTGTTCTGATATCTTCTTAGATTTCACAAAGTAATATGGTGATTCCAGAATCAGGAAAAGTCAAGTGAAACTCTTTTAGATTAAGGTAACATTAATTCAGAAGATTATTATATACTGTTTTTATTTTAATGAGATTAGAAAAAAAGATTTTATTTACTTATTCATGAGAGACACAGAGAGGCAGCGACACAGGCAGAGGGAGAAGCAGGCTCCATGCAGGGAACCGGACGCGGGACTCCATCCCCGGACCCGTGGTCATGCCCTGGGGCAAAAGCAGCGCTAAACTGCTGAACCACCCAGGGATCCCAGCCACCCAGGCATCTCTCAATGAGATTTTTTAAGAGTCTTTGTGAAAAATGTCTGGATTTACAGTGATTTAACAAGTGTACATTTTTAAAATAAATTAATGGATCTTCATAAACCTGGAGGGGGACTTTACTAAGCAATCTTGAATATGTTTTTTGTCCAAAAACTGTGTCTGTGAAAACTTAGAAGGTTATGTGATATAACTGCTGTATGTCTAAAAGCATAAAGAGCTCACTAATAGCAGAGATCTACAAATGTATTTGAACTGATTTTTACAACTAAGAATCTAGGAAAATGTAAAAAGAGGCTCAGTATAGAATACTGCAACCTGGAAAGGAATAGTGTAGCAGCTAGAAGAAGATGTAGGAAAATCCACAGCACAAGAACAGGGAGCATATGGATTAGGATCAACCCACATAAGGCCAAAACAGATCAAAGTAAAACAAAAAGTTTCTTTTGACTGCAAGATTAATATGAGGTAACATGCAAAAAAAAAAAAAAAAAAAACAACCTTTCAGTCATACATGCCTTTGAAAAAGTATAAATCACTAGTATCTATGGAGTGATATTGCAAAGGGATAGGCTGTAGGCAGCCTCATGTCAAAGGCTGGCAATGGATTGTTTGAGAGAGATACTGGCAAGATCGAATCACTTTAATTTCTGCCAAAAGGAGATCTTAATAAAAAATAAGGACATTGTATCCAGAAATGAGCCAACTATGCGGCAATAGCATATTTGTCTTTTTAGAATTTGAAAGACTCATTTAAAGGATCAAGTAGAGCTATTCAGAGTCTTATTTGAGATTTGGGTAAGGTTCAGCCCGTCAGGTTGATAGAGTTACCGAGAAGCAAGCATTAGCTTACTATAAAGAAAAATACCTTCTAACAAAAAGTCTTATGCAAAATAACTTTGTAATTGTCCTTAGAGTATTGACAAGGGAAGAAATAAGAGGGAGCGTTTGTTTGTGGTGTAGTCCTCGTGGGATGACCCTGGCTCTGGCTCTTTGTATGAAAGTATAATTGACTTATTTTCAGTCCTCAGAGGGACTTCTTCCTCCAAACTTCTGAAAAACTTTATGCTGCAATTGTCTGAAATAGTTTCATTAGGATTAGGAAAAAAAAAAAAAACTATGACTCTCATGGATTCTGGCTGCTGCTATTTCTATAGATCATCAGGGACTTGAAGGTCTTCTTAGTCATCTTAAATTTCCATTTTGCTCCCATTTTCTTTCAAATGTTGCAAAACTTGTCAGCATAGAAGCAGAAATTTTCATGTAGTTTGATTTCATAGATCCATTGGCACTTATTTTAATTTTGGTGTAAAAATATCTGTAATACTCTAAGGGAACCAAGGAGGATCCTGGTTCATTGTCTTCACTCAGTATTCAGGAAAACAGATACAAAGTTGTCAAATAAAATCATAATAAAGAAAGAGAAAACATTAATAATAGGTAGTTAAAATTATAGACCTGTAGGCAAAGCCATTAACAAAAAACATGGCCATGTGGTGCTTAAGGAGGTTATTATTTTATCAGGGATTAAACGCTGTTTGGGATGTTTAATTCTGGATTTGTCATTGATAGTTTTTATTTTTTAAGATACATTTTCTTTCCTAGCCTGAAACAAAAAAGAATTTGGATCTCTGCAATTTTGCATGAAAAAGTCATCACACGTATTTTAGTCATATAATAATACATCCAAGGACATTTCCTACATGTCTAAAAGACATTTTTCTTGCATCCCAAAATGTGGTATATCATAAATTAAAGATTACCAAGATGATAATAAATCTCAGTAATTCATATTCCATTGCTTGAAGGCAGATTATGGCTAAATCAGATTGAGAATATAATGCATTTTTTTCCATTTAGTTTTTTTCCCCATTCCAGTTAGTTAACATACAGTGTAATATTAGTTTCAGATTTATAGTATAGTAGTTTAGCAATTTCATACATCACCCAATGATGTATCACAGTGAATGCCCTCCTTAATCTCCATCACCGATATAACCCATCCCCCCACTTATTTCTCCTTTGATAACCAGCAGTTTGTTCTCGATAGTTGTGAGTCTGTTTCTTGGTTTGCCTCCCTCTCTCTATTTTTCCCCCTTTGCTCATTTGCTTTGTTTCTTTTTTTAATTTATTTTTTATTGGTGTTCAATTTACTAACATACAGAATAACCCCCAGTGCCCGTCACCCATTCACTCTGCTTTGTTTCTTAAATTCCACATGTGAGTAAAATTATATAGTATTTTTCTTTCTCTGACTTATTTCTCTTAGAATTATACTCTCTAGCTCTACCCATGTTGTTGCAAATGGCAAGATTTCAGTCTTTTTATGGCTGAGCAATATTCCACTAATACATATAGACATATAGATAAACACATACTTAACACGTCCTTATCCATCTGTCAGTTGATGAACACTTGGGCTGCTTCACAAAGTGGGAAAGAATATCCAACGGTAAAAAGACAGCCTCTTCAACAAATGGTGTTGGGAAAACTGGACAGCAGGAAGCAAAAGAAAGAAACTGAGCCACTTCCTTATGACATACTCAAAAATAAATTCAAAATGGATTAAAGACCAAAATGTGGGACAGAAAACCATCAAAATACCACATTAATTTCAGCCTACAGTTATGATCATTTGGGATGTTCTGTATTCACAGTTTCTCAGGAGAAAATAAACTGAGCCAGGTGTATAGATGGTGCTACATGTAACATGAGCACCAGCTGGAAATAGACTACTCCTGCAGCATTCCCATACAATTCAAGTTGGTTGTTCCCTAATGACACTGGTAAGGAAAATGGTTTTGTTTTGTTAGTTTTGTTTTTAAGAGAGGAAGAGGTAGCAGGGTAGAGGGTCAGTGAGAAAATCCCAAGCAGGCCCCTGCCCAGCCTGGAGGTCAACAGGAGCCCCATTTCACAACCCTGAGATTATGACTAGAGTTGAAATTAGGAGTACAATGCTTAACCGACAGCTGCCCGAGTGCCCCAGGAAAATGTTCTTAATAGATATAATTTCAAAGACTATCCACTGGAAAAAAGACAGTCTCTTCAGTAAATGGGGCTGGGAAAATTGGACGTCCACATGCAGAAGAATGAAACTAGACCACTCCCTTTCACCATACACAAAGATAAACTCAAAATGGATGAAAGATCTTAATGTGAGACAAGATTCCATCAAAATCCTAGAGGAGAACACAGGCAACACCCTTTTTGAACTTGGCCACAGTAACTTCTTGCAAGATACATCCACGAAGGCAAAAGAAACAAAAGCAAAAATGAACTATTGGGACTTCATCAAGATAAGAAGCTTTTGCACAGCAAAGGATACAGTCAACAAAACTACAAGACAACCTACAGAATGGGAGAAGATATTTGCAAATGACGTATCAGATAAAGGGCTAGTTTCCAAGATCTATAAAGAACTTATTCAACTCAACAGCAAAGAAACAAACAATCCAGTCATGAAATGGGCAAAAGACATGAACAGAAATCTCACAGACGAAGACATAGACATGGCCAACATGCACTCTGCATCACTTGCCATCAGGGAAATACAAATCAAAACAACAATGAGATCCCACCTCACACTGGTGAGAATGGGGAACATTAATAAGGCAGGAAACCACAAATGTTGGAGAGGATGTGGAGAAAGGGGAACCCTCCTGCACTGTGGGTGGGAATGTGAACTGGTGCAGCCACTCTGGAAAACTGTGTGGAGGTTCCTCAAAGAGTTACAAATAGACCTGCCCTACGACCCAGCAATTGCACTGCTGGGGATTTACCCCAAAGATTCAGATGCAATGAAACGCCGGGACACCTGCCCCCCCAATGTTTATAGCAGCAATGGCCACGATAGCCAAACTGTGGAAGGAGCCTCGGTGTCCATCGAAAGATGAATGGATAAAGAAGATGTGGTCTATGTATACAATGGAATATTACTCAGCCATTAGAAATGACAAATACCCACCATTTGCTTCGACGTGGATGGAACTGGAGGGTATTATGCTGAGTGAAATAAGTCAATCGGAGAAGGACAAACATTTTATGGTCTCATTAATTTGGGGAATATAAAACATAGTGAAAGGGAATAAAGGGGAAAGGAGAAAAATAAGTGGGAAATATCAGAGAGGGAGACAGAACATGAAAGCCTCCTAACTCTGGGAAATGAACTAGGGGTGGTGGAAGGGGAGGTGGACGGTGGGTAGGGGTGACTGGGTGGCGGGCACTGAGGTGGGCACTTGACAGGATGAGCACTGGGTGTTATTCTGTATGTTGGCAAATTGAACACCAATAAAAAAATAAATTTATTAAAAATAAAATACCTAAAAGAAAAAATATATATATAATTTCAAGCTACATATTTGTTCTACTGCCAGGAATATGATCTAGGCCAATTACTTATAGTGATTTAGCCCCTGTGAGCTGATGGTTTAGTGTGATAACCAGGAACTTCAAGCAATAAGATTAAAGGATTACAGACAAGGTGATCTGTTTGTAGACGGGCCTCCCTGACTAAGTAAGAAGACTTGAGAATATTGGTTTTCCAAAGGAATTCTCAGTAATACACATTTGGTCAGGAGGAGGATCTCAGTAATTTGGTGAAGCCATTAATTTATGATCTTTCAGACACTTTTCCACTCCCTTCCCTGCTCATTGAATGAATTTTCATCTATTTCTCCAGGCTCTGGCATAGATATTATCTTGTCCTTCTTGCCCACATTGCTTCTGTCAATACCACCCTGTCAGGACTCAACATATGTCATGTTCATTATGATGCCATATTACACCAATGCTTTGGTGCAAGGCACTCTGTAAGAAGGGAGGTAAAGTCATGCACTCAGCCCAAGAGAGTCAGTAGAGTTAGCATGCGCCTCGTCAAACAGCATGAGTGAACTTCTGGAAGGTGGAGTCACTTGCTGAAGACTCAGTTGTTGGACCGACCGGCTGTCAAGACTTTACAAAATAGGGTTATTGCCTCTAGGATATGGTCTGTGGTCTGTATTAACAACCAATATATGAAGCTATTTCTTTCATATCAGATCACTGGTCCAAGTACAATGGTTAAAGTGGAAATGTCACCCCCCCCCCACTATGAAACCTACTCTATGTTTCTTTCTTGCTACCCCTATGACATTGAACTTTGATGAATTAGTATACTTACTAGTCAACAAAGGTATAATTTTACTGAGGAACACAGCAGTTACTCCAAATTCCTGGACACTTATTTAAATAAACCAACAGGTAAACAAAATGCTTACTATACTTGAAGCAGCCTCAGGCCCTCCCTTTACATTTTATTTGTTTAGATCATGCATTCTTTCCTAGAAAGAACAGAGCACTCCTGCACATTATGAAACAGGAATCAAACCCACTTGCACAACCTCCAAACACTGAGATAATGTCTATAGCTGACACCTTTGAGTCTGCATGTAATCGAGAAATGTTATGGACCCTGCATTACTTTAACTGCCTTAAACCCCTACAAAAATGCTCTGCCACGCAGACACTTTGGGTTTTGCCTTTTGACAAGAGTCTACCTTCCCCCGAGGTGGCTGGTCTCTTGAATACAGCTCATATTCTTTTCCAGTCAATGCTCATCTCTGGAGTATTGGCCTTTCATGTGATGAAAAGAACTTGGATTTCTGTACCATTCTTTTGGGTAAGTGCTACTGACTAGCAAAAGATATTAATAGAAATGAGAGGGAGAAAGGTAGAGCAGTAAGCCACGGAATTTTCCAGGATGCCTCCTAATACTACTATGACTGATGGCAAATATCAATGAACAAGTAGAGCAGTTCAACATGGCAGGACAACATGAGCTTAGATCCTTCATCAATGAAGATTTATGTCATCCCACCTGGTGAATAGCTTCTGGATACTGAGGTTATTGTTGAGACCAAGAAACGCATGGAATGAAAATATCAACTATTGCCTTTGACCAGTTGCGTATGTGAGGACTTTACGAGCTACCATTATTTTTTTCCTTTTTATCCATTCTTCTTTCCTTACTATTTAATAAGGTATATTTATGGCAGTTAGCTTAATACTTTAATTTCTTCGGGTTGCCTGGGTAGCTCGGCAGTTGAGCGTCTGCCTTTAGCTCAGGGCATGACCTCGGAGTACAGGGATCGAGTCCCACATCAGGTTTCCTACACGGAGCCTGCTTCTCCCTCTGCCTGTGTCTCTGCCTCTCTCTCTCTCTCTGTGTCTCTCATAAATAAATAAATAAAATCTTTTAAAAAATAATTTCTTCATGTAAAATTTGCTTCCAAAATTTGAGATTTTTTAAAACAGAACTATCTTTAAATTATCTAAAGTGTATACAGTAACTGTGGGGAAATATTTTTTTAAAGTTTTTATTTTTTTTATTTGAGAAATCAGGTGCAGAGTGGAGGGAGAGACAAGCACACTGCATGCTGAGTATGGAGCACAGCAAAGGGCTTGTTCTCAAGACCCTGAGATCATGACCTGAGCCAAAATCAAAAGTCAGATGCCCAACTGACCAAGCCACCCCATCATGCCAGAGAAATTGTTTACTTTAACGTAGGGCCCCGAGTAAACAACTTTCAAGCAAGTAAAGTTACTAAGTAAAACTAACTTTAGATCTGGTTAATCATCATTTATCCTTACTTGAAGAATTAGGGGACATTTATTGGACTTTACCCCAAACCATTGTTATGTTATTGTACTTATTATTGATTATCATTGACAAAACACAGTTAAAGAATAAATGCAGACAGTCTGGGGTGAGAATGAAACGAACTTTATTTCCCCATAAAATATGTATCATAATATTTCCTTTCATATGTATTTCTGGTTGCCTATCCAAAACTTTGCTGCAAGGATAAATTGAAATACCTCTTTCCTGCTGAAGAAATTAAGATCAGAAAATTTTGGTCTCTCCCAAAGGAGTCACAAAACAAGAAAGAAAGTAAATGAAAAAAACCTCTTGTATGTATTTTGACTTATATTAGGTTTAGGCTATTTTTTTTCTTTCTTCTTTTTTTCTTCCTTTTTTTTGGTTACTTTCTCTTTTCTTAAAGACTTTGTTTATTTATTCATGAGAGACACAGAGGCAGAGATACAGGCAGAGGGAGAAGCAGGCTCCATGCAGGGAGCCCGACGTGGGCCTCAATCCCGGGTCTCCAGGATTACATCCTGGTGCCGAAAGCAGCATTAAACTGCTGAGCCACCGGGCTGCCCCTACTTTCTGTTTTTAATCCAGAGCCTCTGTGGTCCTCATGGTGTTTGGCTCTGGAGCTGAGGTATCTTAATAACTTACTTATACTTCATCTCTCTCTGGAGGACTATTTCCCAGAAGGTGAGGGCAGCCTCAACGCTGCAATTATTTAAAAAACCACACTGTTATGCCAAACCAAAGCCAGTATGGTTGACTGCTGCTGATATTCTGGTAGATTCTCTGAGATTCCAGATGGCTCAGGACCTCTACTTCCATATCCAAGACAATCCACTTTACCTCATTAAAAGCATTCAGCCTCCAAGAATGCAGGACAGAGAATATCCTGCGGTTGATTCCTCAGGTTCCCTTTGCATGACTATAGAATATAACTCCTAGAACTGTTTCAGTATTAGTGAAGCCCATTTGGAAAATTCACTTTGTGTCTCTTCCACAAAGGACTATAGAATTTTTCAAGAAATTAACTAATAAGAAAGGGACAGTCATTTAAACAGAGAAATAGGGGAAATTAGTCCAATTTCACTATGAGAAGAACTAAAACTGGGATGACAAATAGGCATTTGGAAAATTTGGGGGGAAAGGGATTCATATTACCTTGACGTTGTGATTATACAGCACTTTTAACATAGGCATTAATTAACTTTATCCTTTCTAGAATTAAAACAATAACAAGAGAGAAGCATTAGAATTCTGCTGCTTTATTGTCAGGATCTGAAAAATTACCAAACAATATAAGGCAAGAGTAAATCGTAAAACATGTGAGCTTTGATAAATATCATAGATTAACCACTTGTTTATTGGTCACTCTGGGAAAAACACTCCCTTTTCATGTCTTCAGGCAAAAACTTGTTAACATTATAGTGAGTTCGATAGGAATAAATCTGGAAAATTAAAATGACCAGTGTCCTTGCCTCTAGGCAGGATTAAAAGCAAATGCGTAAATTATTTTCAATAAATATTCGGGATCCCTGGGTGGCGCAGCGGTTTAGCGCCTGCCTTTGGCCCAGGGCGTGATCCTGGAGACCTGGGATCGAATCCCACGTCGGGGTCCCGGTGCATGGAGCCGGCTTCTCCCTCTGCCTATGTCTCTGCCTCTTTCTCTCTCTCTCTCTCTGTGACTATCATAAATAAATAAAAATTAAAAAAATAAATATTCATGACCACTTCAGGCTCCCTTTTCATGACGTAAGTATCGTATGCTTCCTTAGACCTAAGTATAGTCTACTTAAAGTTGCTCTTGTATAATACTGATACCAGCAGGCCGGCTCTGAGGATCTAGGGTTGGTGAGGAGTAGGTGTGTGCCACAGGACCAGCCAAGAGGGTTTCTCTCTCCCTATATAGACAGAGAGTGTCTGGGAGACTCAAAAGAGAAAAAGATCATGAGTCTCATCTTTGTTTTGGATCTAAGGTTTTTATCGAGGATGGTGATCTGCTGGTTGTGTCCTCTCAAACAACTAGGAACTTGTTAGAACAAAAACAAGGGTTCAGGTATTATTCCTTGGAACCAGGGTCTCTTGGCACAAAAATGCCTAGTTCTGATGGTCTGGAACATGCATATGATAGTTTCCTGAGATCATTCTCACCAGGCCTTTCCTTAGATGTTATTTATTCCAGTGAATCACTAATTCCTTTTCCCTTTTACACAAGAGAGATAGGCTGTTTTCATTACAAGGCATGTGTAAAGTCAGGTGGGGGGTGCATGTCCAAGAAAGCATAGAAGCAGGAAAAGAAGCAAATTAACAAAACAAAACGGCTTTTTCTCTCTTGGGGTCCTTTTAGTTTCCTTGCTTCAATACAGTTATTTGCAGATTCAGTTTTTGATGGAGCTGCTGAATAATAAAAATAAAACAATAAGACTCCATGCCATTTTTCCATTGGTCATCTTTCTCTGACAAAATATTATACTTCTTTCAGATTTCTTTATTCTTTCTAAAGAATATTTCTATTTCCTATTTCTATTTCCTCCTGGGCAACCTCTCCTTCATTGACCTCTTCTATTCCTCTGTAATTGCGCCCAAGGCTATGATCAATTTCTGGTCTGAGAGCAAGTCCATCTCCTTTGCAGGCATGTGACCCAGCTCTTTCTCTTTGCCCTCTTCATTGTGGCTGAAGGGTTTCTCCTGGCTGCCATGGCTTATGACCGCTTCATTGCCATCTGCAACTCACTCCTCTACTCCGTCCAGATGTCAACGTGCCTCTGCATTCAGTTGGTGGCTGTTTCCTATTTTTTTAATTTCTTTTTATTTTTATTTATTTTTATTTTTTATAATAAATTTATTTTTTATTGGTGTTCAATTTACCAACATACAGAATAACACCCAGTGCTCATCCTGTCAAGTGCCCCCCTCAGTGCCCGACTCCCATTCACCCCCACCCCCCACCCTCCTATTTTTGTGGCTGCATCAGCTCGGTTCTTCAGACGAGAATGACATTTACTTTGTCCTTTTGTGCTTCCCAAGCCATCGACCACTTTTACTGTGATGACCATCCACTTCAAAAGATTACTTGCTCTGATCTCTACTTTCATAGGATAGTTTCCTTTCCCTTATGCAGCATTATTATTTTGCCTACCATCATTGTCATTCTCGTGTCCTATATGTATATTGTGTCCACAGTTCTAAAGATAAGATCCACTGAGGGATGTAAGAAAGCCTTCTCCACTTGCAGCTCTCATCTAGGAGTCGTGAGAGTCCTGTACGGTGCCATTATTTTTATGTATTTCATCCCTGACAGATTCCCTGAGCTGAGTAAAGTGGCTCCTTATGTTATACGTTAGTCACTCTCATGTTGAATCCTTTGATTTACTCCCTGAGAAACAAAGATGTCAAAGAGGCTCTGAGAAAGATCCTGGGGAAAAATATTTTTATTTAATTCTATCTTAACAGTGATATAACTGAAAGATCTGGATATTTTGACAATTTGGGAAGGCAGCAATGCAAAGAATGCATCCAATGATTTTGAAATACTTAATTTCAAAAAGTTTATTTATTGAATCCCATAGCCTTACAGCTGAAGAACACATTTGGGTGATATTCGCCTGCTTGTTGATTTTGAAGTGGAATGGCTTTCTCTGTACTTCATCTTTACTGGGTAATGATCATGGTTTCTGTGTATTTCAAGTTTAGGGAAAATATATTCCAGCTTTGTTGCTGGTACTCTGAGGATGATGTTTGGTTTGTCTTGTTTATCTTGAGCCAGTGACCAGTGTTATACAATATGTATATAATTGGTAGAAGTAACAAAGTCTGATATGATAAGAAGAAAGAATAAAATATCAAATTTATTGAAATAATCTCTGAGTTCTGTGTGAGAGAATCAGATACTTGGCAGTGCACACAGTCCTAAGGGTGACAGTCGAGTCACTCTTAATTGTCTAGAGACTCAATGGATGACACACATATTTCACAGTTTTCCATGGCTTAAATAATTCTTGAAAATTCTTTTTGAAAAGAAAACTGTAATGAAAAAGAAACAAAAATAAGGATAATTCATTTCTATTGTTTATGTCTTAAAATTAATTCATCAAAAAAATTAATTCATCAAATTGATATTTATTGAATTTTGATGTACATTTTGCTTTATGAAGATTCCCTAGGTATAATTAATTCCTGTAATTAAGCTCAAAATCAGATAAGGAGATAGTAGCTGGCTAGAGAACTAAAAATGCTACAGGGAAACCCAGTAAAAAGAGACATTTATGGAATATATGAAAAGAGCGCAGTCTTTGGAGGTGAATAGTCTTTTTTTTTCTTTTCATTTCTTTTTATTAAGTTCAATTTGCCAACATATTGTATAACACCCAGTGCTAATCCCATTAAGTGCTCCCCTCAGTGCCTGGCACCAAGTGACCCCACCCCCCGCCCTCCTCCCCTTCCACCACCCCTAGTTCGTTTCCCAGAGTTAGGAGTCTTTATGTTCTGTCTCCCTAACTGATATTTCCCACACACTTCTTCTCCCTTCCCTTATATTCCCTTACACTATTATTTATATTCCCCAAATGAATGAGAACATACACTGTTTGTCCTCTCTGATTGACTTACTTCACTAGCATAATACCCTCCAGTTCCATCCACGTTGAAGTAAATGGTGGATATTTGTCGTTTCTAATGGCTTAGGAATATTCCATTGTGTACATAGAACACATGTTCATTATCCAGCATCTTTTTTTGGACACCGAGGCTCCTTCCACAGTTTGGCTATTGTGGACATTCCTGCTATAAACATCGGGGTGCAGGTGTCGGGGGTTTCATTGCATCTGTATCTTTGGGGTAAATCCCCAGCAGTGCAATTGCTGGGTCGTAGGGCAGGCCAATTTTTAACTCTTTGACGAACCTCCACACAGTTTTCCAGAGTGGCTGCACCAGTTCACATTCCCACCCACAGTGCAGGAGGGTTCCCCTTTCTCCACATCCTCTCCAACATTTGTGGTTTCCTGCCTTATTAATTTTCCCATTTTCACCAGTGTGAGGTGGGATCTCATGGTTGTTTTGATTTGTATTTCCCTAATAGCAAGTGATGCAGAGCATTTTCTCGTGTTCTAGTTGGCCATGTCTATGTGTTCCTCTGTGACATGTCTGTTCATGTCTTTTGCCCATTTCTTGATTGGATTGTTTGTTTCTTTACTGTTGAGTTTATTTTTTTTTATTTATTTTTTATTGGTGTTCAATTTACTAACATACAGAATAACCCCCAGTGCCCATCACCCATTCACTCCCACCCCCCGCCCTCCTCCCCTTCTACCACCCCTAGTTCGTTTCCCAGAGTTAGCAGTCTTTACGTTCTGACTCCCTTTCTGATATTTCCCACACATTTCTTCTCCCTTCCCTTATATTCCCTTTCACTATTATTTATATCTGTTGAGTTTAATAAGTTATTATAGATCTTGGAAACTAGCGCTTTATCTGATACGTCATTTGCAAATATCTTCTCCCATTCTGTACATGGTCTTTTAGTTTTGTTGACTGTATCCTTTGCTGTGCAAAAGCTTCTTATCTTGATGAAGTCCCAATAGTTCATTTTTGCTTTTGTTTCTTTTGCCTTCGTGGATGTATCTTGTAAGAAGTTACTGTGGCCGAGTTCAAAAAGGGTGTTGCCTGTGTTCTCCTCTAGGATTTTGATGGAATCTTGTCTCACATTTAGATCTTTCATCCATTTTGAGTTTATCTTTGTGTATGGTGAAAGAGAGTGGTCAGTTTCATTCTTCTGCACGTGGCTGTCCAATATTCCCAGCACCATTTACTGAAGAGACTGTCTTTTTTTCCAGTGGATAGTCTTTCCTCCTTTAACGAATATTAGTTGACCATAAAGTTGAGGGTCCACTTCTGGGTTCTCTATTCTGTTCCATTGATCTATGTGTCTGTTTTTGTGCCAGTACCACACTGTCTTGATGACCACAGCTTTGTAGTACAACCTGAAATCTGGCATTGTGAAGCCCCCAGATATCGTTTTCTTTTCTAAAATTCCCCTGACTATTCAGGGTCTTTTCTGATTCCACACAAATCTTAAAATAATTTGTTCTAACTCTCTGAAGAAAGTCCATGGCATTTTGATAGAGATTGCATTAAACGTGTATATTGCCCTGGGTAACATTGACATTTTCACAATATTAATTCTGCCAATCCATGAGCATGGAATATTTTTCCATCTCTTTGTGTCTTCCTCAATTTCTTTCAGAAGTGTTCTATAATTTTAGAGTAGAGATCCTTTACCTCTTTGATTAGGTTTATTCCTAGGTATCTTATGCTTTTGAGTGCAATTTAAAATGGTCCTTAATTTCTCTTTCTTCAGTCTCGTTGATAGTGTATAGAAGTGCCACTGACGTCTGGGCATTGATTTTGTATCCCGCCAGGCTGCCAAATTGCTGTATGAGTTCTAGCAATCTTGGGGTGGAGGCTTTTGGGTTTTCTATGTAGAGTATCATGTCATCGGCGATGAGGGAGAGTTTGACTTCTTTTCCCATTTGAATGCCTTTATTTTTTTTAATGATAAATTTATTTTTTTATTGGTGTTCAATTTACCAACATACAGAATAAAACCCAGTGCTCATCCCGTTAAGTGCCCCCCTCCGTGCCGTCACCCATTCACCCCCACCTCCCTCCCACCTCCCCTTCCAGCACCCCTAGTTCGTTTCCCAGAGTTAGGAATCTTTATGTTCTGTCTCCCTTTCTGTATAATAGTGCTTCTGAATTGGCTTTCTGACATTGAATTGTAATCCAGATTTTGTAACTCTGTGTGAGAGAGGACTGTTTCTGATTCTTTCTTTTGAGGTGAGGTTTTCCTTCAAGTCATTTTGCTCAGTGCAGAGTGGGCAAAAACAAGTTGTGTTGGGAAAAGGAGAAAAAGAGAGGAGAGAAAGAAGGAAAGAAAAGAGAAAAAGAAAAAAGGAAGAAAAAAGAAAAAAGAAGAAAAGGAGAAAGAAAAAGAAAGAAAGGTCAAAAAAGGATGGGGGAAGCAAACAGAAATCAAAAAGCAAAAACAAAACAAAACAAAAAGAAAACACGGGGGAGTATCTTCTGTTTCTGTATACTTTAAGTCCCTTGACTTCCCCTGGAACTTGTCCGTCTAGCTGGTCTTCTGGGGGAGGGGCCTCTTGTGCTGATTTTCAGGTGTTAGCACTTGGGGGAGCTGCTCTGCCCCTGCCTGGTGCAGGGCTCAGTGGGGGTTGTTTACCCCGTGAGGCCCCAGGAGGAACAACCGCAGTGGCGGGGCCAGCTCTGCAGCCCTGGAGTCAGCTCCCGCAGTAACCACAGAGCTCTCCGTCTGCAGGGCCTGGAGGCTCCCGGGCGGGGCCGCTGATCTGCTCAGCTGGGGCAGGAGCGTCCTCGCTGTCTTGGGCCCTCCTGGCCTCTGCCTGTCCTGGGGGAGGCCGGATCCTGGTCTGTGTCCCGGCGCCCTGTGCTCCGGGGCCTGCGCTGTTGGATTCGCGCTCCCGCCCCGCAGCCCCCTCCGCGGAGCCGCCCCCGAACCCCTCCCGAGCTGCTCCCGCCCCGCAGCCCCCTCCGCGGAGCCGCCCCCGAGCCCCCCGAGCTGCTCCGGGTCCCGCCGTGCGCGCTGCAGCCCTTAGGGAGCTCGGCGCACTCTCCCGGGGCGCAGGTGTCTGTCAGTGTCCCCGGGAGCCCGAGGGCATCCCCGCCCTCCTGGGTCCTGCTCCACCTCCCCGCGAGCCCCTTTCCGCCCGGGAAGGTCGGTGCAGCTCCTGCTCCTCCGGGACGGGGCTCTCCTGTCCTGGGGACACTCGCCCTGGCCTCAGCCCGGCTCCTCGCGGGGCCCCTCCCCCTTGGAGGCCTTTTGTTTCTTTATTTCTTTTCCCCCATCTTCCTACCTTGATAGAAGCGGGAACTCTTCTCACTGTAGCCTTCCAGCTGGTCTCTCTTTAAATCTCAGGCCGAATTCGTAGATTTTCAGAATGATTTGAAGGTTATCTAGGTAATTTGGCGGGGACAGGTGACTTGGGGACCCTACTCTCCCGCCATCTTGCCCCTCCTCCCTTCTATTTATTTTCTTATCCAAATTGTTCCAACTTTGGCCATTGGAAGTTCTTTTAGCGCTTTCTCTGTTTCTTGGACATACCTCATCAATGTAATTATATGTATTTTTATTGTCCAAAAAAGGTCATACTTAAAGAAGGGTTCTAGACACCAAGGGAAGGAGTGAATTTGGTAGGTCCTGTTTACATAGAAGCATCATCTTTTTCCTTTTTGAGGGTGGAACACAAGTTCCATGAGGTCAGAAACTTTGTCCTATCTGTTCATTAAGAGTATCTGGATTATGGTAGTTAGTATGTTGGATGAATAAATTAAAGAATGATGACATGTCTTAGATGGAAGCAGGAGAAAAAGTGTGAACGATTGTAGTGTGAGGTTTAAGTGATACCAAATTAGATTATATCTAATTAAGGGCACCTGGATGGCTTATTTGGTTAAGCATCTGCCCTCAGCTCAGGTCATGGTCTCAGGGTCCTGGGATCAAGTTCCAAGTTGGGCTCCCTGTTCAGTGAGAAGTCTGCTCTCCTTCTCTCTCTCTGCCCCTCCTCATTGCTTGTGTGCTCTCTCTCCCTGCTCTCTCAAATAAATAAATTAACTCTTTAAATAGATATTTTAAAAAGATTGTATCTAATTAGGAAGGGAGAATGTGGTTTCATTAGAATTGTTGGAGCAAAAAAGTCAAACAATGAGGAAATATTAATAAATATTTCTGTCATATATTGAACTATATGAGACTTCTTATAAAAAGAGTTCAGGTCAGATGGTTAGATCTGTACAACTGACACCTAGTGTAGAGGTGATAAACTGGCATTATTAAGAAGAAAATTTTGAAATACTTTCTTTGTCTAGGATATTTGCCCTTGGGGAATTATAGAGACAAAGTTAAACATATAGAACACATACAATGCAAACCAATTGGGAAATAACAAAATATGTGGAATTAACAAGAATTCCTATGGGGTGTATAGAAATAGAAATCGTTTTTGGAAGAAAGGATGAGGGGAGGGAAATGGAAGATGAATTCGAGTGGGGCCAGGGAAATCACTTATGTTTGAATAGTGTATAAATGGATTTGATTAGGGGCAAACGAAGGATGTTTCAGGTAGGTGACTATCATGTAAAAAGCTTATATTTTGGATTAGGGTTAATGTTGAGGAGTTGCAGATAATGTTTGGATTAGTGAAGTTGAACATAGATTTTTCACAACTCCTGATTGCTAAGAGAATGAGTTTCAAAATTAAGAACGAGAAGATTCTAGAAGATTTAAAGCAAGAAGTGAACTAATTAAAATAGTGTTTTAGGATAATAAATACTGTGATACTGCTTAGGATGACTAATACAGAGAAGAGATTATAAATGCGATATCATTAGGAACTTGTCAAGATAATTCTGGTTGAGAGATACAATTTTAGATTAGAAGTATGACAGGAATGATAAACAAGAACTTTTTGACGGAAGAAAATGATAACACTGAGTGACTGAAATAAAGGATTTAGAAGGAAGAGCTGAGGAAGAGTAGGCTAATATAAAAATTTGCCCCTTCCGTGTAAAGGCAACCTACACATAAAATTAGGTTCAACAAAGTTCTGAGTTCAAACTGGGCAAAGTATAGTCATGATCAATTTCAGTAATATTTGAGTTATGTTTGGGAACTGGAGTTGGGTCCAAATGTGACCTCAGTTATTTGATGCACTACCTCCAGTTCCAAAGACCTGACAAGATGCAACTCTTTTTCATTTTCTCTTACTGAGCAAGTGAACAAGAGGAGGATATCTCATTATCCAAATCAGAAGTAGAGGATTATCTTTCATGAACCTACTGAATTTCCAATATTGGACCTATCCAAATGCACTTGGTTCTTGAATGGCAAATTAGTCAGGATAGGTTTTTGAATCTACAATATTCTTATCTTTCTTCATCATCGTCCAAACCAAACAATGAGATTCATAGACAACCTCTGTTAAGGATTCATGACTCAGGTGATCAACCCAACTACTAAACATATATATCATGTAGATGTATGCTTAAGTTAATTATCAGAAGGGAAGCTGGGGAACATGTAGTGGGATTTTGTTGGTTTTTAAAGAAATTTTAAGTGAAAAAAGAGGAAAGGCCTTGGAGAAGAGAGTTCTATTTTCCTTGAATATTTTTGAAGTATAGAAGAAACTTATATGATGGTCATTACCTTGTATGAACAACTGAAAATAAAGAGTACAACATAAAAATACATTTGAGCAGTTGGATGATGTTTAATAAGCATATATATATAGTATGAAAACACACAACTTTCACAATTACTGTTTCTATCCTTTGTTATTTTATTTTTTATTTATTTATTTATTTATTTATTTATTTATTTATTTATTTTTGTTTCTATCCTTTGATAGAAAAAAGTCCAATGATTTGGTCCAAGCTTCCTGAATGACTATTACTTTTTTCCCCCACATCTCCCCCCTTTTTTTCTAAGTCTATTTTTATTTTTTTAACATTTATTTATTTATTGTATATTTTTTATTGGAGTTCGATTTACCAATATATAGCATAACACCCAGTGCTCATCCTGTCAAGTGTCCTCCTCCGTGCCCGTCACCCAGTCACCCCAATCCCCTGCCCACCTCCCTTTCCACTACCCCTTGTTCATTTCCCAGAGTTAGGTGTCTCTCATGTTTTGTCACCCTCACTGATATTTCCCACTCATTTTCTCTCCTTTCCCCTTTATTCCCTTTCACTATTTTTTATATTCCCCAAATATATAATATATAATGTTTGTCTTTCTCCGATTGATTTACTTCACTCAGCATAATACCCTCCAGTTCCAACCATGTTGAAGAAAATGGTGGGTATTTGTTGTTTCTAATGGCGAGTAATATTCCATTGTATACATAGACCACATCTTCTTTATCCATTCACCTTTTGATAGTCACTGAGGCTCCTTCCACAGTTTGGCTATTGTGAACATTGCTGCTATAAATATTGGGGTGCAGGTGTCCTGCCATTTCACTGCATCTGTATCTTTGGGGTAAATCCCCAGCAGTGCAATTACTAGGTCATAGAGCCATTCTTTAAGGAACCTCCACACAGTTTTCCAGAGTGGCTGTACCAGTTCACATTCCCACCAACAGCTTTTTTTCACACTATACCTGTATTGTATCTTCAGTAGTCAGTCTGTGCTAAGCAACCAAATGCCCCTTCTCAAATTAGCAATATTTTTGATGTTTTAGTCAAGGCTCCTAATCTCTAACATTCTTCTTTTTTAGAAATTGAGGTAAATTGGTATATATCATTTTATGTTTCAGGTATCCAGCATTCAGGTATTCAGCATTAAGATTGGCATCTGTATACATTACAAAGGGATTACCAACACAAATCTAGTTACCATCCACCACCATACACTCGGCCTCTTTCACCTATTTTGCCCATCCCTCACTAACATTCTTCTTAAATTAAGGGATAATGTAAGTCTGGATATTGAAGAAGTTATCTAAGTAGGGCTTAGTTGTGCTGCCCCTAAATTCAGTCTTGTTCTCCTTGAGTCTATGTTTAAACACCATTAAGCAATGACAGTAGAACACATTCAGTACTTGGAAAACTATTCTTTCAATTCTGTAATCATATCATATTTCATGATATAGTACACTCAAAAAATTTCCAGAATGGGCAGTGGAAACATTTTTGTGGAAATATTCGTTAACCATTTATTTGGCAAATTCATGGATGGGTTATTCATATTTAAACTTAATTTAACCCAGCCTCAAAAAAATCAATAGTCTCTTACTTCTTTGTGAGAAATACAATCCATTTTACTGTGTCTTTGAAGGCATCTTTCACTTGTTTGTTTCGAAGTGTATAAATGAATGGGTTAAACAAAGGAGCAACTGAAGTAGTGAGCACAGACACCACTTTATTAATAGCTACTCCTTCCTTTGCTGAAGGTTTGATGTAGATGAAGATGCAGCTGCCATAAGTGATGGAAACCACAATCATATGGGAAGAGCAGGTGGAAAAGACCTTTTTCCTTTGTTGGGCAGAAGGGAATCTTAGAATGGTCTTGATGTAGGTATAAGAGAGGACTACACACACTAAGGTGATAATGAGTGTCAGCACGGCAAAACTCAGAACAATTCTCTCTATTAAGACTGTGTCTGAGCAGGTTATCTGTAAAATTGGAGATGCATCACAGCCAAAATGATCAATCACATTTGAGTCACAGAATTCCAGCTGGAGGCCCAGGCCAAGAGGCGGGAGGATGATTAACAGGCCAGCAAACCAACAGCAGAGAACGAGGGTAGTGCAGACTCTGTTGTTCATGATCGTTGTATAATGCAGGGGCTTGCAAATGACCACATAGCGGCAAGGAGAAAAAATTCTGTTGCTCCAAAGAGGACAACAAAAAATAACTGGGTGGCACAAGCATTATAGGAAACAGTATTATCTCCAGTGGTCATAGTATACAGGAATCTGGGAATACAGACAGTGGTGAATGAGACTTCTAAGAAAGAGAAATTTCGGAGGAAAAAACACATGGGAGTTTTAAGATGGGAGTCCACCAGTGTGAGGGTGATAATGATGAGGTTTCCAGTTACACTCAACATGTAGGTGAGAAACAAAAATACAAAGAGCAGAACTTGTATTTCTGGGTCATCTGTCAATCCTAGCAGGATGAATGTTGTTACTGCTGTATGGTTTCTCATCACTGCCTTGCACCAGGAGGGATTTTGCCTGGAGAAAGAAGTGTCATAAGAAGCTAGTACTGGAACCTGAAGGAGGACATTCTGGCAAGCCTGCTCACATGCACTTTCTTCTTTTAATTTAATTTGTTAGCATAGAGACATCTATGGGAAAGGTTTAGTATGGATCTTGTGCTTTTAACTAGAAAGCATATTTCCAAAGATGTCAAATAAACACAAAACAAAACATAAATCATATGTCTGATTTACAGTTTCTCAGCAATATTGCCTTTTGTACAGATTTTATTTGTCTTTATCCTGGAGGCAGTTATGTCAGTTTTCAGCGCCCCCCCATCCTTATTTTCTTTAGTTTTTTTCACACCATACTGAAATGCTCCATTTTCAAAACCAAGAAGGATCTGTTATTTTGTATTTTTTTGTGTTTTAAAATTAAAACTTATTTTTTGGAGCAATCTTAGCATCACAGCAAAATTGAGGGGAAGGTACAGAAATATTCCATATGCTTCCTGCTTTTACAAATGCATAGCCTCTCCTGTTACTTACACCCCCCCACCAGAGTGGTACCTTTGTTACAAATGATGAACTTATATGGACATGTCAAAGTACATAATTTACATTATGGTTCACTCATGTTGTACATTCTATGGATTTGGACAGATATTTAGTATCTTATACTGATCATAATTTGTCGTATGCAGAATTTTAACACTAGAGCATTCATTTATAGTTAGTTCTGCTCTCTTTACTTTGAATTATTTCTAAATAGGGAGATAAAAACTTTAAAATACAAAGATGTAGTTTTGTTTTTCACCCCATGTTTAGGCAAATGAAAGTATTTTTAAGCCAGGCTGGGACTGCTTAGGCAGGGGTTTCCTGAAGTGATATAATGAATTTTTTTTTCTGGAACTTAAATATAAACCCAATTTATCTGTACTTTATATATGTCCTGTTGTGATGTTTTGGGTCCTGGATAGAGTCCAGAGGGGATGATCTGTCCAATTTGTTCTTTGCCAGCCTGATTGGCCTGACCAACTCCGTGTTCTTCACAGCACTCAGCCTTCAGAATCTGTCTTAGGGTTTATCTTAGTGACCTCTTTGAACAATTTGTGTTCTTGCCTGCTTCAATTCAACTTTCCTCACTAATAAATCAGCTCCCTAACCCTACAGCTTATGTTCTCTGAGTTTTGATATATGTAACTTGCCCAAAAAACATCCAGAAACAAATGGACACAATATGAGCCAATCTTTGTAGCCATAGTATAAAGTACCCTACCTTTCTCAGTGACATTTGTCACTGTCCATTTCTGCACCTCCAAGGAGTGTTAAGCCTCCCTATACCCCAATGTACATTTCTTCCCCCCAGAAATCTCTTTAGATAGGTGCTCAGGAAATTCCCTCTCCTCCTTCATGTCAAAACTTAGCTTCATTGAGGTTTGTGTTTCAAGCAGCTGCTTGAAGGTATCCAGATATCCATCCTGTAAAAAAAAATCAGTAAGTGCAACCTCACTGGGAATATCAATAGTTAACAATAACTTGATATATTGTCCAATAATATGTCTTAGGGTTTTATTGGGGGTAAATGATTGTTAATGAGCAACTTTAGGCATAACAGTGTTTGTAGGGAAATCCTATACACTTCTACATGAGAGTGAAAACTACTTTTTTATGTTTCAAAAAATTGTCCTAGTTGTATCCAGTGTATGTTTTCTGAATAGAGAATCAAAATTATGTTAGGTCACTCTTGCATTGCTCAAGTAAATAATCTACATTTATTCATTAAAATAAATATCTAATAAGCCTTTGTTATTTAAAGAACATAATATCAGAGAGTGGAGCTCCAATCATTTGCAGGTTGAGCTCCCTCAAGGAGCTTTCTGGCTGCCCGTAGAAGATAGTATTTCATTTTGGTGCATACTCAGTGACATGGTAACACAAGATAACAGTGAAAATATAGCTGTGGATTTCAGATGACAACTATTCCATGCTTGTTCCTTGGTAATTTATCTTAGCTATTAGATAGCTATTTATATTAATAGCTATTTAAATTTTTTAATGTTCACCCAGTTTCTCTAGTTATTTTTTTTATTTTTACTAATGTTGGCTATGACATCTGTCCTCATAAATTGAGTTGGCAGGTTTATTGCTCAGGGTTCACAGACATGATTTTGAAATACAGACAAGCCCCCACCCCCCTTAGCTCCTGGGAGAAATGACTCACTGGAGAGATAGTATCTTGTCATGTACTTGCCAGGGGAAGACTCTGATAGGCCAAACTGAATGATGAGTCAGGTTTATTTCTGCATTCTTAATTTTCTTCCCCCTCTCCCTTCCACTGTAGAAGAGTTTAAATCCTTGTACTGGTTATTGGTATTATAACTCTAGTTCTTCCTCTCCTATGAAGTTCTTAGGATCTAAAATTATTTCCTCTTGTCTTATCAAAACATTAATTCTTCTATATTAGTAGGAAAGACTGATGAACTCAGTCATATTAGCATTTGATCATGAATTTAATGTTTAAAATACTTCATATAATGTGTTGACCTTCAGTGACGCTGTTTTTTTAATTTAGGAAGATTGTTAGATAAATGCTACTCTTGATAATGTAGTTAAGCCTATGGGGGAAGATCCTTTGGATATAAGATTGCTTCATTTTGGCTTTTACCAGGAATCATACTCACACTCTCTGTTATATTGGGAAAATTTTTCTGGGAGACTAAAGTTATTTATTTATTTAATTTGAATTCAGATCAATTAAAATTTGAAACCATTTCATCAAATAATAAAATTTACCACCCTCTTTGTATAAGTAATGTTTTCAATTAACGTTCACAGGTAGGCCTCCAGGACTTACCTATGCAAAACTACCTGTTCTCACTCTCACTTCGGGAGTTAGATGAGTGACAGTCAGTTTATTCCTTCATTGACTCCTCTTTAGTGAATATATTTGAGACACTTTGACCCTCTGTATGTTTGGAACAAAACTCATTCAGTCTTCATTTGGGACAGAGGATGCCCATGGACTATAAAGAAGAGATGCAAGAAGAGTAAATGTTGCCACCATCACCACCTCTCCCTCCTCCAAGGAAAAGTGGTAAAAAGGATCTAAATAACAGAGAATAAGGGGAGGTTCCCTGCAATGTAATTTATAATACTGATATTATTTGACATCTGTGACCCTAGTGGATCTTATTGGATGGCAGTGTCTTTCTGTTGCCTTTTATTTTTTTATCTCTTTATTAAGGTTCATCAATTTCAGGTGCCTGGGAAGCTCACCTGGTTGAACCTCCGACTCTTGGTTTCAGCTTGGGTCATGATCTCAGGATCATGAGATTAAACCCCCTCCATACCCAGTGTGGAGCCCATCTTAGACTCTCTGTCTCCCTCTCCCTCTGCCACTCCCCAAAATAAAAGCTTCCTGAACTCACAAAATAACCATGGCAGAAAATTCTAATTTCGTGTTCCTTTAGGATAACGACTTATAAGAAATGATTGTTGAATACTTTTCTGCAGTATCAATTATAATGAACTGAATTCCAGATTTTAAAAACTGTGCTCACCCTCTGCTTATGTTTGGAGAATTTGGAAAAACATATCATGACAATTACTTTTTGATGGTTCTTTATCAGATGCCCTTGAGGAAACTGCAACTTGAGCAGCATTCAGTTGGTCAGGAGTTGGCATGTGTCCTTCTGTTCCCACTCTCATATTCTATTTATCACAGCCTCCAACCTCACCCTCCACACAAGCACACGCACACACACAGGCAAGCCTGACACTTGACAGACCTTCATTAGACGTCCATGACTGATATAAGGAGCCTGGGTACAGTCTCTGCTTCTCTCACCAAGTCTAAACTGGCACTGATACTGGATTTCACCGTTGCTCTGTTCGTTTGAAAGAAGAAAAAAATGCAGAGGTAAGGAATTTTCTCTCTAGTTTTGTCAGAGAGGCACATCTGATCTTGGACAGGGAGGCAGGCTTCCCTGCAAATTCTATAATAACAATTTTCTTCTATATGTTTAGTTTGTTACCAGTGCACAGGGAACATCTGAGTGAATAACAAAATAGTCCTTGGTGACCAAGTTTCAAAAGTTACTAATGAATCCATGGCAGTCTAGTCAACAGCGTAAAAACACATGTAGCAGTGGGAACAATGTCCTCAGGGACACTGGGGATGGTCTGATGCCATCTGAATTCTGTTTTGATTTCTCTGTTGAATCTTTACATTTCTCCCAGAGTTAGACATTCTGGCACTTTATATATATTATGTATTATTTATCATTGACATAAATCTTAAAAAATTAAAAAAAATCCCAAATTTTCCTCATTTTACAAAAGAAGTAACTGAGGAGCAGAGAAATGACTGATCAAAATGCCCCACTGAGGTGGTGCAGATTTTGGATCAGAGTTTATTAAAATACAAAGATCCTTCTTCTTCCTCGATGCTACCTTAGCTACTTGTCCCAATATTTAAGAGGCTTACTGACATTTAATTTTCTTTTTTTTTAATAAAATAATTTTTATTGGTGTTCAATTTACCAACATACAGAGTAACACCCAGTGCTCATCCCATCAAGTGTCCCCCTCAGTGCCCGTCACCCACTCACCCCCAGCCCCCACACTCCTCCCCTTCCACCACCCCTAGTTCCTTTCCCAGATTTAGGAGTCTTTATGTTCTGTCTGCCTTTCTGATATTTCCCACACACTTCTTCTCCCTTCCCTTATATTCCCTTTCACTATTATTTATATTCCCCAAATGAATGAGAACATACACTGTTTGTCCTTCTCCGATTGACTTACTTCCCACAGCATAATACCCTTCAGTTCCATCCACGTTGAAGCAAATGGTGGGTATTTGTCTTTCTAATGGCTGAGTAATATTCCATTGTATACATAAACCACATCTTCTTTTTCCATTCATCTTTCAATGGACACCAAGGCTCCTTCCACAGTTTGGCTATTGTGGACATTCCTGCTATAAACATCGGGGTGCAAGTGTCCCGGCGTTTCATTGCATCTGAATCTTTGGGGTAAATCCCCAACAGTGCAATTGCTGGGGCGTAGGGCAGGTATATTTTTAATTCTTTGAGGAACCTCCACACAGCTTTCCAGAGTGGCTGCACCAGTTCACATTCCCACCAACAGTGCAGGAGGGTTGCCCTTTCTCCACATCCTCTCCAACATTTGTGGTTTCCTGCCTTGTTAATTTTCCCCATTGTGTGTGAGGTGGTATCTCATTGTGGTTTTGATTTGTATTTCCCTGATGGCCAGTGATGCAGAATATTTTCTCATGTGCATGTTGGCCATGTCTATGTCTTCCTCTGTGAGATTTCTCTTCATGTCTTTTGCCCATTTCATGATTGGATTGTTTGTTTCTTTGGTGTTGAGTTTAATAAGTTCTTTATAGATCTTGGAAACTAGCCCTTTACCTGATATTTCATTTGCAAATATCTTCTCCCATTCTGTAGGTTGTCTTGTAGTTTTGTTGACTGTATCCTTTGCTGTGCAAAAGCTTCTTATCTTGATGAAGTCCCAATAGTTCATTTTTGCTTTTGTTTCTTTTGCCTTCGTGGATGTATCTTGTAAGAAGTTACTGTGGCCGAGTTCAAAAAGGGTGTTGCCTGTGTTCTCCTCTAGGATTTTGATGGAATCTTGTCTCACGTTTAGATCTTTCATCCATTTTGAGTTTATCTTTGTGTATGGTGAAAGAGAGTGGTCTAGTTTCATTCTTCTGCATGTGGATGTCCAATGTTCCCAGCACCATTAATTGAAGAGACTGTCTTTCTTCCAATGGATTGTCTTTCTTCCTTTATCAAATATTAGTTGACCATAAAGTTGAGGGTCCACTTCTGGGTTCTCTATTCTGTTCCATTGATCTATGTGTCTGTTTTTGTGCCAGTACCACACTGTCTTGATGACCACAGCTTTGTAGTACAACCTGAAATCTGGCATTGTGATGCCTCCAGATATGGTTTTCTTTTTTAAAATTCCCCTGGCTATTCGGGGTCTTTTCTGATTCCACACAAATCTTAAAATAATTTGTTCTAACTCTCTGAAGAAAGTCCATGGTATTTTGATAGGGATTGCATTAAACATGTATATTGCCCTGGGTAACATTGACATTTTCACGATATTAATTCTGCCAATCCATGAGCATGGAATATTTTTCCATCTCTTTGTGTGTTCCTCAATTTCTTTCAGAAGCGTTCTATTGTTTTTAGGGTATAGATCTTTTACCTCTTTGGTGAGGTTTATTCCTAGGTATCTTATGCTTTTGGGTGCAATCGTAAATGGGATTGACTCCTTAATTTCTCTTTCTTCAGTCTCATTGTTAGTGTTATAGAAATGCCATTGATTTCTGGGCATTGATTTTGTATCCTGCCATGCTACTGAATTGCTGTATGAGTTCTAGCAATCTTGGGGTGGAGGCTTTTGGGTTTTCTATGTAGAGTATCATGTCATCGGTGAAGAGGGAGAGTTTGACTTCTTCTTTACCAATTTGAATGCCTTTAATGTCTTTTTGTTGTTTGATTGCTCAGGCTAGGACTTCCAGTACTATGTTGAATAGCAGTGGTGAGAGTGGACATCCCTGTCTTGTTCCTGATCTTAGGGGAAAGGCTCCCAGTGCTTCCCCATTGAGAATGATATTTGCTGTGGGCTTTTCGTAGATGGCTTTTAAGATGTTGAGGAAAGTTCCCTCTATCCCTACACTCTGAAGAGTTTTGATCAGGAATGGATGCTGTATTTTGTCAAATGCTTTCTCTGCATCTAATGAGAGGATCCTATGGTTCTTGGTTTTTCTCTTGCTGATATGATGAATCACATTGATTGTTTTACGAGTGTTGAACCAGCCTTGTGTCCCAGGGATAAATCCTACTTGGTCATGGTGAAAAATTTTCTTAATGTGCTATTGGATCCTATTGGCTAGTATCTTGGTGAGAATTTTTGCATCCATGTTCATCAGGGCTATTGGTCTGTAATTCTCCTTTTTGGTGGGGTCTTTGTCTGGTTTTGGAATTTAGGTGATGCTGGCCTCATAGAACGAATTTGGAAGTACTCCATCTCTTTCTATCTTTCCAACAGCTTTAGTAGAATAGGTATGATTTCTTCTTTAAACGTTTGATAGAATTCCCCTGGGAAGCCATCTGGCCCTGGACTTTTGTGTCTTGGGAGGTTTTTGATGACTGCTTCAATTTCCTCCCTGGTTATTGGCCTGTTCAGATTTTCTATTTCTTCCTGTTCCAGTTTTGGTAGGTTGTGGCTTTCCAGGAATGCATCCATTTCTTCTAGATTGCCTAATTTATTGGCGTATAGCTGTTCATAATATGTTTTTAAAATCGTTTGTATTTCCTTGGTGTTGGTAGTGATCTCTCCTTTCTCATTCATGATTTTATTAATTTGAGTCTCCTCTCTCTTCTTTTTAATAAGGTTGGCGAGTGGTTTATCTATCTTATTAATTCTTTCAAAGAACCAACTCCTGGTTCTGTTGATCTGTTCCACAGTTCTTCTGGTCTCGATTTCGTTGAGTTCTGCTCAAATTTTAATTAACTCTCTTCTTCTGCTGGGCGTGGGGTCAATCTGCTGTTTTTTCTCTAGCTCCTTTATGTGTAAGGTTAGCTTTTGTATTTTAGTTCTTTCCAGTTTTTGAATGGATGCTTGTATTGCGATGTATTTCCCCCTCAGGACTGCTTTTGCTGCATCCCAAAGATTTTGAACTGCTGTATCCTCATTCTCATTAGTTTCCATGAATCTTTTTAATTCTTCCTTAATTTCCTGGTTAACTATTTCATCTTTTAGCAGGATGGTCTTAACCTCCACGTGTTTGATATCCTTCCAAACTTCTTGTTGTGATTTAGTTCTAATTTCAAGGCATTATGGTCTGAGAATATGCAGGGGATGATCCCAATCTTTTGGTATCGGTTCAGACCCGATTTGTGACCCAGTATGTGGTCTATTCTGGAGAAAGTTCCATGTGCACTTGAGAATAATGTGTATTCAGTTGAGTTTGGATGTAAAGTTCTGTAAATATCTGTGAAATCCATCTGGTCCAGTGTATCATTTAAAGCTCTCATTTCTTTGGAGATGTTGTGCTTAGAAGACCTATCGAGGGTAGAAAGAGCTAGATTGAAGTCACCAAGTATAAGTGTATTATTATCTAAGTATTTCTTCACTTTGCTTATTAATTGGTTTAAATATTTGTCAGCTCCCACATTCAGGGCATATATATTGAGGATTGTTAAGTCCTCTTGTTGGATAGATCCTTTAAGTATGAGATAGTGTCCCTCTTCATCTCTCACTACAGTCTTCGGGGTAAATTTTAGTTGATCTGATATAAGGATGACTACCCCTGCTTTCTTTTGAGGACCATTTGAATGGTAAATGGTTCTCCAACCTTTTATTTTCAGGTTGTAGATGTCCTTCTGTCTAAAATGAGTCTCTTGTAGACAGCAAATAGATGGGTCCTGCTTTTTTATCCAGTCTGAAACCCTGCGTCTTTTGATGGGGTCATTAAGCCCGTTCACATTCAGAGTTACTATTGACAGATATGAGTTTAGTGTCATCATGATATCTATTCAGTCCTTGTTTTTGTGGATTGTTGCACTGAACTTCTTCTTAAAGGGGAATTTTAAGAGTTCCCCTTAAAATTTCTTGCAGAACTGGTTTGGAGGTCACATATTCTTTCAGTTCCTGCCTGTCTTGGAAGCTCTTTATCTCTCCTTCCATTGTGAATGAGAGCCTTGCTGGATAAAGTATTCTTGGTTGCATGTTCTTCTCATTTGGGACCCTGAATATATCCTGCCAGCCCTTTCTGGCCTGCCAGGTCTCTGTGGAGAGGTCTGCTGTTACCCTAATATTCCTCCCCATAAAAGTCAGGGCTTTCTTGTCTCTTGCTGCTTTAAGGATCTTCTCTTTATCTTTGGAATTTGCAAGCTTCACTATTAAATGTCGAGGTGTTGAACAGTTTTTATTGATTTTAGGGGGGGATCTCTCTATTTCCTGGATCTGAATGCCTGTTTCCCTTCCCAGATTAGGAAAGTTTTTGGCTAGGATTTGTTCAAATACATATTCTGGCCCTCTGGCCCTTTCAGCGCCCTCGGGAACCCCAATTAAACGTAGGTTTTTCTTCCTCGGGCTGTCGTTTATTTCCCTTAATCTATCCTCTTGGTCTTTTAATTGTCTGTCTCTTTTTTCCTCAGTTTCCCTCTTTGCCATCAACTTGTCTTCTATTTCACTCACTCGTTCTTCCACCTCGTTAACCCTCGTCGTTAGGACTTCTAGTTTGGATTGCATCTCATTCAATTGATTTTTAATTTCTGTCTGATTGGATCTAAATTCTGCAGTCATGAAGTCTCTTGAGTCCTTTATGCTTTTTCTAGAGCCACCAGTAGCTGTATGATAGTGCTTCTGAATTGGCTTTCTGACATTGAATTGTAATCCAGATTTTGTAACTGTATGGGAGAGAGGACTGTTTCTGATTCTTTCTTTTGAGGTGAGGTTTTCCTTCTAGTCATTTTGCTCAGTGCAGAATGCTCAAAAACGAGTTGTATTGGGAAAAGGAGAAAAAGAGAAAGAAGGAAAGAAAAAAGAAAAAAGGAAGAAAAAAGAAAAAAGAGAAGAAAAAGAGAAAGAGAAAGAAAAAGAATGAAAGGGAAAAAGGGTGGGGGAAGCAAACAGAAATCAAAAAGAAAAAAATACCACGGGGGAGTATCTTCTGATTCTGTATACTTAAGTCCCTTGGCTTCCCCTGGAACTTGTCCGCCTAGCTGGTCTTCTGGGGAAGGGCCTGTTGTGCTGATTTTCAGGTGTTAGCACTTGAGGGAGCTGCTGCCTGGTGCAGGGCTCAGTGGGGGTTGTTTACCCCTTGAGGCCCCAGGAGGAACAACCCCAGTGGCGGGGCCAGCTCTGCAGCCCTGGAGTCAGCTCCCGCAGTACCACGGAGCTCTCCGTCTGCAGGGCCTGGATGCTACTGGGCGAGGCCGCTGATCTGCTCAGCTCGGGCCAGGAGCGTCCTCGCTGTCCTGGGCCCTCCCGGCCTCTGCCTGTACCGGGGGGTGGCCGAATCCTGGGCTGTGTCCCGGCGCCCTGTGCTCCGGAACCTGCGCTGTAGGATTCGCGCTCCCGCCCCGCAGCCCCCTCCGTAGAGCCGCCGCCCGAGCCCCCTCCCGAGCTGCTCCCGCCCCGCAGCCCCCTCCACGGAGCCGCCCCCAGCCCCTCCGAGCTGCTCCGGGTCCCGCCGTGCGCGCTGCAGCCCTTAGGGAGCTCGGCGCACTCTCCCAGGGTGCAGGTGTCTGTTACTGTTCCCGGGAGCCCGAGGGCATCCCCGCCCTCCTGGGTCCTGCTCCACCTCCCTGCGAGCCCCTTTCCCCCGGGAAGGTTGGTGCAGCTCCTGCTCCTCCGGGACGGGGCTCTCCTGTCCTGGGGACACTCGCCCCCGCCTCAGCCCGGCTCCTCGGCGGGGCCCCTCCCCCTTGGAGGCCTTTTGTTTCTTTATTTCTTTTTTACCCCGTCTTCCTACCTTGATAGAAGCGCGAACTCTTCTCACTGTAGCATTCCAGCTGTTTTCTCTTTAACTCTCAGGCTGAATTCGTAGATTTTCAGGATGATTTGAAGGTTATCTAGGTAATTTGGTGGATACAGGTGATTTGGGGACCCTACTCTTCAGCCCTCTTGCCCCTCCTTCGACATTTAATTTTCAAATTTGATGTTCTCTTAATGCTACCTGGCCTTTATTTTCATCATTTCTCCTTCCACTTTTCAGGGAGGCTTTGAAACTACTTTTGGTATGTGAAGCAATGGAGTTTTGCATCCCAAATACGCAATAAAAAATAGCCTGGTTCTGGGATAGGTTTCTGGTTTTACTATGGTTTATTACTGAATTTTTCTTGTAGTCAACATAAAATGTTGTATTAGTTCCAGTTATAGGCATAGTGATTCAACACTTCCATACATTAGACAATGTTCCATGTGTGTTTTGTCTTGGGACATTACCACTCAAGATGCCTAAAGAGCCAAGATCTGTGGTCACATGACCTCATGGGGTGGAGGCTCTCAGGCTAATTTTTACAGTGTTTATGCAGAGTACAGTTGATTGGAGATGAAGGACACCCCTCAGGAGACGTGATTTCTCCCAGCATGAGACAGAATCAGCTTCTGAGGCTGTAGGAAATCAACGCCATGATGAGGGATGGCCTACAATGTGCTATCTTTGGTTCTGTTCCACCAGCCATGGTGTAACTTCTGTAGCCACATCATGAAAGCCAGAATTAAAGTGGGAAGAACAAAATGCTAACAAAGTGCCCTAGAAGGATGTTGATTTAAGGATCTGAGTCTTCACAGTGACCAAAATAATCTTCCTTGTGAAGCAGCATAGGAATTGGGATGCAGTGGCCTTCTTGGCTCAATAGGCTACGTGTCTGACTGCAGCTTGCATCATGATCCCAAGATCATGTCAGGCTCCCTGTTCAGTTCAGGGTCTGAATATCCCTCTTCCTCTGCCATTCCTGCACTCCTTTATCTCTCTCTCTGTGAGGATTCCTCGTCAGCAATGTCATCCTCAATATTCTCCACCACCCAATCACTTTCAAATTTCCTGAGGCCACCTTGACAATATTTATTTGTTCTTCCTCATTAATATTTTTTATGAACCTTCTCATTATGAATGTATCGAAGGGTGAATCATAGAAGTGGGTGGAGAGTCACTCACTGAGTTTCGGTGGACAAAATCTGGCACCACAGCCTTGGCAACATCATCGCAGCAGCAACAATTGAGGTTGTCCATTGTCAAAGACGCTAGGTAGAGAGCTGACAACTCACTCAATATCAACTATGAACTGCTCAGCTCAAAGAGTGACAGTTGGGAAGAAAAGCAGAGGTATATTTCTCGTCACCATGGAAATATGTGACATCATAGTGCTTTCAAAGTGAATGCAGCTGCACAGCAATCACCTGCTGTCTCAACAGGGGTGTATCTTTTGATTTGTAGAGTCAGGCATTCTTCCTTACATCTCAGCTTGAATTCACTGCTGTTCAGGATAGCTTGGTAGTTATGTAGCTAAATTTAGGGGACCAGCTGACATGAGGAATTCTATTCCACCATCTTCCATCCATCTGAAATATGTTTTTTAACGGGCCTAATCCAAACTGATTCAGGATGGTAGCCCATAAAGCCTGTCTTTTTGCAAGGTATTCAAGTTTGTTTTGCAAATAAAGTCAGTTTTATTTAGGATCGCCCAAACTAGAGACAACTAAGCTGTCCCTATTTATTTTTTCTTATTTATTTATTTATTTATTTATTTATTTATTTATTTATTTATTATTTTTTATTGGAGTTCTATTTACCAACATATAGCATAACACCCAGTGCTCATCCGGCCAAGTGGTCCCCTCAGTGCCCATCACCCAGTCACCCCAACCCCCTTCCCACCTACCTTTCCACTACCCCTTGTTTATTTCCCAGAGTTAGGTGTCTCTCATGTTTTGTCACCCTCACTGATATTTTCACTCATTTCTCTCCTTTTCCCTATGATCCCTTTCACTATTTCTTATATTCCCCATATGAGTGAAACCATGTATTGTTTGTCCTTCTCCAAGTGACTTACTTCACTCAGCATAATACCCTCCAGTTCCATCCACTTTGAAGCAAATGATGGGTATTAGTCCTTTCTACTGGCTGAGTAATATTCCATTGTCTATATAGACTACATCTTCTTTATCCATTCACCTGTCAGTGGACACCGAGGCTCCTTCCACAGTTTGGCTATTGTGTACATTGCTGCTATAAACATTGGGGTGCAGGTGTAAGAGCCTTCGTTTACACCTATCAACAATTTAACCAATTTGCATGCCCACCTCCATTCCAGTAACAGTTTGCTCTGTGTAGTTAAGGATTTATTTCCTGGTTTGCCTTTTTTTAGGTTACTTTTCTTTAGGTAGTAAAGAGTTACGTCTTTTTGCCTCCCATGTGACATCTTCTTTTTTCTTTTTTTCTCCAGTCAAGAAACAATTATTTAGATAAGAAAGGAGTCCCTAGGGCTTGGGCCTGGGAGGCTGGCCTCGGTTTTAGGCCTGGGACCCAGAAGTCCCAATAGGCTAGGAGGGGCACGTCCTCTTGCTGCAGGTGATGAAGCTCTGGTTCTCATTGGACCAGTAGAGAATCACAAAGGCCTCTGGCGGAAGGATAGAACCTCTGTTCTCTTCCACGTGGCCCATCATCAGATAGCTGGTTCCTCTCTTTTCTTTTTTTTAAGATTTTATTTATTTATGAGGGGGGGGGAGAGAGAGAGAGAGAGGCAGAGACACAGGCAGAGGGAAAAGAGAGGGAAAATCAGGCTCCATGCAGGAAGCCCGACTTGGGGCTCGATCCTCGGTCTCTAGGACCATGCCCTGGGCAGAAGGTGGTGCTAAACCGCTGAACCATCAGGGCTGCCCATCTGGTTCCTTTTTCATGGGGAGGCATTGCTGTTAGGGAATGTAAAACTTCAGGGGGGTGTCCATGAGTGGAGAGTGCAGGTCCAGGCTTCTGGTTTTGTAAGCACCAATAAGACTGACAGAGACCTTGAGGGCTTTCCCTGAGCCCCAAACCATGGACTTCACTGTTGCAGTCACCACCAGGTTGCTGATACAGAAGTTGGTCTGCAAGATGCCTATCCTTTGGCAGGGGACACTGGGTGAATTGGGGCCCCCCAGAGTTGCCTGGCTTCAGATGAAGCCTTTGGTGTCTTTGCAAATGAAAGTCTGGACTTGGGGTTTGGGTTGAGGAGTGGGATGCCCTACTGAGCATCCTCCCCAAGGCCCTGGACCTGCCCATCTTTGGTGGTGCCCGGTGGCAGGCTCTTGAAGGAGACAGAGAAGCTGTTGGATGGCTGTGACTGAGGTCAGAGATGAACTGGACCAGGAGCACAATTCCCTTCAGAAGAGATGGGACCAGGAGTGAATGGGTGTTATTGTCTAATGGGTACAGAATTTAAGTTTGGGAAGATGAAAACTTCTGGAGAAAATTATTGCTTTGGCTGATGTCAAAAACATTATTCTCTGCACTTTTATTTAGGACTTTTTTGGTTTCAGGTCTCACATTTAGGTATTTGATCCATTTTGAATTTATTTTTGTCATAGTGTTAGCAAGTGGTCCAGTTTCATTCTTTTACATGTAGCTGATCCAGTTCTCCCAACATCATTTCTTGAAGAGACTGCCTTTTCCCCCATTGGATATTCTTGCTTCCTTTGTCATAGATTAATTGACTTATATTGTGGGTTTATTTCAGAGCTCTTTATTCTGTTCTATTGATCTGTGTGTCTATTTTTGTGCCAGTATCATATTGTTTTGATTACTACAGCTTTGTAGCATATCTAGCTTTGTTTTTCTTTGTAAGATTTCTTTGGCTATTTGAGGTCTTTTGTGGTTCCATACAAATTTTAATTTTGTTTGTACTATTAAAAAATTCTGTTGGTATTTTGATAGGGATTGCATTGAATCTGTAAATTGCTTTGGGTAATATGACATTTAAACAATATTAATTCTCCCAGTCCATGAGAATGGAATTTTTTTCCATTTTTTGTGCCATCTTCAATGTCTTTCATCAATGTTTTAGAGTTTTCAGGGTAAACCTCTTTAGTTAAGTTTATTCTGAGGTATTTTATTATTTTGGTGCAACTGTAAATGAAGTTTTCTTAATTCTCTTTCTGCTACTTCATTATTAGTGCATAGAAACACTACCTCTCTCTGGGTATTAATTTTGTGTCCTGCCACCTTACTGGATTCATTTATTACTCATAGTTTTTTGGTGGAGGCTTTAGGATTTTTTGTGTAGTAACATGTTGTTTATGATGAGTGACAGTTTAGCTTCTTTACCAATGTGGATGCCTCTTATATCTTTTTCTTGTCTCCTTGTTGTGGATAGGATTTCCAGTACTTCATTGAATAAAAGTGGTGAGAGTGGACATCCTTGTATGAGATGTATCAATGTATCAATGACATTGTGCCATTTGATACAACATGGATGGAACTAGAGGGTATTATGCTAGGTGAAAAGTCAGACCGTGAAAAACAAATGCCATATGATTTCACTCATAAGTGGAATCTAAAACAAGCAAATGAATAAACAAAAAGAGCAGAGTCAGACCTATAAATACAGAGAACAGACCGATGGTTGCCAGATGATGGGCAGATGGTAAAGGGGAGTGGGAGATACAGGCTTTCATTAACAGAATGAATGTCATAAGAATGAAAGGTACAGCATAAAGAATATAGTCAATGATATTGTAAAAGTGTTATATGGTGACAGATGGTAGGTGTACTTGTGATGAGTATAGCATAATGTATAAACTTGTCAAATTACTATGTTGTACACCTAAAACTAAAGTACTATTGTGTGTCAAACTATACTGAAAAAAAAATTTTTTTCAGAAGCTCTGGAGGTAGATGTTGGTGATGATGGTGACGTGCATGATCCTAATGCCAATGAACTGGATACTTAAAAATAGTAAAAATGGCAAAGTTTACCTTTTGTCTATTTTACCACAATAGAAAAGTAAATGTTAAAAAACAAAATGACCAAATATGCCACAAAATATTTTATTTGGACTTTAAACTCTCAATTATAAATTTGGTTACCTGAATAAGAAAATACTTCAATATTTACCCAAGTTGTTATCATTTTTGGTACTCTTTTTTCACAATTAGAAATATGGATATATAAAGTTATAACATATTTACACAATAGGGAAACTTTGCACAAATGTGAACTATTCTCTATATAGTTAAAAATGCGTATACTTACACTTACACAAGATTATACAAATCTAAGGGCAAAGATATAAATGCCTATGCATGTATAAACATATTATGATTTTGTATTTGTATAAAATATTCTTTTTTTAATAATAAACTTATTTTTTATTGGTGTTCCATTTGCCAACATACAGAATAACACCCAGTGCTCATCCCGTCAAGTGCCCCCCTCAGTGCCCATCACCCATTCACCCCTACTCCCCGCCCTCCTCCCCTTCCACCACCCCTAGTTCATTTCCCAGAGTTAGGAGTCTTTATGTTCTGTCTCCCTTTCTGATATTTCCCACACATTTCTCCTCCCTTCCCTTCTATTCCCTTTCACTATTATTTATATTCTCCAAATGAATGAGAACATATAATATTTGTCTTTCTCCAATTGACTCATTTCACTCAGCATAATACCCTCCAGTTCCATCCACTTTGAAGCAAATGGTGGGTATTTGTCATTTCTAATGGCTGAGTAATATTCCATTGTATACATAAAATATTCTTGGAAGGCACCTAAGAAACTCCTAACACCCATTGCCTTTTAAAAAAAAATGTCTTTTATTGGAGTTCAATTTGCCAACATATACCATAACACCCAGTGCTCATCCCATCAAGTGCCCCCCTCAGTGCCTGTCACCCAGTCACCCCAACACCCTGCCGACCTCCCTTTCCACCACCCCTTGTTCATTTCCCAGAGTTAGGAGTCTTTCATGTTCTGTACCCTCTCTGATATTTCCCAAACATTTTTTTTCCTTTCCCCTTAATTCACTTTCACTATTTTTATTCTATTTATTATTTATTTATAATAAATTTATTTTTTATTGGTGTTCAATTTGTCAAAATACAGAATAACACCCAGTGCTCATCCCATCAAGTGTCCCCCTCAGTGCCTGCCACCCAGTCACCCCCATCCCCCGCCCACCTCCCCTTCCACCACCCCTAGTTCAATTCCCAGAGTTAGGAGTCTCTCATGTTCTGTCTCCCTTTCTGATATTTCCCACTTATTTTTTCTCCTTTACCCTTCATTCCCTTTCATTATTCTTTATATTCCCCAAATGAATGAGACCATAATGTTTGTCCTTCTCCGATTGACTTATTTCACTCAACATAATACCCTCCAGTTCCATCCACGTTGAAGTAAATGGTGGGTATTTGTCGTTTCTAATGGCTAAGTAATATTCCATTGTATTCATAGACCACATCTTCTTTATCCATTCATCTTTCAGTGGACATTGAGGCTACTTTCACAGTTTGGCTATTGTGGACATTGCTGCTATAAATATTGGGGTGCAGGTGTCCCAGCGTTTCGCTGCATCTGTATCTTTGGGGTAAATCCCCAACAGTGCAATTGCTGGGTCATAGGGCAGGCCAATTTTTAACTCTTTGAGGAACCTCCACACAGTTTTCCAGAGTGGCTGCACCAGTTCACATTCCCACCAACAGTTCAGGAGGGTTGCCCTTTCTCCACATCCTCTCCAACATTTGTGGTTTCCTGCCTTGTTAATTTTCCCCATTGTGTGTGAGGTGGTATCTCATTGTGGTTTTGATTTGTATTTCCCTGATGGCCAGTGATGCAGAATATTTTCTCATGTGCTTGTTGGCCATGTCTATGTCTTCCTCTGTGAGATTTCGTGTCTTTTGCCCATTTCATGATTGGATTGTTTGTTTCTTTGGTGTTGAGTTTAATAAGTTCTTTATAGATCTTGGAAACTAGCCCTTTATCTGATACGTCATTTGCAAATGTGTTTTCCCATCTGTAGGTTGTCTTTTAGTTTTGCTGACAGTTTCTTTTGCTGTGCAGAAGCTTTTTATCTTGATGAAGTTCCAATAATTCATTTTTGTTTTTTGTTTCTCTTACCTTCATGGATGTATCTTGCAAGAAGTTACTATGGCTGAGTGCAAAAAGGGTGTTGTCTGTGTTCTCCTCTAGGATTTTGACGGAATCTTGTCTCACATTTGGATCTTTCATCCATTTTGAGTTTATCTTTGTGTATTTTGTAAGAGAATGGTCCAATTGCATTCTTCTGCATGTGGATGTCCAATTTTCCCAGCACCATTTACTGAAGCAACTGTCTTTTTTCCAGTGGATAGTCTTTTCTCCTTTGTGGAATATTAGTTGACCATAAAGTTGAGGGTCCACTTCTGGATTCTCTATTCTGTTCCATTGATCCATGTGTCTGTTTTTGTGTCAGCACCACACTGTCTTGATGACCACATCTTTGTAGTACAACCTGAAATCTGGCATTGTGATGCCCCCAGATATGGTTTTCTTTGCTACTCTTCCCCTGGCCATTCGGGATCTTTTCTGTTTCCACACAAATCTTAAGATGATTTGTTCGAATGCTCTGAGGAAAGTCCATGGTATTTTGATAGGGATTGCATTAAATGTGTAAATTGCCCTGGGTAACAGTGACAGTTTCACAATATTAATTCTTCCAATCCATGAGCATGGAATATTTTTCCATCTCTTTGTGTCTTCCTCAATTTCTTTCAGAAGTGTTCTGTAGTTTTTAGAGTAGAGATCCTTTACTTCTTAGGTTAGGTTTACTCCCAGGTATCTTATGCTTTGGGTGCAATCGTAAATGGGACTGACTCCTTAATTTCTCTTTCTTCAGTCTCATTGTTAGTATATAGAAATGCCACTGACTTCTGGGCATTGATTTTGTATCCTGCCACACAGCTGAATTGGTGTATGAGTTCTAGCAATCTTGGGGTGGAGTCTTATGGGTTTTCTATGTACAGTATCATATCATTTGGGAAGAGGGAGACTTTGACTTCTTCTTTGCCAGTTTTAATGCTTTTTATTTCTTTTTGTTGTATGATTGCTGAGGCTAGGACTTCTAGTATTATCTTGAATAGCAGTGGTGAGAGTGGACATCCCTGTCTTGTTGCTGATCTTAGGGGAAAGGCTCCCAGTGGTTCCCCATTGAGAATGATATTTTCTGTGGGCTTTTCATAGATGGCTTTTAAGATGCTGAGGAATGTTCCCTGTATCCCTACACTCTGAAGAGTTTTGATCAGGAATGGATGCTGTATTTTGTCAAATGCTTTCTCTGCATTTTTGAGAGGATCCTATGGTTCTTGTTTCTTTCTTGCTGATATGATCAGTCACATTGATTGCTTTATGAGTGTTGAACCAGCCTTGCATCCCGGGGATAAATCCCACTTAGTCATGGTGAATAATCTTAATGTATTGTTGGATCCTTTTGGCTAGTATCTTCTTGAGAATTTTTGTATGTGTGTTCATCATGGATATTGGTCTATAATTCTTTTTGGTGGTGTCTTTGTCTGGTTTTGGAATTAATGTGATGTTGGCCTCATAGAACGAGTTTGGAAGTATTCCATCTCTTTCTATCTTTCCGAAAAGCTTTAGTAGAGTAGGTATGGTATCTTCTTTAAACATTCGATAGAATTCCCCTGGGAAGCCATCTGGCCTTGGACTTTTGTGTCTTGGGAGGTTTTTGATGACTGCTTCAATTTCCTCCCCACTTATTGGCCTGTTCAGGTTTTCTATTTCTTCCTGTTCCAGTTTTGGTAATTTGTGGTTTTCCAGAAATGGGTCCATTTCTTTTAGATTGCCTAACTTATTGGCGTAAAGCTGCTCATAATCAGTTTTTATATCATTTGTATTTCCTTGGTATTGGTGGTGCTCTCTCCTTTCTCATTCATGATTTTATTAATTTGAGTCTTTTCTCTCTTCTTTTTAATAAGGCTGGCTAATGGTTTATCTCTCTTATTAATTCTTTCAAGGAACCAACTCCTGGTTTTATTCATCTGTTCCAGAGTTCTGGTCTCTATTTCATGGAGTTCTTTTTTTAAGATTTATTTATTTATTTATTCATTTATTATTCTAATTGCTACAACTATTCTATCTATATTTTTATCTATATCTATATCTATAGTTTATAGTTTTCATCTCTATGTTTGATTTGTATCTTTTTAATATTTTTCTCTTTTTACTTAATATGTTCAATCTTTCTTCACTCTTCTTCAATATACAAGGTATAGTTATAAAATTACTGTTTTAACTGTATTTTGTTTTAATTATATTATCTTTTACATTTGAGTTCTATTTGTATAGCTTGGTCTCATTATAAGTTGCATTTTCCTGCTTATTTGCATGCTTGGTGAATTTTAATTGTGTCAGGCTTTATGAATTTGCCTTCTTGAACGCTGGATGTATTTTTATCCCTATGAAGATTCTTTAGCTTTATTCTGGTATCACTTGAATCTCTTGGAAACAGTTTTGTCCTTTCAGATTCTGTGTTCATATGTGTTCGATTGGACTAGAGTAGCATTTAGCCTAGTCATTTCCTTCCCCAAACTGAGGCAAATCTTTCTGAAGAATACCCAGTAAATTATGACATTTTGTTTTTCTTTTTTTAAAAGATTTTATTTATTTATTCATTAGAGAGAGAGAGAGGGAGAGAGAAGCAGGCTCCGTGTAAGGAGCCTGATGTGGTACTTGATCCCGGGTCTCCTGACCATATTCAGCTGAATGATCATGATGGAGCCATCTGTAGATCACCAGATATCTTTTTGTATGCCTATTCCACCTCTTTGTATTCTTTCTCATGAACTTTAGAATGGTATCTCTTGGTACTTTCTGAAGTACCACCTACATCTTCTTAACTCTGCCAGACTGATGGACTTTGCATGGGTCTGCCCACCACTATCTTCAGAAAGCAAGCTGAAGTAATCTAATCACCTCTCAGGTATCACTTCCCTTTTTTGACTAATGTCAGTTTTCTGGAAAATGTTGGCTTAAATTTATAGTGGTTTGAATTGGAAGAGAATATATGCTCCCAGTTACTCCATTTTATCTTGAGCTTATTATATTTTTGTGCTCTTTTCCTCAATATAAAACGCTTTGTAAAGTTCTAGATTTTTGAAAATCTAGAGTGATTAATAATCATAACTTGCTTCTTTGCTTATTTTAAATATTCCTGTAAACATTTATTTTCTTTAGTTATGGTTAAATTTTATTTTCTCTTATAACTCTTTTTATTTGGGTATATTGTATGTTTTGTCCCTCACCTTACAAAATGAGTAATACTGTTTGCTACCTAATAGACGTCTATTATTATTATTATTTTTTTTGGGGGGGGATAGATATTGATGGCAGGAATAGCAGGGAAAGTAGGAGATGAAATGCTATCCAAGATCTTGCAGTCTAGCTTAGACAAGTCAAACACCCATTAAATGCTGATTTGTAGAAATATCCATAATACTTTGCTGTCCTCATATTAGTAGACGGGTTTTGTCATCTCTTGAGTGTGTACTGCCATTATGGCTTGCTTTTATCAAGTAGCTACTATCATTTAATATTTTAGTGGGATATGAGAGCTATAACTTTGGCTATTTTGAAGTATCTGGAGAACTTGGAGAAAGAGAAGTGATTGTCTCACAATTTTAAACTTCCATCTCAAGGTATGGAAAAAGGAGTTAGAAAACTCTGACTTCCTTAAAATAAATCCTATATCTCCTATAACTATAGGATTGAAACTTTTTGAAACCAACCCAAGTCTAATCATGTGCTTGCAAATTGAATTCATAATCTCCAGGGGTTACTTGAGGACACATGTGAGTAGATTTTACTGAAAGCCTCAGAAAAGCAGACATTTATTATCCTTCTTAAAGGTTTGATTTCCTCTTGCTTGAAAAATATATAAGTTTTGAAGTAATTTTCTTGCAGGATAATGCTGAGCTTGGTCCAGACTCACCCCACCTTCTCTCATTGCTTGATACCTAATAACAGACTCAAGTTCAAACAGACTCCAGGGTGTTGGATACACATTATGATATAGAAGGAAGTAACATGCACACCAAAAGAATTTCATGACAGCTAATTTATATCAACTAAAACCTATGGAACATCTATGGGAATAGATCATAAGAGTTATGTAATCATGGTAAAATGAGAAGTAACAATGGATGTTTTTAATATAAAAATATTTTTAGTTTTCTAATCCTTTGAAAGAAAGGCCATCTTTTTAATTGAGTCCTTAAAGGCTTGTTTGACTTGCTTATTCCGTAGTGTATAAATGAAAGGGTTCATCAAAGGGATGATTGAGGTATTGAGCAATGACACTACCTTATTAAGAGCCACTCCTTCCTTTGCAGGTTTGATATAGATGAAGATGCAACTTCCATAGGTGATAGAAACTACAATCATATGGGAAGAACAAGTGGAGAAAGCCTTTTTCCTTTGCTGAACTGAAGGGAGTCTTAAAATGGTCTTGACAATATATGTGTATGACACAAATACACAGACTAATGTGACTATGAGGGTCAACACAGCCATGATTAAAACAAGTTGCTCTACAAATTGAGTGTCTGAGCATACAATCTTCAGGAGAGGAGATGCATCACAACCAAAATGGTCAATGAGATTGGAGTTACAGAAATCTAGCTGAACTCCCAAGCTAAGTGGTGGGAGTATGACAATTAACCCAATCAGCCAACAGCAAAGGACAAGAATTGTGCATACCCTTTCATTCATGATGATAGTGTAGTGCAAGGGCTTGCAGATGGCGACATAGCGGTCATAGCACATGGCGGTTAGAAGAAAAAATTCTGTTGCTCCAATGAGGATAACAAAAAATAATTGGATGACACAAGCATTATAGGTAACACTTTTGTCCCCAGTTGTCAGGCTGTATAAGAATCGAGGAACACAGACAGTTGTAAATATTATTTCTAAGATGGAAAAATTCCGAAGGAAAAAGTACATGGGTGTTTTGAGGTGAGAGTCTACAAGAGTGAGGAGGATAATGATTAGATTTCCAGCAACAGTGAAAATGTAGGTGAAAAACAGAAATAATGAAAGAAAAACCTGTAGTCGTGGATCATCTGTTAATCCTAGTAGGATGAATGTTATTGCAGAATGATTTTTCATTACTGACTTCAGATATATAATGAGTCTGTATTATTAAGTTACAAACCTTGAATCTGAGGAATAGAATATAAAAGTAATATATCAATAAGCTATTTAGAGAAAAGTAGTCCAGCAAGCTAGTAGAAGAGTATTTTAGAACTTTTATTTGATTATCAGTAATCTGGTGTAGAAGTGATTGCATCATGCTTCATTTCCCTGGACTCTGCTTTACCTTGGTCTTCAGAATATGGTTTATAGAAAAGATCCCTCTGAAATTTAATTTCCACTCCAGTTATAGGACCAATTTTAAAGTATACAGAAAATACCACAAGGATTTCACAGTCTCCTGAGATTAGGGCCAGCCATCTTGTATCTCTAGTCCTCAGTGTAGAGTAGGAAATTCATAAATGTTAATAAATAGAAAAAATATGTATAAAATTTTTATTTCCCACCTGTCAGGACAGCATATCAGCAAGTCATTCTCATAGGCTATAATAGTATAATACCACCAGTGGCTTAGTTGTATTATTTCCATGCTTTGTAACACTCGTTCCTTCAAATAATTACTTAATCTCCCCAAAATCCTGGAAAAGTTTCTACTGTGTGGGTGAACTGGGAGCAGTATTACAGAGTTACCATGAAATTTCTTGAGTCTCATATTTCTCCAGAATTTCTTCTTTGCTCTCTTTTTATAATAGACTGAAATATTCGAGTCTTTGTCCTTCCCCTGTATCAGTTTGATCAGTCTTCTTTTGTTTCCTTTCCTGAATTCCACTTTCAACATCCATATGTTCTCTAGCATCCCACCCATCCCAAGCCTTCCCAGAATAATAACAAGTAAGATGTTCTGATATCTTTCCCAGAGAACAGAGTCCTGTCCTTAGGCTTCCATGATCCATATTGGGGTTGTGTAGCTTACACATAGATGTTTCAGCTTCTAAATGCCTTCTAAGTCTACTTGACATCTGCATTAATAACATAAAATCTAGATCCTTCAAGGTGATCAGACATAAGGGAATACCACTTGGGTGAGGAGTTGATTTCTTTGCCTTTGTTCCATTCTCTGAAGACTTGGGAATGCCAAGGGAATTGCTATCCCTATTTTTGGTCCTCAGCACTCTGGCCCAAGGATAGACTCAGCCTGTACTTATTTCCCCAAAGGACAGTTATTATCAGGCATTAATGCTTAAGAAGGCTTAAATATGACACAGAGAATAAAGAAATCTGGTTATTAGGTGTGGGTATTCTTAAAAACTGAAAAATAACCATCTTTTTTAGTTTCCCTACAAAACTGTCTCCCTGTGATGCTTCTTTTGAAGATCCTGTCAAAGAAACGATTGTCACCACCTTCCAGGAAGCCACTGAGTACTTTCTCATTTCTCACATTCCCTACCTATTTATGTACCCTTCCCAGCAATTGTGGCAATACTAAGAAGTGTCAGAGCTGGAATTACTGACCCAGGTCAAACTGGATTAAAATTAAAGTGTTTCCAAGAAATCGATAATTTTAGGATTTGGGGCAATTGCTTATCTTTAGACCATTCTAATAATCACAAGTTAATTAAAATGTTAGGTTTTTTTTTAATGTTTCCTAGCCAAAAAGTATGTCTGGGGCATCTGAGTTTCTTCAATAAATGACTAGAATGAAATCTCATGAGTCACCAATTATATTGTAATATAAATGTTCTTTTAGAGTGCTGCTCTAAGATACTCCTCACAAAATGTCTTAAGCGTTGTTTCCCTTTGTGGCTAGAGAAGGCATCATTTCTTTTCCATTGAGAAGCGTTGCCACAGTGTGACAGGCATTATAGATGCACCATAATAGAAGGCTGCTGACCTAGACTTATGTGATAAAGAGTGTCAGCAGATAAATAATGCATGCTGATTCAAGATTGCTTTCTTGGACTAAGACATGAAAATTTCCTAAGAGCCACACATATTTTTCATGTTGGCCAATACACTGACACCCCAATTAATATCACTGGATGGCGCACCATTACATATCATAAAAATATATAATCTTGTGCCCTAAATTCAGAAGAAATGGCTGAAATAAAATTTGTAAATACCTTCACATAATTGGATGACTACTTTAAGAAGAAGGACTAGCACAAAGAAATTATATTAAATATTGAAGTTTTAGGCCATGTCTATTTTACTTTCTGCTATCAAGGATAATTTTAAATTATGGAGAGTTGTTATTTATTATTTTTCCCTTTACTTATTAAAAATTATTTATTTATTTATTTTAGACAGAGAGTGAGCAAGCAGGGGGAGGAACAGAGGGAGAAGGAGAGGGAGAATTCTCAAGCAGACTTCCCACTGAGCATAGAGCTCTACTGAGGCTTTATCCTAGGACCCCAAGACCATGACCTGAGCTGAAATCAAGTCAGATACTTGACCAACTGGGCTACCCATTGCCCCATTATTTTTTCCTTAAATGTTTCCTTCCAACATTACTTGTTTGAATCCTCCATAATAAAATATGAGCCTAGTAAATGAATATTTACTTGTTTTATTATATTTTATAAAAATAATATTATATTGAAAATAGTATTTGATGCTTTTCTCATTTAACCTCACTTTATCCATTCAATTATTTTCAAGCACTTATGATGTATTTTCCTCATGTTATTAAATATTCTTCAAAATTCAATTTTACTTGCTTGTCATATCTCAACATATAAGGAACAAAATGATAAAAGTAATAGTTTTTTTGCAGCTTCCACATGACCTTTATTAGAAAGACTTAACTTTACACTAAGGATCCTGATGTGGGACTCCGACCTGGGACTCCAGGAAAACGCCCTGAGCCCAAGTCAGACGCTCAACCACTGAGCCACCCAGGAGTCCCACATTTTCTAAACCTTATAATATTTTAAATTAATAACAAATGTACTTATTTTTACATTTTTGTGCTATTTGATTGAATGTATTGGTAAAGAAACAGTGAATATCAGAGTCTCCAAATCCTACAATGTAGTTTAATCTAATTAGCATGACATTAATTATTATTATTATGGATTCTTTTTAGGACTGAAGCAGCTCAAGATGGACTGGAAATGTTCAAGGATAAGTTAAATAATCATTCAACAGGATGTTTTAGATGCATCTTTGAAGTTATTTGTAGCCCTCATATTCTAACATCTTATGAAAAAGGGAGAAATAATTTTTGATATCCTTGTTTTGGCCCTTCTCATTATTGCACAACAGTGACTACACTCTCCAGTTGTGTTTGTAGCTAGTCTTATTCTTAATTCTGATATTTTCCAAGAGCACTGCTTAAAAATCATGTTCAGATTCATTATTATGTTATATAGAACAAAATGGAAACTCAGCAATTACTTTTCGAATCCTCTCTGAAAATTTAAGCACGTCTTGTACTCAGATTTTTTAGTAGAAATATATAAACTCACTGCCTTTTTTCAGGGACAGCTTTTATACACCTTCCATGAGTTCAGCTCCCAAACATTTAGGCACAAAAATGACAAACACTTCATACTTACTTTCTGGTGGTTTCTCATCACTTTTTTGGGAAATTTAATCTAAACTTGTTTCTTGAATCTGAGAAACACTGGGTGCTAGTGGTTAAAATTTTGAGTTAACTTTGGTATACGTTGAAAGTCCACATGCTCTTCTGGGTAGGAGTGGCTGGAAATGCGAGGTAATATGCAAGGGCATAGAGAATAGCATCCTTTGCTCTTATCATCACCAAGTCTAACATGGGTCAATGAGAGTTCCTATCTTTCATTGAGCTATGAAATAATATTTTCCTGAATTATTTAACTGAAAGGATGGACAAACATGGCAAGCAAATGCTAGCAACTCTCCCTGACTATGGAAATCAAAATGGTTTGACCTCTCTGTGCAAAGAAATGATTTGCTCTATAAATTTTCATTAATAGAAATGGCATGGCCTTATTGGTGCACAGGGAACAATTAAGTGAACAGTGAAAATGTCCTTAGTGACTATATTAGAACCACTAGTGAATCTACAGTAAATTTAACTTTGGCAAACAAAACAAAATAGAGAAAAACAAAGAAAAAAATTTAACCAGCACCTTTGGGGCAATGTCCCCAGGTAAGAAATGCAATCATAATAGTATTAGTGGCAGGGGAAAAAAAGTCTGATGATAAAATGGCAATCAGATTCTCACTATGTTCTTTTTATATTGTTGAAATGCTGGGGGTCATCTGATGATTTCTGTTGTAGGGCATACTCGTATGATCTACTTGTTAGTCTTCCCCATCTATCTGATTATTCTTAAATGCTTTCTTTTAATCATTAGGAGAATGAAAGTTTATTTTGTTCTACTAATCATGTAGTTCATCCATGGGTCCTATTAAGGTAGAACTAATTATCATTCATATATTCATTAATCACTGCTATTTCATAAGTCCACTACTGCTCTTTCATACTCAAAACATGAACAGAACTTGGTAAACTGAAAGATGTTATTCTGCTTATGAGGAATGTGGAATCTGAGTGTATTGTGCTTAGTATCCACCATTTTATAAGTCCAGAGATCACCCCTACCTTTCTACAATACTCAGCAGTGCCAGATTTTCATACAGCCCAGTAGCTGAGAACTGAGAAATCTGAGCTGAAGTTGGAGGATCAACACATGCATGTAACTGACTTGGTGGCTCTTACCCCTAACATGAGAACTATCCTGCAGAATATGCTATATGCCTCTGAGAGAAATATGTATTCTGCTGCTGTTGGATGGAATGTTCTATGGATGTCTGTTAGGTTCATTTGGTGTAATATATGGCTCAAGTACAATGTTTCCTTGCTGGTTATCTGTCTGGAAATTCTCTCCATTGCTGAAAGTAGGGCATTGAAGTCCGCTATGATTATTGTATTGCTATTTTTCACTTCAGATCTGTTAGTATTTACTTGATACTCTTCAGTTTGTTTTCTTTAATGATTTCTATCTCTTTGTAAATTTCTTATTTTGCTCATGAATTTTTCCCCGATTTCACTGATTTCATTTCATGTCTATCTTATGTTTTCTCATAGCTCAGTGAGTTATCTTAAAACCAGTATTTTGATTTCTCTATCTGTTAGATCACCAGATTCCATGCCTTTGAGTTCAGTTATTGAGTAGTTATTGTTATCTTTTGTGATGACATGGTTTCTTGATATTTCATGTTCCTCGAAGTTTTGAATAGATTTTTTTGCATTTGAAGTAGCAGAAGTCTCGCCCCAAATTTTTGTTTTATTGAAGTATAGATGACATACAATGTTACACTGGTTTCAGGTGTACAGCATAGTGATTCAACAACTCTATATGTCGTGCCAAGTTCAATACAAAAGTAGCTACCATCTGTCACCACATAATGGTATGACAACATCATTGACCATATTCCCTGTGTTCTACCTTTTGTGCTCATGACGTATTCATTCTATAACTGGAAATCTATAACTCCCACTGATCTTCATTTATTTTGCCCATATCTTTTCTGGCAACCACTAGAAAGGTGGTTCTCTGTATAATTGATCTGTCTGCTTTTTTTGTTGTTTTTTTTTTAATTTTTTATTGTTCAACTTGCCAACATATAGCATAACACCCAGTGCTCATCATATCAAGTGCCCCTCTCAGTGCCCATCACCCAGTCATCCCAACACACCACCCACCTCCCTTTCCACTACCCCTTGTTCAATTCCCAGAGTTAGGAGTCCCTCATATTCTGTCTCCCTCTTTGATATTTCCTACTCATTTTCTCTCCTTTCCCCTTTATTCCCTTTCACTATTTTTTATATTCCCCAAATGAATCAGACCATATGTTTGTCCTTCTCCAATTGACTTATTTCACTCAGCATAATACCCTTCAGGTCCATCCACATCGAAGCAAATGGTGGGTATTTGTCATTTCTAATGGCTGAGTAATATTCCATTGTATACATAGACCACATCTTCTTTATCCATTCATATTTCAATGGACACCGAGGCACCTTCCGCAGTTTGGCTACTGTGGACATTGCTGCTAGAAACATCGGGGTGCAGGTGTCCCATCATGTCACTGCATCTGTATCTTTGGGGTAAATCCCCAGCAGGGCAATTGCTGCATCATGGGGCAGATCTATTTTTAACTCTTTGAAGAACCTCCACACAGTTTTCCAGAGTGGCTGTACCAGTTCACATTCCCACCAACAGTGCAGGAGGGTTCCCCTTTCTCCACATCCTCTCCAACATTTGTGGTTTCCTGCCTTGTTAATTTTCCCCATTCCCCTCACTGGTGTGAGGTGGTATCTCATTGTGATTTTGATTTGTGTTTCTCTGATGGCCAGTGATGCAAAACATTTTCTCATGTGCTTGTTGGCCAAGGCTAGGTCTTTCTCTGTGAAATTTCTGCTCATGTCTTTTGCCCATTTCATGGATGGATTGTTTGTTTCTTTGTTGTTGAGTTTCATAAGTTCTTTATAGATCTTGGATACTAGCCCTTTATCAGATGGGTGATTTGCAAATATCTTCTCCCATCTGTAGGTTGTCTTTGAGTTTGGTTGACGGTGTCCTTTGCTGTGCAGAAGCTTTTTGTCTTGATGAAGTCCCAATAGTTCATTTAGCTTTTGTTTTTCTTGCCTTCATGGATGTATCTTGCAGGAAGTTGCTGTGGCCAAGTTCAAAAACGGTGTTGCCTGTGTTCTCCTCTAGGATTTTGATGGAATCTTGTCTCACATTTAGATCTTTCATCCATTTTGAGTTTATCTTTGTGTATGGTGTAATAGAATGGTCCAATTACATTCTTCTGCATCTGGATGTCCAATTTTCCCAGCACCATTTATTGAAGAGACTGTCTTTTTTCCAGTGGATAGTCTTTCCTGCTTTGTCAAATATTAGTTGACCATAAAGTTGAAGGTCCACTTCTGGACTCTCTATTATGTTCCTTTGATCTATGTGTCTGTTTTTGTGCCAGTACCACACTGTCTTGATGACCACATCTTTGTAGTACAACCTGAAATCTGGCATTGTATTGCCTCCAGCTATGGTTTTCTTTTTTAAAATTCCCCTCGCTATACAGGGTCTTTTCTGATTCCACACAAATCTTTTTTTTTTTTTTTTTTTTTTTTTTTTTGATTCCACACAAATCTTAAGATAATTTGTTCTAACTCTCTGAAGAAAGTCCATGGTATTTTGATAGGGATTGCATTAAATGTGTAAATTGCCCGGGGTAGCATGGATATTTTCACAATATTAATTCTTCCAATCCATGAGCATGGGATATTTTTCCATCTCTTTGTGTCTTCCTCAATTTCTTTCAGAAGTGTTCTATAGTTTTTAGGGTAGAGATCCTTTACCTCTTTGGTTAGGTTTACTCACAAGTATCTGATGCTTTTTGGTCCAATTGTAAATGGGATTGACTCCTTAATTTCTCTTTCTTCAGTCTCATTGTTAGTGTATAGAAATGCCACTGACTTCTGGGCATTGATTTTGTATCCTGCCACTCTGCCAAATTGCTGTATGAGTTCTAGCAATCTTGGGGTGGAGGCTTTTGAGTTTTCTATGTACAGTATCATGTCATCTCAAAGAGGGAGACTTTGACTTCTCTTTGCCAATTTGAATGCCTTTTATTTTTTTGTTGCCTGATTGCTGAAGCTAGGAATACTAGGACTATGTTGAATGACAGTGGTGAGAGTGGACATCCCTGTCTTGTTCCTGATCTTAGGGGAAAGGCTCCCAGTGTTTCCCCATTGAGAATATTTGCTGTGGGCTTTTCATAGATGGCTTTTAAGATGCTGAGGAATGTTCCCTGTATCCCTACACTTGAAGAGTTTTGATCAGGAATGGATGCTGTATTTTCTCAAATGCTTTCTCTGCATCTAATGAGAGGATCCTATGGTTCTTGTTTTTTCTCTTACTGATATGATAAACCACATTGATTGCTTTATGTGTGTTGAACCAGCCTTGTGTCCCGGGGATAAATCCCACTTGGTCATGGTGAATAATCTTCTTAATGTGCTGTTGTATCCTATTGGCTAGTATCTTGTTGAGAATTTTTGCATCCATGTTCATCAGGGATATTGGTCTATAAAACTCCTTTTTGGTGGGATCTTTGTCTTGTTTTGAAATTAAGGTGATGCTGGCCTCATAGAACGAGTTTGGAATTATTCCATCTCTTTCTATCTTTCTGAAAACCTTTAGTAGAATAGGTATGGTTTCTTCTTTAAACGTTTGATAGAATTCCCCAGGGAAGCCATCTGGCCCTGGACTTTTGTGTCTTGGGAGGTTTTTGATGACTGCCTCAATTTCCTCCCTGGTTATCAGCCTGTTCAGGTTTTCTATTTCTTCCTGTTCCAGTTTTGGTAGTTTGTGGTGTTCCAGAAATGCGTCCATTTCTTCTAGATTGCCTAATTTACTGGTGTAAAGTTGCTCATTCTCAGTTTTTAAGATCTTTTGTATTTCCTTGGTGTTGGTGGTGATCTCTCCTTTCTCATTCATGATTAGATTTTATCAATTTGAGTCTTTTCTCTCTTCTTTTTTAATAAGGCTGACTAATGATTTATCTCTCTTTTTAATTGTTTCAAAGAACCAACTCCTGGTGTTGTTGATCTGTTCTACAGTTATTCTGGTCTCTATTTCAATGAGTTCTGCTTGAATCTTTATTAACTCTCTTCTGCTGGATATAGGATCTATTTGTTGTTTTTTCTCCAGCTCCTTGAGGTGCAAGGTTAGCTTTTGTATTTGAGTTCTTTCCAGTTTTTGAATGGATGCTTGTATTGCAATATATTTCCCCCTCAGGACTGCTTTTGCTGTATCCCAAAGATTTAAACGGTTGTATCTTCATTCACATTAGTTTCCCTGAATCTTTTTCATTCTTCTCTAATGTCCTGGTTGACCCTTTCATCGTTTAGCAGAATGGTCCTTAACCTCCACGTGTTTGGAATCCTTCCATACTTCTTCTTGTGACTTAGTTCTAATTTCAAGGCCTTATGATCTGAAAATATACAGGGACAATCCCAATCTTTTGGTATCAGTTAAGACTTGATTTGTGACCCAGTATGTGGTCTATTCTGGCAAAAGTTCCACGTGCACTTGATAAGAATGTGTATTCAATTGCGTTTGGATGTAAAGTTCTGTAAATATCTGTGAAATCCATCTGGTCCAGTGTATCATTTAAAGATCTTGTTTCTTTGAAGATGTGCTTAGAATATCTGTCGATTGTAGAATGCGCTACATTCAAGTCAGCAAGTATAAATGTATTATTATCTAAGTATGTCTTAACTTTGGTTATTAATTGATTGATATACTTGGCAGCTCACACCTTAGAGGCATAAATATTCATGATTGTTAGGTCCTCTTGTTGGATAGGTACTTTAAGTGTGATGTAGTGTCTCTCTTAGTCTCTTACTACAGTCTTCGGGATAAAATTTAGTTTATCTGATATAAGGATGGCTACCGCTGCTTTCTTTTGAGGACAATTTGAATGGTAAATGGTTCTCCAACCTTTTATTTTCAGCCTCTATGTGTCCTTAGGTGTAAAATGAGTCTCTTGTAGACAGCAAATAGATGGGTCTTGCTTTTTTATCCAGAAATCCTGCACCTTTTGATGGGGTTATTAAGCCCATTCACTTTCAGAGTTACTATTGAAAGATGAATTTAGTGTCCTCATGATACCTATTCAGTCCCTGCTTTTGTGGATTGTTTTCTTGGACTTCATCTTTCTTTTACAGAGTCCCCCTTAATATTTCTTGGAGAGCCGGTTTGGTGGTCCCATATTCTTTCAGTTTTTGCCAGTCTTGGAAGATCTTTATCTCTCCTTCTATTCTGAATGAGAGTTTTACTGAATAAAGTATTCTTGGCTGCAGATTCTTCTCATTTAGGACCCTAGATAGATCCTGCAAGCCCATTCTGGCCTGCCAGTTCTTCTGGAGTGGTCTGCTGTTATCCTAATGCTTCTCCCTATAAAAGTTAGAGATTTCTTGTCTGTTGCTTCTTTAAGAATCTTCTCTTTATCTTTAGAATTTGCAAGCTTCGCTATTAAATTTTGAGGTGTTGTTTGGTTTTTATTGATTTAAGGGGGGATCTCTCTATTTCCTGGATCTGAATGCCTGTTTCCCTTCCCAGATTAGGAATGTTTTCAGCTATGATTTGTTCAAATACATATTTTGGACCTCTGTCCCTTTTTGGCACTCTAAGGAACCTCAATTATACGTAGATATTTCTTCCTGAGGCTGTGATTTATTCGCCTTAATCTATCCTCATTATCTTTAATTGTTTTTCTCTTTTTTTCCTCAGTTTCCTTCTTTGCCATGAACTTGTCTTCTATGTCACTCACTCGTTCTTCTACCTCGTTAACCCTTGTCGTTAGGACCTCTCGTTTGGATTGCATCTCATTTAATTGATTTTTAATTTCTGCTTGATTAGATCTAAATTCTGCAGTCATGAAGTCTCTTAAGTCCTTTATAATTTTTTCTGGAGCCACCAGTAGCTTTATAATTGTGCTTCTGAATTGGATTTCTGACATTGAATTGTAATCCAAATCTTGTAACTGTGGGAGAGAGGACTATTTCTGATTCTTTGTTTTGAGGTGAGTCTTTCCTTCTAGTCATTTTCCTCAGTGGAGAGTGGCCAAAAAGAAGTTGCACTGGAAAAAGGAGAAAAAGAGGGAAAGAAAGAAGGAAAAAAAACGGGGGAGGGGTAACAAAGAGAAAACAAAAAAGAAGGGGGAGTATCCTCTGATTTTATATACTGTAAATCCCTCGACTTCCCCTGAAGCTTTCTAGTGCAGCTTAGTCAATAACTTGCTTTTCCCCGTCCTTCTAAGTGGTCTTCTGGGGTAGGGGCCAGCTGTGCTGATTTTCAGGTGTGTGCACCTGTGGGAGCTGCCCAGCCCCCCTGCCAGGTGCACGGCTCAGTGGGAGTTGCTTATCCTGTGAGGCCCCTGCTCAGTTCCACATACAAGATGACACCAGAAGGAACAACAACAGTGGCGGCGGCCAGCTTTCCAGCTCTGGGGTCAGCTCCTGCAATAACTATTGCAGCTCTCAGTCAGCAGGGGCCTGGATCCTCGGGGGGTGGGGATGGGGTGCGCTGATCTGCACAGCTCAGAGCGCCGGGCTACAGGAGCATCCTGGCTGTCTTGGGCCCTCCTGGGCTCTGCCTGTCCCGGGGGGAGCACCGGATCATGGGCTGTGTCCCCCAGCGCCCTGCACGGGCAGAATCGCGCCCTCAGGGCTGCTGCGGACCCGCTGTTTGAGCTCCTCCTGGCACCTCTGAGCGCCGCTGCAGCCCTTTAGGGAGCTCGGCCGCGGGGTGTGGCGCTCTCCCCAGGGCTCAGACGCTCTATTAGTGTCCCTGGGAGCCTGAGGGCATCCCTGCCCCTCCTGGGATCCTGCTCCAACTCCCTGCAAGCGTGTTTTTGTCCGGGAAGATTGTTAAAGCTTCTGCTTCTCTGGGCTTGGGCTTTCCTGTCCTGAGGTCACTCGCCATGTGGCCTGAGCCCAGCTCCTCGCCAATACAATTTCTTTTAAAAATTAGTTTATAGGGATCCCTGGGTGGCGCAGCGGTTTAGCGCCTGCCTTTGGCCCAGGGCACGATCCTGGAGACCCAGGATCGAATCCCACGTCAGTCTCCTGGTGCATGGAGCCTGCTTCTCCCTCTGCCTATGTCTCTGCCTCTCTCTCTCTCTGTGTGACTATCATAAATAAATTTTAAAAAAAGAGGTAAAAAAAAATTAGTTTATATATACTGTATATATATATACAGTTTCAGGGGTAGAATCCAGTGATTCATCAGTTGCATAATATCAAGTGCTCATTACATCAAGTGCCCCCCTTGATATCCATCACCCAATTACTCCATCCACCTGCCCACCTCCCCTCCAGCAACCCTCAGTTTGTTTCCTAGAGATTTTTATGGTTTCCCTCCCTCTTTGTTTTCATCTGTTTTGTTTCTTAAATTCCACGTAACTGGAATTTTCACATGTGTGAAATCGTACGGTGTTTGTCTTTCTGATTGACTTATTTCCCTTAGCACAATATTCTCTAGTTTCATCCATATTGCAAATGGCAATATTTCTTTCTTTTTGATTGCTGAGTAATAATTCCAATGTATACAGATACCACATCTTCTTTACACACTCATCTGTTGAATGGACATCTGAACTCTTTCTATATTTTGGCTATTGTAGACATTGCTGCTATAAACAATTTCTATCAGAATCCCAGCAAGATTAAAATTCTTTTTAAATTTGAGTATAGTTGACACTCAATGTTACATTGATTTTAGGCATACAGTGTAGTGATTTGATAGATATATCCAGCAAGATTTTTTTACCTATATGGACAAAATCATTTTAAAATTTGTATGGAGAAGCAAAATAATAATAATATGAAATACATTTTACTTAACTATTAATAATTAAATAATATTAATAAAAAGAATGATTCTACAGGCAGGCATATAAATATAAATATATATATACATATATACAATGAATTATCAGGATGAGTAAATATCAGATTTTTATTTAATTATCCACTCAGAAGAGAAGATCACAATTGGGCATTGGTCATAAGTGGGAAATTTATTCTATAAAGTAATTGACTTTTGCAAAAATTCTTTTTAAATTCAAGTTTAATAATTTTTTAAAATTGAAAATTTTTTAAGGATTGCAAATACTTAATTGAAATTTTAAGTGCTGGAAATAGTGATTGAATAATATAATCAAGTATAATCAAGTAAAGAATGATCATTATGCTGAAAATTTAGAATAGGTAACTTTTTCTGAAAACAAAGAAAGAGTAAAGAAATAATAAGTTGTGCCATAACTGATGGATCAATTAATTCTAACATCCATACAGTGTGCTATAGTAAAAGAATAGCTGGAAAGGGAAATGAGATGAAATTATAGAAAAAAATTTTCTTTGTGGTCAATAAGATTTTAATCACTGAGTGGGAATCAAGATAAAAAATCAAAATGAATTAAATACATAGTAGTAAACTTAAGAATAGTATAAATAAATTGAAAAAATTTAAACACTTTCCAAGAATAATTATCTCTCAATGTACAAATAGATAAAAACAGACACTTCATTGGAAATATTAGATACAAGGTAAAATTAATCCAGGAAAATTACTTCTAATAGAGATTTATACACCCCAGACAGGTATCGTTCAAGTGTAATTAAAAAATCAATTTAATTTAAGAAATTAAAGAACTCAAAATTTTTAGGGTTTATTACAACTAAAAAATTACTAACTGGTATACAAGAAAAAGAAAAATGTTTTAGTCCAAGAAAGGAAACTATCTGTAGGGCAACAGGAGTTGGATAGTGACAGAGATGAGTAACATTTATTCTTAAATCAGAGGCAATATTGACAATAAAAAGAAAAATAATTACCATCTCAGAATAAAATCTAGAGGCATGCCTGTGTGGCTCAATGGTTGAGCATCTCCCTTTGGCTCAGGGCGTGATCCCGGGATCTGGAATTGAGTCTTGCATCAAGCTATTCCTATTCCCTCTGCCTATGTCTCTGCCTCTCTGTGTCTCTCATGAATAAATAAATAAAATATTTAAAAAATTAAAAAAAAACTCTAAACAATAGCATCCTGAAAAATGATCCAAAGGAAGAGGAAGAGTAAAAAAATCAGAGTGACATGTCTTAATGGGAACAAGGGTCTAGATATCAATTCCTAGATAATACAATAAAAACCAGAATTAAATATGTATGCTAAAGTATTGGGGATAATATACATAATAAAAATGTACTTAACCTACTGAACTATACTCTTAAAGTTGGTGGTAAATTTTGTTATATATAACTTACAAAAATTATAAAAAATAAAATAAGAGAGTATAAACAAAACAAATTTTGAGAGTAACCACAAATAATACAAAAACATAGGTAAATCTCTTTAAAAAGTCAAACATAATGAGAGAAAACTATGAAAGTTAGTATTGCAGTGTTTAACAGTTGTTAAACAAATTTGAAAAATAAAATAGTATGACTCATTTTAAAACTATGAAGTATGAAGAATGGAAAAAGAAAAATATGCAAGAGCTATTCAGATAAATTTTTTTTCTTAATATATCAGGAAATTCTATGCCAAAAAAATATCCTGGCATACACACAATGAACACTAATAAAAAAGTGGGGAAAATATTTGTAACATACATAATAATCAAGTTGTTAATATCTATACAAGTAATAACACTAATGCTCACTTCTAGGACAAACTGTAAACAGACAAAGGTATTTGTACAAAAATGCATGTTGGATCACAGCTAATGGTTGATTTAAAATGAAACAATACAAATGTATAATAAAAATTGTAGAACCATATGATCAGTTCAAAGTAGCCATTTTTCTATAATGGTGAAAAAGTTTTTTGAGAAATCACAAAGTTTCAACTGTTAGGATTGATTTCAAATTATGACGGAATGCTCCAAAAAGAAATATCCAAATGATGATGCAAATTTATAATTATTAAGATAAAAAGTTTGTTTTGTTTTAATTATCAGAGTAATTTGAAAAACAACATGTAAAGAATGTTTCATATTTGAAAATATAATAATATGAATATATTTACCTAGGAAATTTCTGGAAGGTTGTAATCTGAGATATTAAGGGTTGTTATTACATGTAAGTTTAAACTATGTTGTCTTAATTTTGGTTTATAATTAGTAGTAATTACTTAAGGTAATAGTATGCCCCAGAGGGAGAAAAGGGGTAACTGTGTTCTGTTAGCAGCTATTAGCAGCTATAGATATTATTGAGTAAAGGGAAAAAATGGTAGGCTTGTCCTTTTTAATTTGGTTTAATTTTGTGTAAAAGTCCTGTGTTGAATGTCTTTGTGGAATCTTCAGTTCCCTGAGGACACAGTCCCCAGTCCTGCATGATTCAGGATCTTTGCCAAAAGATTACACAAGAGATTCATTAATAACTTTGTAACCCAATTCACCTAGAATTTGTGTTTATTCACTTGGTTTCATTTTGGCACATAAAACAAACATCAGTCTTGTTATTGTAAAAAATTCTCATTTTGTCTAGGAAGGTCCAAATATCAGATCTCTCTAAACCATAAGAGGGTTCCAGGTTTATTCTCCCAGACTTTGGAGTAGCATTTCCCTTTCAAAATAACACAAATACCTTGATAAGAAGGTCTTGGCCATATGTTAGAAATGATCAGATATATCAATGTCATCTTAGTGCTGTCTATGAGGTGAGTGTGGATCCATGAGTAAGAGTGACCATAAGTCCATATACAAGCCTGTGCAAAAATTCTCCTCTTCATTTTTATGATCTGCATGAGCTCAGGGA